>NC_089256.1:54894137-55211637 GCF_963930625.1 Muntiacus reevesi
ACATATTGCATTGAATACAGCTGATGTTCAACAAGTAGGTGTTGAAAATATGCATGAATAAATGACTATAAAACAATAAAGGAAACTAAAAGTAACACTGAAGTAGTCACAAATAAATAGCTATATAAGGGTATATGAGGGAAAATTATTTCAACTAGAAAGAATACGGAACATTTTGTGAAGGTGTAGAATTTCATCTGTTCTAAAGGAGGAAAAGGTGACGTTCCAGGCAGAAGGATGTTCCAGGTGAGGAAAAAGAGGAGAAAATAATAGAATATGTATAAAAGTAAAATTATTTATTCAGACAATAAAATATTCAAAATATACAGAAAGTGGATAGGGTCTCATTAGAAATGAGAGACCTTACTACAGATAGATAAATATATTCTTTTAAACTGGAAGATATACTTATTAGTGTAAAATTGTTAATATACTTCTTTTAATCCTTTTTACCATGGAAAAGTACAATCAGAGAGAGAATATACAATGATCCCTTTACCTGTATCTAGTATCAAAAGTACCAGTTCAAGCTATGTCTTATTTCATCTATACCTACTCACTGCATCTGAATATTATTTCAAAACAGATCACAGACATTATACAATTCAATTCATAGATATTTCTGTGTGTACCTCTAAATGACAAGATCCCTTCTGCAAACATAACCATTATCATAATTTAAAAAGTAACAGTAATTCATCGATGTCATCAACATTCTGTCTGTGTTTATATTTCCCTGAACTTCTCCTAACTTGTTTTACAACTTTTTTTGAATAAACCATGATCCACTTAATGTCCATACATTGCAATTGGTTGTTATGTATATTAAATCAGTCTTTTCCACCTCCCCTTCCTTTCCTGTCTCCTTTTCTTGTATTGATTACAGAATAAAGCTTATATGAAAAACACTCAAAACATATGTATGAGTTAATGAATTAGTATAAAGCAAATACTTTTATAATCACCACTCAGGTCCAGGAATAGAACATTGACAGTTTGGAAAGTGCTCACATGCTCAATGTCACCTGGACTTTCTTTACTACCTCCCAAAGTAGCAACTATCTGTTTTTGCATAGTGAAATCACTCCTTGTTTTCATTTACAATTTTATTATTCATATGTGTATCCTTAGATACTATAGTCTCAATCACTAAAGCATTTTAAATGTATTTTGTTTCTTTTAATCTGTTCATTCCCACTCTATGCTTCTTTTTTTGGCAATTTATTTGTTGACGAACATAAAACATTTGGCCTATGGAGCTTCTCACTATTTAGATTTTGCTGACTGCAAACTCATGGTGCAGACCAATACATCCTTCTGTTCTCTATATTTCCTGAAAAATGGCAGCAGGAGCCAAAGGTTTTATCAGACTCAGATTTAACCCATTTGGCACAAATACAGGTAATACTGTATTCTGTCATTAAAAGGAGTATGGCTGTTTCTCGTCTTATGATAGTAGCACTCATTGATGTATAATGCTTAGATTTAGTAATTCATTGGGGTTTGCAAAGTGATTATATACTTTTATAAAAATATACTTCCCTGCATCATTTCATTACTCAGTGTACATTTCTTATAGAAAAAGCAGGATAAAATCTTGATTTTTTTTCCTGTTTATTTACCAGTTTTCAAGGTAATGCTTTTATTTCCTTAACATCCAAATGCAGCCATATTTTGAAATATCACTATAAATTTATGGATTTTAAACTTAATTCATGAGATGCAACCTGTTAATATCCTTCAGTTCAGTTTAGCTCAGTCGCTCAGTCATGCCCGACTCTTTGTGACCCCATGAGTCACAGCATGCCAGGCCTCCCTGTCCATTACCAACTCCCAGAGTTTACCCAAACTCATGTCCATTGAGTCGGTGATGCCATCCAGCCATCTCATCCTCTGTCGTTCCCTTCTCTTCCTGCCCCCAATCCCTCCCAGCATCATATCCTTACTAAAGTTCAAATTACTCCATCTTTGGCCAATGAAAAACTCTTAAATTTGGCTCCCTAAGTCACTTCATAAATGACTTAAACAGAGACAGGTACTAAGTTTTCAACTAGGATTATAGAATTCCCTGTTTCTTCTTTTAATTTTTTCACTTTTTCCTTTGTATATTTTGAAATACTGTTACCAAGCATATATATATATATATATATATATATATATATATTTATTATTTTTATGCCTTCTTGATGAGTTCACCCTTTTATTATTCTAAAAAGTCTTCTTTATATCTCATAATATCAATCATCTTACAGTTTACATGATATTGGTATATCCATTCTAACCTTTCTAATTTTACTAATCATTTTTTCATCAAAATTTTCTATCTTCAACTTTTTTTTAATCTTCAGGTGTTATTTATTGTGCTCATTTTCTGTTACGTTCCTTTTAGTTTAGCATTACTTTTGAAATTATTTTTTTCTAAGCTTTTATTGATTTATATAATTTCTAGAAGTTTTTATTCTTATTTGTTATTCTTTCTCATCTTTCATCACTTCTTAATGTCTTTTTGCCAATTTTTGAAACAAGTTACAAATATGTCCTTGCATGCATTCATTTTTTTCTATAGAAATGTTATTCTGCTTTCTATTCTCCTTTTTTTCTTATAGCTTTGAATAGGATTTTACCTTGATCCTTCTTTTTGTAGAGACTTTTTTTATGTGGACCATGTTTAAAGTCTTTATTGAATTTGTTACAGTATTGTTTCTGTTTTATGTTTTGATTTTTTTGGACATGAGCCATGTGGGATCTTAGCTCCTGAAAGGCAAAGTCTTAACCACTGAACTGCCAGAGCAGTTTCTTGATTATTCTTGCTACTCATTATTATGTAAAACTAGTTTTTCCTGAGCTTTAGGATTTAGTTGAAGTTTTCAACTTCACAGAGATCCTTCTTCAAAACTATGCTCTTGAGATTCCCTGATTCTGTTCTGCTCTTCCATTCTCAGGCAGTTCTCTTTCCATCCTCTACATTGCCCTGACCCTGTTTATTTTGATCTTACTCCCAGCAGTTTTTCCTCAGTGTGAGTGGTTGTTTTACAGAGTTCTGAAGCACAAAACTATTTCAATTCCTTCAGAATGTCTAGCTATAGGCTTTTCAGACCTACCCTCTATAGAGGGCAAACCCCCTCCCAATTTCCCAACTGCTATTCTCAAATTCATCCACTGGCCTTTTTGGGATTCTCATGTTCTAGAGCTTACCAGATACCATATTATTTCCATTTCCATCTGCTTCCTTCTCTATAGATGCTGAATCTATATGGGTCATATTAGTGATTATATCACTTGCTTTACTGAAAGTGATTCTTAAGGATAACTTGTCATTGAGTTTTGTTTTAAATGCTGTTCAGGAGTTTGGGGATTTGGCTCAGGCGGACATTTGAAGAGATAAGAAAACTATGCTGCTGCCACAAATGCCATCTCCCAATATTTTCACTTTTGATTAAATATTTTCCTAAGGTTTCAGATGTCAAATAGATCACAGATCGAATGTGCCCACAAAGGAGAGCAACCATGAAAACACATTCAAGTATTAAATACAGTACTGATTAACTAAAGAGTAGAAATTCACCAGAGGAATTTCTGGTGAAGCTTCTGACTTCACTCAGCAGTGAGTATAAGTTGGCAATATTTCTCAAATAGTATTTCATAAGAAGTTAATAGAAATAAGATAGTTCTGGCAGCCCAGAGATTATAAGTTAAGACATGGTGAGTTGAGGTAAAGTCTCCACCACTTCCTTTAAAATGTTACAAAGTGAGGAAGCAGTAAAAAATTTGTGTAAAGTTATTAAGGAAGAAATTGTGATGAGAAAAATCTCAGTTTCTATATTAATTCAATTCAACAAATAGTCATTATTGTTTTAGAGAGGGTAAATGACCTCTGGTTTGCTTACCATATACCAAGTGATGTTTGGTTTGATATTAGAAGGAAAAAATCCATCTATGTTTGGACAAGAGATCTTCTGAACACCATATTCTAAATACAGTTTATGCACTGGAAGTTTCATGGGAGAATTGAAGCAGTTATCTTTTTGAACCACTTCCAGAGGAAATGCAACTTTGCTGCAATAGGTAGTATTCCTGAAAAGAAAAATATGCAGTGAATGGGCAGGTTCATTTGTTTTCATGCTGCAAACACATTGAAATGAGTGAAGTGAAGTTCTCCTATGTACTGAGACTTTATATGTTAAGTTCAGGTAGCAATTAAATGTGTTATGGAGGTATTTCCTAGAACAATTGACATAACAAAATAAAGACAGACACAATTAACTACTATTGATAAACTACTTACATTTTTAGATATACTCCTAAATACACATATGTGTGTGTGTATATGTATTTATAGGCTTCCCTTGTGGCTCAGCTGGGAAGGAATCTACCTGCAGCGCTGGAGACCTGGGTTCTATCCCTGAACTGGGAAGACCCCTTGGAGAAGGGAAAGGCTACCCACTCCAGTATTCTAGGCTAGAGAATTCCATAAACTGTGTAGTTCAAGGAGTCACAAAGAGTCGGACACGACTGAGCGCCTTTCACTTTCATATGTGTATGTATATACATATATATATATATATATATATGTATGTATATGTATATATATGTATGTATGTGTATATATATATATATATGTATGTATATATACATATATATCTGCTGTTCCATTGCTCAGTCGTGTCTGACTCTTTGTGACCCCTATGGAATGGAGCACTCCAGGCTTGCCTGTCCTTCACCACCTCCCAGAGCTTGTTCAAACTCATGTCCATTGACTCGGTGCAGCCATCCAACCACCTTGTCCTCTGTCGTCCCCTTCTTCTCCTGCCCACTGCCTTCAGTCTTTCATGCTCAGTTGTGTCCAACTCTTTGTGACCCCATGGATCACAGCTCACCAGGCTTCTTGGTCCACAAGATTTTTCTAGGCAAGAATACAGGAGTGGGTTGCTCCCCCTCCTCCTCCAGGGGAGTTTTCCCGACCCAGAGATCAAACCTGCATCTCCTGTGTCTCCTGCATTGGCCAGTGGATTCTTTACCACTGAGTCACCTGGGATATAAAATGTTTAATTTTACCCTTAAAACACTCTTAATAACACTAGTACTGGAAAGGCAAAGGTAAGAACAGCATATTAACTCATGGTTGATAATGGTATAAACGAGTTTTGGAAAAGAAATGCTTCCAAAAGTATTTTTAAAAGCCTTAATCTTTGCCCTAGTTAGCCTGTTTTTGAAGACTTTTTCAGATGACAGAAGTAGGAAAAGTGAGAAAAGAGGGAGCACAGGATCAAAAATGTCCATCCTTTGCTGTGTCAGCAAGGAAGATATTGGAATCACTAGAAACACATATGAAAAGGAAGCCTGTAAAAAAACCATGGTACAGCCATCCAAAGTTGTTGTACACACATATATATATAAAAATCAAGCACGAAGGGAAAAACTAACAAATGCATAAAATGTGTTAAGATGGCTGGGGAACTGTATTTATGTCTTTAATGTTTACATAAGTCATTTCATCTGCCTGGAGGGTTCTTCTTCTCCCATCACCCTACCTTTCACTCAGAGGTTTATGTCACCCTACCTTTCAATTAAGACTTTCACCCTCTCAGGATGTCGGACAATTCTTTGGTTGAATTTATTACACGGCATGGCCATATGAGTTTTCTTTTATTTCTTGCATCTAGCACAATACATAAATTTTCAGTTGGTACTGAATAAATATTTGTTAGCTACATGAGATAGATATAAAATTGCATTACATATAGGAAAACAATGAAAAGAACATAGATAATAACAATAAGTGATTTTTTAGGGTGATATGTAAATGGGTCATTAATTGTTCACCCTGTTTTGTGATTTATCTCAATATTTAAAACATCTTATATACTCAGTAACTCATGAACTAAGACTAGCCCCAAAGGAAGGTGTGGGAGAATTTATTACCCTTCCCAAGATGGGAGGAAAGAGCATTTTAAGATAACTTATGACAATGGTAATAAGGTGGAAAGGGTGAGTGGCAAGCATGATCTTTGCCTATAAATAACAAAAGCTCTTCCAAGAAGAAAAAGTATTCCATAGGTGGATATTACAGAAGGCAAACTTCAGCTTAATAAGATACATTTTCTGACTATAAAAATAAAGTGATGAACAATGGTTAGACTAACTTTTCCAGCTTCATAAGTCAAATATGAATGTTATCTTAGTAGAGGTATTGAAGCAAGAATACAAGCAGTAAAATCCTAGGAGTGAACCTGAGCATTATGGTGTTAATGACATCAAGCCTATGATTTCACATGATCAGCTTAAGGTCATTCTCAGTTTAAGAATCACCACAGGCTAACAAACACATGAAAAGATGCTCCACATCACTCATTATCAGAGAAATGCAAATCAAAACCACAATGAGGTACCATTACATGCCAGTTAGGATGGCTGCTATCCAAAAGTCTACAAGCAATAAATGCTGGAGAGGGTGTGGAGAAAAGGGAACCCTCTTACACTGTTGGTGGGAATGCAAACTAGTACAGCTGCTATGGAGAACAGTGTGGAGATTTCTTAAAAAACTGGAAATAGAACTACCATATGACCCAGCAATACCACTTCTGGGCATACACACTGAGGAAACCAGATCTGAAAGAGACACGTGCACCCCAATGTTCATCGCAGCACTGTTTATAATAGCCAGGACATGGAAGCAACCTAGATGCCCATCAGCAGACGAATGGATAAGGAAGCTGTGGTACATATACACCATGGAATATTACTCAGCTATTAAAAAGAATTCATTTGAATCAGTTCTAATGAGATGGATGAAACTGGAGCCCATTATACAGAGTGAGGTGAGCCAGAAAGATAAAGAACATTACAGTATACTAACACATATATACGGAATTTAGAAAAATGGTAACGATGGCCCTATATGCGGGGCAGAAGAAGAGACGCAGAAGTACAGAACAGACTTTTGAACTCTGTGGGAGAAGGGGAGGGTGGGATGTTTCGAAAGAACAGCATGTATATTATTTGTGGTGAAACAAGGCATGAGTCAAGTGCTCGGGCCTGTTGGGCTGGGAAGATCCAGAGGAATCGGGTGGAGAGGGAGGTGGGATGGGGGACCGGGATGGGGAATACGTGTAGCTCTATGGCTGATTCATATCAATGTATGACAAAACCCACTGAAAAATAAAAAAAATAAAAAAATAAAAAGCAAAAAAAAAAAAAAGAATCACCACAGGATTACAGGAGGCTTTTCATGGCCCCACCAGATAAGTTCAATTCAAATTTTCTTTAGAGATGTAGAAGACAGGCAGAAGCTGAATTGAAGAGATGGCAACCTGGAAACTGATCAATAACAGTAAAGATATACTCACACATTGAGGATCATGAGCCCAGCTCCTATAATGAAAAGAAGGCTGAAACCATTTGAGAGAGAACTCTAGAGAAGTAGTAGGTTGGTAAGGAAAAAGAAATAGAGGTACTGAAACACAAGAATGCATAGCAGAGACAAGGTCAACCAGAAAGCTACTGACAACCTGTTCCCAGGTATTTGCTGAGGTTCATGTATGGAATGTTACTAGATTATTAATTGTCAAAGATAATAAGGGGCTCAAAGAACATTTAGGCCAACTTTTTCATTTTGTGGGTATAGATACCAAAGCTGTGTTAGAACATAAACAATGGACACATGAGCTCCTTGGAAATCTAAACCGCAGTCTAGAGTTCAATCCAATAAAATGAAACAGAAGGGGTGAAAGCCTCAATGGACTTAAGAGGTAACAAGAGACTTCCAAGGTCACATTGATTAACATGTGGGGTTTTTTGTGATAAAGAAGTGCTTTTTCACTAATTCACAACATTGGCTAAATTTATCAAAATATAATTATGGTTCTTCATCAGAGAACAGTTAACATCCATGAGAGACAAAGAGCATTCAAAAGGTGTTGGATTACCTATTCTTCTGTTATTGCTATGTCATCCAGCTCTACTATTATGGGCTAGGTTGGGTCCTCCACTCCAAATTCATATGTTGAAGTTGAGTACTTCAGAATGAGACTGTATTTGGAGATAGGTCTTGAAATTAAGTCAAAGAAAGCTGACATGTGTGGACCCTAATCCAATATAACTGATGCTCTTAAAAGAAGAGAAGACTGGGACACAGAAGACATGGGGGGAAAAGATGCTAAGACCTGGAGAAAAGATGTCCCTCTACAAGCCAAGCGGAGATGAATGAAACAACCATGCTGGCACCTTGATCTGGGAATTCTAGCCTCTAGAACTATAAGAAATCATATTTCCATTGTTCAAGCCACCAATCTGCAGTATTTTGTAATGGGATCCCTAGAAAAACCAATATACTTATTAAATGGTAGGAAACAATGTTTTAAAATATCCATAACCTAGATGGGAGTTTAAAAAACAAAGTAAAGCCTGAAAGCTAAAAGGGGACCTCAGGGAGTCAAAGAACTAAGTCTTAAAATGGTTAATTTTCAGAGGAACCTCAGTTTTTTCAAGATTTTTTTTCAGAGCAAAAACAATATTAATCTGTTGTAAAAGAAAACTTGGTATACTATGAAGTAAAATGCAGAATCTACATGAAACTTCAGAAGAAGAAAAAGTGGGCTTGTAATAAATCTTGCAGTAATGGTAGAATGCTTTAGATTATATTCTTAGATTCCCAGAGATCTGGTGTTCATTTGCTTTATATGGAAACTTTGGTGAAAAGTTTGAAAAGCATTGTTTTAAGTGCATTTGATGCTTGTCAAATATTCTTTCATCTGTATGGCACACCAAGGCTTTTGTTCATTTGTGTCCAGTTCTTTGTGACCCCATGGACTATACAGTCCATGGAATTCTCCAGGCCGGAATACTGGAGTGGGTAACTGTTCCCTTCTCTAGAGGATCTTCCCAACCCAGGGATCGAACCCAGGTCTCCTGCATTGCAGGCAGATTCTTTACCAGCTAAGCCACCAAAGAAGCCCTTACTCTGTGCTAGGCACTTAAAAAACTACCAAGAATAACAGACATGAATGGGTTCTACTGCCAGCCCTGTTCACTGTCTAGGGAAACAGATACATCTCCAAGTTACTCAGAAGTGGAGATACATTCCAGTGTCAGGGAAAAGGAACATATGAGTAAACCTCCATCTCTAGACAACTCTGAATGTATGTCTGGTTTGAAAAGGAACCACAATGGAGAACGTTCTCAGAAGCTCAACCTTTTTCTCTGCTCATCTCTTTCAGCTAATCTCAGCTAAGCCAATGAGGTGAAGGTTAACTCTGGATAAATGCGTCCTTCTCCTCCCCAGCTTCACATCATTTGGGTAAGGGTTCAGGAACAAAGCAAAAAGGGAAAGACACCACAAGAGTCAGCCTACCTCAGCATGCAGGTATAGTTCCCCGTGTCATTGAGAAGCGTGGGCCGGAACCAGAGCACGTCTTTCTCCTTACTAATGCGGTTCTCAGGGAGGCGGAAGTTAATTGGCTCCTCCAGGTCCCGGTCCTGCCTTGTCCAATACCAGATGAGAGTAAGGCCTGCTGAATGGGCTGTGCTGTAGTTATATTTCAAGAAGTGTTCAAAGAGTGGGCACTTGATACGAGCCGGTTCATCCTCATACACTTGGATCTGCCTCATGGTATCTAGCCCCCAGTCATCGCAGCGTTCTGGAATAAACAAAACGAAAGAAAAGGCAGCTGAATCATCTCACCTCCAAAGAACACACCTTCTCCTTAGGATACCCCCAGCCTTTTTCAGGACCCTCTTCTCTTGTCATATTAATTAGCCTCTTTCTAATAAATGCTTCTAATAGACAGCTGTGCTGTGAAGAGACGACTTCCTCTCATTCCTTCATCTTTTGACTATCTCTTGGTTAACAGTGTGATCTGATAGTTTGATCCTGTTGAACCCAACAAGGTATGAGGGAGACTCTCACCTGGACAAGAAAATCAAGTGCTCCTTCACTCCTTTGGGGATAAAGGCAATTCTAAGGATAAGATCATAACTGAAAAGAGAAGCCTCCTGGTTCTCCCCTGGTCTCCCAATTTGGGGGCTAGATCTTCACTGTCCAATAGCAGTAAAATACCTGCCACATATTTAATTTTAGATGTCTTGGTTTGCCACATTAAAGAAATAAAAAGAAGCAGGTAAAATTAATGTTTATATTTTATTAAACTTGATACATCTAAAACTGCAAATATTAATATTTTATACTTACATTCTTTTTAGTAATAAATCTTCAAAATTCAATATACTTTACACTTGTTGCACATATCAGACCGACTACAATACAGAGGAAAGCTTTCTAGTGAAAAAGAGATACAAATAGTAGAGCTTAGGCACCCTGCTGGTAGCTACACCCTACAGAAGCAGAACAGTCAGACCTTTTCACAGCTGATCAAAGATGCAAGAACAGGGCCAGTTTGCATCAACTGAGTTGACCTTATCTTACTGGAACTGCCCAGACAACTTACAGACTCATGAGCAATAATACATGAGTAATAAATTAAAAGAGGTTTGTGATCATTTGTTAGGCAACATCTTGGGGGTAACAGATAGCTAATAAAACAACTAACAGTGACTAATGTTGATAAAAGCAAAGAATTTGAAGATTTATGACATGCAAAATGTTTTGTAAGTAAGTAATAAATCTTTAAATAAACAATAGATCTCTGGGAAATTTAACAAGCTGACTTTCCTAAGACTCAACAAATCAGTACTATTTACAACTGTAATGCTTCATTTAGAAACACTTTTTAAAATCCAATATACAAAAAAAGAACTGGAAAGACCAAAATCTTGTTCACATTAAGACAAATTGATATCAAAATATTTTAATCAAACATATATCATAATGTTCTTTAAATATATTTTCATTCACACTGCAAAGTTGTAGAATTAGGTCATTTAGTTTATAGGAAATTTTAACCACAGTTTTTCTTTTTTTTTTTTTTTCAGATAAGTAAGTCAGATTGAATACATGCATCTAATTTCATCCCTTAGTGAAACTTCACTAAAACTAATTTTTTAAGACATTATCCCAAGTAATAGTAATAATAAGAGAAAAGAACAATAGCAAGATCATAAGGGACAGAATGGTGACCAGTTTGGCCCATTTAAATGAAAAGTCCTAAATAAGGAGAAGAAAGCTGTAGAACAAACCAATCTGCAAAGTGGAATGCAAAAAAACACCAGGAGGAGAAACTCAGTATCAAGATAAGTAATCACTACTACCTTAACACCTAGTATTTCTGGGCTCTCTTCCTAGGCACATTGTAAGATTGTCCTTTTATGACCTGAAACAAGAGGATGCCATGTGACCCACTTTTGCCAAAATGATGTACCAAGTGTCACCTATGGTGAGTGTTTTAACAGCCAGAATATGTTTCACTATGCTTCCTTTTCTTCTGCCTTAGCAAATTTGAAAACATAGACATTGAGACTCCTTTAGCTTATTTCCCTTGATATAGACGGCATACGGCAAAGCTTTACTATTTTAAGTCATAGAGAATTAGGGTTGCTTATTACCAATATGAATAATCTATATTATCCTGGCAAATGCAATCATATACCTTAAAAATAAGCACATATATGACATAATAAAATAAGGAGAAGTGGATGAAGGCTATGTCAAAAAGTGACATTTTTTGTTCCAACCCCACTCTCCTATAGCACTCGGTAACCTTTCTCACTGAGCTCCAAGGATTGGAACAGCCAGGAGAGTGTAAACAGTCTTTACACTCCAGGCAGGAGAATGAATGAATGTTCTCTAGGAAACCTGACTACTTCCAGAGAAAAGATCTAACAATCTTACTAAGAGAGAATTTTTTTAAACAACTTGTACAGCTATATCATTTAACATAAAAAGCTCAAGATTAACAAACCCCCCACACACACTTAGAACTTCTAATCAGCTTCCTAATAACTTCTTCTTAAATACAAACAGCCCTAGGAGACATCTGAGAAAAATCTCTACTATTAACAGTAACACCCAGAGAAACATTGTAAAAAAATTTTGATAAAATCAAAATTATTCAAATAAAAGAAATCTTTGAAAACAAAGCTATCATTAACATCCTCAGAGAGATAAAGAAACTTCTACATTCATCAGGCGAGAACAGGATGATACAACAAAAGAATATTCAGAGAAAAACAAAAAGCTCATTAAAATAAAAAACATGATTGAAGAGAGGTAAATTTTAATAAATGGCTTATTTGAAAGTTGAAATTGAGAATTTTCTAAAGAGTAGAATACAAAGAAAAATAAATAGAAAATAAACAAGAAAGTTAGAAGACTAGTCCAAGAATCTTAACATCTCGATAATAGAATCCTCAAAAGAAAAAAAAAAAGAAAACTCTCAAATAATTCAAAGCAAAAACAGATCTCAGAACTAAAGTACATAACCTTTTAAATTAAAAGAGTTGTCAATTGCTCCAGCACTGTGGATGAAAACAGACTTGCACCACAAAAATATTTTTTAAAACTGAAAAAAGAAAAGATTATATAAACTACTGGCAAGTAAGAAAAAGAAAAAAAAAAAAAGACACATACTAGGAAGACTAGGAATCGGAATGGCTTTGCAACTCTCAAAAACAAGACTAGAAGCTAGAAGATAATGACTCAATGCATCTTACGGAAATGTATTATTAATCTTGAATCTTAAACCCAACAACAAAAAAAACACATGTGAAAGTGACATTTTCAGACACATAAAGACTCAGTAATTTTTCTTCCTATACTATTTTTCAAGAAGCTTCTGGGGAATTTGTGTCCAAAAAAATGAGAGAAAAAAACAACAGAGGGAAAAATGAAATCAAGGACTATGGGGATCCAACTAAAGAGAGAGGGGAAGGGATTCCCAGGATAACAATGCAGAATATCCTAAGGAAAGCAGCTATACATTAGGGTTTGCTGGTAAATCAGTATAGATAGAAGGAAAATGGAGATCCCCAATAAAGGGGAAAAAAAAAACTGTAACTGATGGGTCATCTGATTAGATTATCACAGTGAACAATTATGCTGAAGGGCAATTGAAAAGTATTAAAAAAGTTACCAAAAGATACTAATTAGGGATTTCTCTGGTGGTCCAATGGTTAAAACTCCCTATTTCCATTGCAGGGGTTGCAGGTTCAATCCCTGGTCAGAGAACTAAGATCCCACATGATGAACTAAGATCCTGCATAATTTAAATTGATCCCACATCCTTTTTTTAAATTGTTATGCTGGCTAGGGTTTTTTGCTTTGTTTTAATGTGGACCATTTTTAAAGTCTTTATTGAACTTGTTACAATATTGCTTCTGTTTTATGTTTTGGATATTTGGCTGCAAGGCATGTGGGATCTTACCCCCACACCAGGGACACAACCCACACCCAGTGCATTGGAAGGCAAAGTCTTAACCACTGGACTGCTGCAGAAGTTCCAGCTCGAAGAAGTCTTTATGACCCTGAACAATAATTAATAGCAAGACAGATGATAAGTGACAGGTGGATTTTTTTTTTTTTGTAAAGATAAGAGAATGCTGATTGTGAAAGGGAAATGGAAAAAGAGACATCAAAACCAGAAGCATGTACTCAGGCAGACGAATTTAGAACAAAGCTTGAAATGGAATTTTGTTGTTTACTGGGGCAGACTGTGGCAGAGTCTGGGTAAATGTTCATTAGTTCTGTTTTTTCTTCTTGGTCTGTATGAAACCTGCACATCCTTGGCAATTGGGTTGGGACCATGTGACTTGGTTCTGGCCAATGAGGTACCAGAAATACCGTACAACTTGAAACTCCCAGCATAATCTTTGGTGCTTTCTCTTTCCCTTCCAAGGAGTCCTTGAAGACCAGAAATTTGTGAAAAGTGTATCATGACAACATGGAAGGAGCCTGGATTCCTGCCATCATCAAAGCAGAACTTCTCAGGAAAGCTTCTTTGAAAGCTTCTCACTTTCGAAGAGTTAAGCCAAATCTCTATCAATTAAGCCACTGAGATGCAGGACATTAATTTGTTATAGCAACTAGTATTGACTAATAAAGGAAGCCAGAATTTTTCTTTCATAATATAATAACAAATCAAGAGCAAACAGACTTATTTTTATAATAGCATATGTTAAAGGCCCTTACATACTAAAATTTAAACACAGGTTAACAAAAATTTCTGGTTTATTCACTGAATATCTTTTCAACCAAATTAAATGCAATACAGTGTCAAGGGGAAAAGACATCTTATACCTGCAATGTATCTCCCATATAGAATATTTCATGGGTCAAATGAGTATATCTATAGAGTGAATCAGACTCCTTTACAATAGGGACCAAAGACACACGTATTAGTGTTTGTAAGCATTAGTAAAAATGATATTATTATTGAGTTTTTTCTCTGGGGCATTTACCCATTTGAAATTAGTTCTGTGAGTTCTTTAACTTTCCCTAGCCAGCCACCTGAGGGAACTTTGTCAGAGATTTTTAAATTATTCAATGAACAAATAAAACTAAAATCTATGACAACGGGCTGGAGTGTCATACAAAACCAAATTAACTATATGATTCACTGCAGGCACCAGGCAAAGAAGATACTGGGGAAATGGCTGTTATGCAAATAGATGTACCTCTAATAACAGCAAAGGGAATTGAACGAATTACTGGCACAGAGAATTACTTTTTTGTTTAAAATGTCCCTTCCCATCCAGTGCACTCCATAGTGGAAGTCCTCTCTAAGTTGGCCCCTCAACACAGGAGGACTATAAAGTCAGCATTTCCCTCAGTCAAAGGATTTCTTAAGGCTGGGGCTTGGTGGCACAGAGGACTAATGGGAATGTGCAAAGCCAAGTCACTGGAAAATCCAACCCACGCTCCTGACAGCAATTAGCATTTATATAGCAGGGTATACATTTTAACTAATTAATCTCACAACACCCTCTTGGGCTTTCATGCCCATTCCCACATTACATGCCAGGAAACGAAGACAGAAAGATTAATTGACTTACTTTTGCCTGAGTGGTAGGACAAATGAAAGCTGCCTGAACATAGCTCTGGGAGGCTTGTTCCAAAGCTATGCTCACACATACAAAGCAAGATATTTCCCACAGGAAAGCTACTCATATATTTGTATTTATTAAATATTTACTGGAAGCCTGCTGTGTTGGGTGCTACATCAAAGAGACATGTAAATTTAAGAAATCAAGAAGCTCAAGTACAGGATGAAAAAAAAGGGGGGAAAGTTTTAAATATTGGAAGAACTAAGGCGGAATTAATGTCTATATGTAATTATTTGCCCTGTGCCACTTACTTACAACCTTGGACAAAATGTTTCCCTCTCAGATTCATGTGTCATATGCCTATTATATAGTGCTGTATGGAGAGCTGAGGTCTAGGGATATGTAAAGAGCTCAGTACATATTAGCTGGATCTACATGATAAATCTGAGTGTCCAGCAAGAGGTTATAATTTTGGAAAGAGAAAGATACAGACACAAAATTAATTAAAAGAAAATACTTGGTGGAATGAATGAACCAACTGTTAAAACATGCTTCTAAGCAGGACTGTGGTCATTATATTAGTATAGGATAGTAGTGTAGTGTAGTATCATATAGTGTAGTGTAGTATATACATGGGACAGGAAGAAGTAACAATCCTGCGATTGAGTTTAGATGAGAACCAGGCCCTTTTACCATCCCATCTTGGAATGCGACGTAGATGGAGTCACCTTAAAGACTCCTGTCAGCCATTCTAGTAGCCCTATGTCTGAGGGCAGAGACTCAGTCTAATGGAAGGCTGGTCTTACAACCACCTTGGTAGTTTTGAATGGTTTTGTTTTTCTAGTAGTATACTTGGCTCCTCAGGAAATATTACTCTGTACTGTGATCCAGGGAGAATCTAAGGTGTGAGCACTTGGTTAGGCTGGGAAGCAACACTGAATGAGTGGCATGAAGACAAGAAGTAAATCAACAAATTAAGTGTGGGCAGGTCTCTGAGGTAAGATACAGAAGTGTCAGACACAAAACCCTTAGCAAGAGCCGTGAGAGAGGAGACACATGGCACAGAGCATTAACGTTGGGGCTAACAAACATGATTCAGAAGCAGACTTTAATACCCACTGGCTATATTAATTCAGTTAACAATAACTACTGAGCAATCCATCCTGCGTGTGTGTGTCACTTCAGTCCTGTCTGACTCTGCGGCCGTATGTACTATAGCCCATCAGGCTCCTCTGTCCATGGGATTCTCCAGGCAAGAATGCTGCAGTAGATTGCTATGCCCTCCTTCAGGGAATCTTCCCAGCCCAGGGATGGAACCTGAGTCTCTTATGTCTCCTGCATTGGCAGGCAGCTTCTTTACCACTAACACCACCTAAGCCAAGTACTGAAGCAGGTACTTAGAATTCACTGGTGAATGAAATAAAGGTCTCACAGAGTGCACCTTCTCACATAGGGAGACTGACAATAAACATGCTAAGTAAGAAAAGCATAGAGTACGCTGGAAGGTAATAAGCCAATGAAACAAAGAAAAACATTGACTCTCATAAGAGGGATCAAGAATGAGGGAGCTGAGGAGAGAAGAGTGTCAGAAGTATGAAATTTTAAAGAAGATAGGCAGGGTAAGTCATTCAACTATAATGGACCTCAGTTTCCACATCCAAAACATGAAGACTATAATAGTACAGAGTACTTAAGAAAAACAGAGTGAGGCGGGGATAAAAAGTACTATAGAAACCAAAAAGCTCTATATATGTACCAGTTGCAATTCCTATGTAAACTGCCATTCTCTCTGTGATCTGTGGAAAGTGATTCTTCTCTCCAGGTCTGTGGCAGAAACTGTTAAACGTGTCTCATTTACCATGCCCCTGTACCCTTCATTTTTTTAGTGTTTGGGAATTTCCACTTGGGCATACAGCCATTCAGAATAAAGGCTACATTTTCCAGCTTCACTCTCACCAGGACAGAGTTGGGGGACTAAGTTCTGGCCAATGGGATATGCTTGAAATCGTCATCTGGGAGATCTCAGAAAGTTGTCTTGAGAAACATTGACATACTGGATGTTTCCTGGGTTCTGCTACCATCCTACTTCTTCCATCTTGCTGCTGGCAACTTGAAAGTGACAGCTGAAACTACCTTATTGACCATAAGAATAAACGCCACACCCTAAAGATAGAGGAAGGTAAAAGTGAGAGGAGATGGGGCTTTGAATGAAGTATGGAGCTGCTTTATCAAACCTGAATATTCTACCTCTAGATTTTACATAAGAAATATGCATCTTTTAATGTCCTTGCTACTACAAGTGTGGTCCATGACCACTATCTCATTAGCACCCCTTGGGAATTTGTAAAAATTGCAGACTTCCAGGCCCCACTTACACTCACTATATCAGAATCTACAGTTTAGCAAGATCCCTAGGTGATCTCTATGGAAGTATTAATTTATTTTGAATCTTTTTATTCACAGCTGATCATTATCCTAATTGATAACAATGTCCTATTGCATCTCTTATAATAAGTAGGTTGTTGAACTATTTCTGAGGTTGTATCCACCCTGTGAGTCTATGACTCCAATTAACATTTGCATTTAAAAATATATTTTCTTTTGTTCCTCAGTGGAAAAAAAATATTTAAACCATCCAGATATTTTTTTAGCAGTGTTTTATTATAAACCACCAGTTTTCAAAAAACAAAATCTATAAACTACATTTCCTAGAGCATGATTTAAGTGAAGAAAAAAGATGATTAAAACTTAGATAATTTTTATTCAGAGCAGAGCTACTCAAAGGTCTAGAAAATGTTGCTGAAATTTAATAGTTGTCAACTAAGTCATCACAAGGAAAGAGACACATTCCTGATGAGGGAGGAAAGCTGGAGAGGCTGTGAGCACCCATCAGACATCTCAGAATACTTGTACTGTTCAATAAATACTCAGCTAATAACTGGCAGATGGCTTTCCTGGACCAGATAATTAGACATACCTTACTCCCACCAAAGAAGGGAGTTTTCTTGATTGAGTAATTTGAAAAAAAAGAAAAAAAAGAACTAGCTCCAAGAGGATAGTATTTGCCAGATAAGAAAAGAATGCCAAATTCAAAAAGTGAGTTGGGGGAGGGTGAGGATCCACAAGTTAGAGCTTCAGTTTTGCAGTTTAGAGTTTGCTGCTAGAAAGAGTATTATTCCAGATAGTATATAACTCTTCCTTAACACACTGAGCACTTACCTTTACACTGACCTAAAGACTGCTATTTTATATCAATTAGAGTGGTAGTCCTTACAATTAAAACAACAAAAAAGTAGAGAAAGTCATTACCAGGCAAACATGAAAATAAAAATAAGAGGTGAAGAAAAACAATGAAATCTCACAATTGGTTGAAAACAATGAAATCAACAACGTTTAGATCTAAAACATACACCAAAGTAGGTGATACAGTTACAAAATCAAACCATCTGAAGGATCACAGAATTAGGATCTTTCTAAGTCTAATGATTGTTATAGCACCAGAACTCTAGGGTCTCTGAACAGTTTGGTTTTTATTCAATACCTGTCATGTGGCTGGTTCTCTCCCAGTCTGTGAACATGGGTGTCACTTTCTACAGAGCTTTCCTTGTGACAGAGGACTTGAGGAAAAACCCTAGTGCTCTAGAAATGTTTACAGATCTCAGGTCTAGGGGAGCTGCTGAAGGTCTCCAAGCTCACTCCTGGTCTCCATCAATTCATCCCCCAACTGGTGTTTGGAGCACCAGCAAAGAGAGCCTTCATCATCATGACGTAATGTCCAAGAAAGGCCCATGCTGTGTATAACAAGGAGAAATATGGAATAGCATTATCTAACAGCAGCCTAGAAAAGGCTCTGCTTCTCTCATCAAAGTTGCAGCAGGGGTGAGCAGGCTAAAGCATGGGTCTGCTGCCTCTTTACCATGGTTCCATTATTTTCTTAAAAAAAAAAAATCACTGTAATGAGCATCCTCATGTGGCTGAAGGGAATGATTTTCTTTGCAGGGCTGTTGTGACAATAAATAAACTGGCTTATGTCAAGTGTGACACAGTGCACTAGGGAAACTCTAAGCAGTCATTAGCTGGTTTTTATGTTTTTTCCCCAAGCAATTTTTTCTAATCCATGATTAAGATGTAAATATCCAATTACTATTCACATAAAATAAGCAGCCTTCGCTCTCGTTATTTTCATTATTACTCAATATTTGCTTGAATCCTAAGAGTGCTAGGGGATACAAACAAAATGTAGCAAAAAGCAAGGTCTTTGCTTTCAAATTTCCATTCAAGAAGTAGGCCCTCAGTATTGGAAGTAAAGGCATTTTTGACATCATTGTAGAATCCCAAAACACATGGGTGTTAGATTTGGTTGTAGCCTTCTATTCTAGTAGGATATCGGGTGATACCCCCATTTCACAGATGAGGTGAATGAAGCTAAGAGAAGATAAAAGACATACCTGAGAGATGGGCTACTTATATACGATAGAGGTGGGGAGGGACCAAACAGATCTCACATCCTGACATGGCTTTTCCTGCAGAGCCTCTGCGTGTACTTTCTCAGTCATTTCTGACTCTGTGACACCATGGGCTGTAGCCTGCCAGGCTCCTCCTTCCTTGGCATTCTCTAGGCAAGAACACTGGAGTGGGTTGCCATTTCCTTCTCCTGGGAATTTTTCTTACCCAGGGATTGAACTCAGTCTTCTGAATCTCCTGCATTGGTAGGTGAATTCACCACTGAGACACCTGTGGAGTTTCTGGAGCCTGTCAATTCCAGTTTGAATCCTTATTCTGCTACATGCTAGCCATGGGGGCATGTGCAAGTAACGTAAATATTCCTATGTGTCAAAGAAGGCTGGTTTTAAGGCTAAACAGACAATCCTTTTTAATGTGTTCAACAGAGAGCTCTTCAGTAGTACTCACTATTCTTAATATTACATTCCTCTCTTTCTTGATGCCAAACAGAGTATGGGTAATTTCAAACTAAATATAGCCTGACAAATATTGTTAACATTTAACCTGTGGGGACTCCTCTCTAACATGGTGTTTGAGAGTGTTAGACTACAAGGGAGTTTTTGAAACATCTAGAACAACCCTCCTATTTTACATATGAAGTAGCTAAGCCCAGAGAGCTAACTTGATGAATGACTCAGAGCTCATGGGCAAGCATAGAAACTGTTTTTTTTCAAGGCAAGTGTCATGTTTTTTCTACTCCATCATTCTGGTGAATACAGGTCTGTGCAAACATTCCCAGTTGGTATTAGCAATAGTACAATAGCATATTCTCCTAGAAAACAGAGGTCAAAATGGGCAAGAAAGCCAATCCAGGAAGACTGAAACAGAAAAAAGTAATAGTGGAGCACAGGAGGGAACTCTACATATGTTCTGCATAATAAAGCCACCCAATGCTCCCTCTCATTTTACAGGTGACATATGGGTCTTATCGTTGAGGCTGATATTAAAAAAAGTGACAGCACTGCCCATAGGTGTGGCACTTGGAAAGAAAGATTTCGTACCCCAGCTTCCTCATATGTAATAACACACGAAGCAAAATATGAAGCTAATAAAAGTTCCTACCTTGTGGACCAAATAAAAGTTCCTATCTCATGGAACTGCTGACAGGGGTAAAAAAGATCACACATGAAAATACTACATGCTTGAATGCCTAGTAACTTAACATATTTTAGCTAAAATTATTATGTTGAATTTCACAGATGAGGGAAATAAAAACTAGAAAGATAGCAGGGAAAAATACTACGTGCATTTGTTTTCAAGTTTTTATTGCATTTTACCAGAGTCAGGACAGAAAATCCAAAATTAAGAGTTGAGTCTTAAAATGTAGAAAGGAGGTTAAGCATAAACCTACTTTCTAATTAGCAATGATAGCCAAGCGATCACTTTTCCCTGTGATGGAAATGCAAAGCCCTCCATATCCTCAACTGGTCTCTATACCCTCCCTCCTCACATCTTACATCCCAGTTGGAGGTTCAGGGATGTGTGCTCAGTGCAAAGTACCTCAGAGGCCTTCAATTTTTAATTAAAAGCTATATGATTCCCGTGCTTCAAGATCGGCAATCATATTTTATAAACACCTATGAAGCTAAAGGAAGAAAAAAAAAAGCATCTTGTGAGTTTTGCCAGCAATCTCTCCATAAATTCTCAGGAAACTGCCTGGAGTAAAAGGGTGTTTGAGATCTTCATCACCTGCCAGAGGAAGAGACATGGGTTACAATCCTCCCAGTGCATTTAAGAGAGGCATCACCTATAAAATGCAAGTGCAGTTTCATTCAATTTTAATAATGTGTCAAGCATGTAGATTTTTCTTGAAAGCTGGTAGTGACAGGCAGAAAACAAAAGATTCTGAGAGAAAATCAGGTGAAGCAAGCAACAAAGCTGAGCACTAAAGGTCTGGGAAATGTCTAGGTGTGAATGATGATGGAGGGTACAGGAAGAATTCATAAGGTACACATTTCCGAGTGGCTGGGCTTCCAGTGGTTCCTCAACTAATCAGCTTCCTAAGGGAGGAGCAGAGTCTTGGAAAGATAAATGCCAAGACTAAATCACGATTCAAGTTTCTGAATGTTTAAGACACTTCTAACCCACTGAGCTTCTAAGAAAACCACTATGCATTGGAGCTGGAAGATTACAAATCATCCTGTTCCAGGACACGTTATACTAACTAGACTCTGGGGCCAGAGGGGTGAAGGAATGCCTGAAAAAAAGACCGAGTTAGGAGCAGAGGCTGGATGGAATCGTCCAGATTCCTAGTTATCTGCCCCATGTCATGCAGGACTTCTGACTATAAAACCAATTACAAAAGATAATTTATACCACACTTCCATCAATTTTTGTTTTTCTTTACTCCTGGTATATCAAAATTTGAACTTTTATGCTTATATTTATGCTCAGCTTCTTGAACTCACTGTAGGGTTTAGAACATTTGTCTCATATGTTCATTGCCAAAGAGAAAGCAGAAAACACAAACCAACTTTTCTAAACTCCAGAGCTCTTGAAACATAGGAAGCAAAACAGAAGAATAAACTTTTAATATAGAGAGCAAAAGCAAACACTCCAAAGAAATCAAATGCAGAAGTTTTTAGCTAATAACCCTTTTATCAGCCCTCTTTCACACAGTACACATATTTTTCCATTGACACTCATGAAGTGCTATATGCCAATGTTCTGCCACTGAAAAAAGCAAACAATTATGATACAGAAGAAAAATGAAAACAAGAGAAATACGTGCTAGATCAAGAAAGGGGTCTGCAGTCATACCAAGAAGGCTTTCGGGAGCACACAACTTTGACTGCCATTGTATATATCTCTGTTTTGTGTTTCTGTATGTCCACTCAAAGTATATATCCAAAGGCAAAACTATTAAGACCAGGACACTCATCTCTGGGTAATTTCTGCCTCTCAATGCTGTGGCTCCCTGCCTTGTGGAGAAAGTGACAACAGAGGTGGTGGATTAGAAACTCTGTAATGACCTATATGGGAAAAGAATTTTAAAAAGAGTTCAGTTCAGTTCAGTTCAGTTGCTCAGCCGTGTCTGACTCTTTGCGACCCCATGGACTGAAGAACACCAGGCTTCCCTGTCCATCACCAACTCCTGGAGCTTACTCAAACTCATGTCCATCGAGTCAGTGAGGCCATCCAACCATCTCATCCTCTGTTGTCCCCTTCTCCTCCCACCTTCAATCTTTCCTAGCATCAGGGTCTTTTCAAATGAGTCAATTCGTCACATCAGGTGGCCAAAGTATTGTAGTTTCAGCTTCACCATCAGTCCTTCCAATAAATAATCAGGACTGATTTCCTTTAGGATTGACTGGTTGGATCTCCTTGCAGTCTAAGGGACTCTCAAGAGTCTTCTCCAACACCACAGTTCAATAGCATCAATTCTTTGGCACTCAGCTTTCTTTATTATCCAACTCTCACATCCATACATGACTACTGGAAAAACCATAGTTTTGACTAGATGGACATTTGTTGGCAAAGTAATGTCTCTGTTTTTCAATATGGCGTCTAGGTTTGTCATAGCTTTTCTTTCAAGAAGCAAGAGTCTTTTAATTTCATGACTGCAGTCCCCATCTGCAGTGATTTTGGAGCCCCCAAAAATAAAGTCTGTCACTGTTTTCATTGTTTCCCCATCTATTTGCCATGAAGTGATGGGAGCAGATGTCATGATCTTAGTTTTCTGAATGTTGAGTTTTAAGGCAACTTTTTCACTTTCCTCTCTCACTTTCATCAAGAGGCTCTTTAGTTTTTCTTCGCTTTCTGCCATAAGGGTGGTGTCATCTGCATATCTGAGGTTATTGATATTTCTCCCAGCAATCTTGATTCCATCTTGTGCTTCATCCAGCCCGCCATTTTGCATGATGTACTCTGAATATAAGTTAAATAAGCAGGGTGAAAATATAGAGCCTTGACATACTCTTTTCCTGATTTGGAACCAGTCTGTTGCTCTAGATCCAATTCTAACTGTTGCTTCTTAACCTGCATACAGATTTCTCAGGAGGCAGGTAAGGTGGTCTGGTATTCCCATCTCTTTCAGAATTTTCCACAGTTTGTTGAGATCTACACAGTCAAAGTCTTTGGCAGAGTCAATAAAGCAGAAGCAGATGTTTTTTTCTGGAACTCTCTTGCTTTTTTGATGAGCCAACGGATGCTCGCAATTTGATCTCTGGTTCCTCTGCCTTTTCTAAATCCAGCTTGAACATCTGGAAGTTCACAGTTCATGTATTGTTGAAGCCTGGCTTGGAGGATTTTGAGCATTATTTTGATAGTATCTGAGATGAGTGTAATTGTGTGGTAGTTTGAACATTCTTTGGCATGGACTTTCTTTGGGATCTCCTGACTCAGGGATCGAACCCATATCTCCCGTGTCTCCTGCCTTATAGGCAGATTTTTTACCACTGAGCCAACAGGGAAGTCCTATAGTAAACTGCCTAGCTTTTTCTTTGAATATACAAATTCATTTTCCAACATATCTTTAAACTTCCTTGCCATTAAATATAGTTCCTGAGGTACATCTAATAGTACTCTTTATAGGGAATGACAATATAGGGTCAGCAGACCTGATTTCTGGCACTAACTCTACCAGTGACAACACCATTACTCTAATAGTTACCACTATGGCCACCTAGTATTGAATATTTTCTATATGCCAAGTATTAAGTGCTTTACATTTATTATCTCTTTTAATTCTCACAACAACTCTTTCAGATGATTTTATGATTGTCCCCATTTAACAAGTGAGGAATGAGAACCTCAGTAAGTAAAAGAGTACTTGCAGGATTACATGGTGTGAAATTAGTTAAAAAAGGAGGCCATCAGACTGAGGTGGTTGTAACGTCTTGGAATCCTACCTAAGCAATACAAAACCTAAGCCTGGGACGCTTCAAGGTAAAGAAAGTCAAAATCTAAGGACAATCAGTCACAAAGAGCCAACTGAACTTTTTCAACTAATGCAACCACTTAAGCTCTGGCCAAGCAAATAAATTCCTTGTTTTGCTCCCACCTCTTCTCTATAGAAGTCTTGCCCCTAGTTGCCCTCTGTGAAGTGCTCCTAACCACATCCAGATTGGCACTGCCCAGTTTGAACTGATTTTTGCTCAAATAAACTCTTAAAATTTTAATATGGCTGAATTTATCTTTTAACAATAGCAAGTGAGAGAATTCTACCCCAGATCTGCCTTATCCCAGAGTCTAAAATTTAATCATGACTGTGGCCAAATAACTTCTCTTGGATTTTGTTTTCTCACGGATACTACAAAGATGCAAAACCAGACGATCTCTAACCCTTTCCATCTCTGTAACGTGATGGGTTTATCAAGTGTGTTTTCTAGCCTGAGTCTTGAAAATGTAAAATCAAGCCTGTTTTTCAGGGATATGGATGGGAGTAGGTGGGCACTTGTTAATAGAAAGCTGACCAAACTGAGTGAGTCTCTTTACTGAGGAGAATAAAATTAGTGATTAGCAGTTTCCAGTGTCAGAAGGCATATGTCATAGCCAAGAGCAGTGGGCAGATCACACCTGCCTGAATCAGAGTGCCATCATGTAGTCTTGTTTCTAGTGGAGACTTCGAAGCTATCTTCATGCTCAACTTTCTCTCAAACACCCACTTTTAAAAAGCAGAGGAATCAGAAAAGTCAGCTCGTCCTCGAAGGCAGCTCCCTTGGGCATTGACTGCCTCTGTCTTATTAAGTATAGTCAGGCATGACTCAGCTCCTCCATCAACTGTCTGGGAAGGAGAACATTTCATGCTGGTAGAAAATCACCTTAAGCAGAACAATGAAAGGCATTTAAGGTACGCAGTTAAAACTGGGTTGCTTATTACTCAAAATCAAATCATCCTTTTCTTATTCTAGATCGCAAAGCATAATCACAGCCAGTAGGGATACAGACTGCATTTGCTTAGAACACATCGGATTATACTGTCACCTCCAGTTACAACTACCAGCCACTCAGACACCCCTTCCGTCTGGGTCACAAAGCAAAGGGAACTGTGGGTTATGCCGTGTCTTTTAATCAATAAACCCTCAGTGAGAAACTACTACATGCAATAGTTTCTAATCGGCTCTGATGGAGGGATAAAGACAAAGGGAAGATACAGTTTCTGACCTCAAAGGTCTCACTATCTCAAGAAGGTAGACAGGCAAATAATTAATTTCAATGCAAAGCAAAATAAAGTAAATGCTAAAAAGAAGAAAGATGCACCATGTCATTAGAGGGCAGAAGGAGCTCTTAATTCTGGCTGTAGGGGAGGGTGGGGAATTCAATGAAACCTTCACAGAAGAGACAGCATCTGATTTAAGCCTGAAAAATGAATAAAATGCACACTGAAAGACACAAAGGGAGGAGTCAGGCTGGTGGAACATGTAAGTAAAGGCAGAGAAGGCGAGGGAGACATGACTAGTCTATAAATCAGCTGGGACTGGATTATAGGGTGGGGGATGATTTAGTTAAGCATGAGGGAGGGAGACTAGGTTTATACAGGGTAAGAAACTGATTTAGGAGTGACGTATATTAATGATGACTATGGTAGAGATGAAGACTGGATTGGGAAATACATTTGCTCCCTGGGATTATTTCATGGCTCACACACGTGCATCTCCAGATGTGTCAAGAATGGAATGTCTTTTGTTTAGTCACTAAGTCATGTGCAACTCTTTGCAACCCCATGGCCTGTAGCCTGCCAGGCTCCTTGTCCATGGGGCTTCCCAAACAGGAATACTGGAGTGGGTTGCCATTCCCTTCTCCAGGGGATCTTCCCAATCTAGGGATCAAACCTGCATCTCCTGCATTGCAGGTGGATTCTTTACCACTGAGCCACCAGGGAAGTTATCCATTTGTTATTTCTGTGTTTACTTACACAAACTACAAATGATCGCAAAAGAAGCAATTACAGTAACCTGGGCTCAGGGAGGGCGGACAGTGAAGCTAGTCTCTTCTGAGGTGGTCCTCTCGCTCCGCAATTGTTGGATTAGAGAACTATGATTTATCAAGATGAGAAAGACAAACTATGACTTGTCAGGATGAGAAAGACATTGCCTACTGCCTGTTTCTTTTCTACCCCAACCTCCAATATTATCATCACTGATCATACATGAAGCAGCCACTTTACTATAATTTCTGGAACTTAATTATCCAAGACCTATATATTGCTTCTCTCTTATGGATTCTATGCTCAAAATACTTTAACAAATAGAAACTTCAATGAATGGCACTGCTCTGTAGTATAGCACACTGTCTGTACATCTCCTATAGTACTCAGAACATCAGCCCATGGGTTACAGACCACTGAATATAGGGACTCTCTTTCCAACTACCAAAGTTTCCTTTTCACAGGACAACTGACTTTTTCAACTTTATACCCCACATTGTGCCTGAACAAGCCAAGAAGCTCTGTAAACATGCAGAGTGAAAAAGAGAATAGTGGTAGATTCAATGACAGGCCAACAGGACTTGAAGATAACCGGAAAAATTCAAGGTTAGCAAAATACAAGTTACAGATGAGGAAAAATATTTTAAAAGTCACACATCTGATAAAGAATATAAACAGATATGTAAAGAACTCTCAAAATTCAATGAGATAACAATTTAAAAAGGGATAAAAGATTTCAACATTTTATCAAAGAAACTATATAAATAGCAAATAAACATATGAAAAAATGTCCCACATCATTAGCCATTAGATAAATTTCAATTAAAAATCACAAAGGATACTACCACACACCCATTAGAATGGCTAACTTTTATTTTTTAAGGGGAAAATTCTAAGTGTTAATATGGAATGGCACAGAAAATATCAAGTGCTAACAAGGATAAGCCAGAACTCCCATTCATTGCTGATGAAAAAGCAAAATGCAGTACAACCACTTTAGAAAACAGCTTGAAATTTTCCTATTAAGTTAAATATATACTTAAAATATGATCTAGCAATATTAGTTCTAGGTATTTAACAAAAACAAATGAAAACTCATGTTCAAAAAAAGCCTATACACAGATGTTTATAGCAGACTTAATCAGCATTGTCAAAACCTTGAAGCAGCCAAATGAACTTCAACGTGTTGATGAATAAACAAACTGTTATATTATCTTTACAATGTAATACATCTCAGCAATAAGGAATGAATTTCTTATATGCTTGACAATGTGAATGTATCTCAAATGCATTATGCTAAGTGAAGGAAGCCCAGTTTCATATGATTCCACCTGTATAAAATTCTGGAAAAGGCAGAGTTATAGAAACAGAAAACAGATTGATGACTGTCTAGGGGCTTGGGGTGAGGGAAGGCATGAGATAAATTTTGGAGGGTAATGGGACTTTTCTGTGTCTTAATTGTTGTGGTGGTTGTTACGTGGCTATATGTAGTTGCCAAAATTCATTTATTTCACACACCCAAAACTGAATTTTATTATGTAAATGAAGTGAATTAAAAATAAATTTTAAAAGGTCAAGAGTACCTATAAGAGAATATAATTTATTAATAAAAGAGTGGATATATTTCATATGTACAACTGAACCACTCTGCTGTACAGCTGAAACTAACATAACATATAAATCAACTATATTTCAATAATTTATTATTTTTTTTAAATGATTGAGTTGTTTAAAGTAAAAATTGATCCAAATAATTCCAGCCTCTTAATTAGAGATTTGGCTCTATCTGTAATGTCTGGCAGGGGGCAAGAGTTCAATGATGGACCCATCTACAGGGTCTTCTCTTATCCATCTCCAAGTAGTCAAGTCACAGGAATCCTAATGACTTAACTCGGACACAACTCCTCTGGATACAACTGGCTACTCTCATTTCAAAGTCATGTCTCTCACTTCAAAACCACAGTAGCAGTTTCTCTGAACCTCACTTATGACATCAACCAATGTAAAATTGTTATTTAAGATTATGACAGATCCCCTGCTAGATTGTGAACCCAACTGTGAGGGTTTAGATCCTTATCACTCAGCACAGTGTCAGTTCACTGCAAAAGCAGAGATCAAGAACTGCATAGAGATAAAAAGCTATGCTTTCTCAGAACTTCTTAATACACATAGCATGCTCTCCCACACAAACTTGTCTACACGACTGACTTTAAAATGCACGCTGTTTGCTCAGTACCATGCTACCACTGAGTTCTTTATGATTAAAACTTCATTTTCTAAATATGCCAACCAAAACTGTCTGTCAATAATTGATACAGAGCACACACATTTGAAAGGAAACATTCAGTCAATTAAAAAAACAGAGAACATAGGATGTGAATTTTTCATGATGCAAATACTATGTCAAAATTGATTTGTTGCTTCCTGAAACATATACAGTGCACTGAGTTCAGTTCAGTTCAGTCACTCAGTCGTGTCCGACACTTTGCAACCCCATGAATCACAGCACGCCAGGCCTCCCTGTCCATCACCAACTCTCGGAGTCCACCCAAACTCATGTCCATTGAGTTGGTGATGCCATCCAGCCATCTCATCCTCTGTTGTCCCCTTCTCCTCCTGCCTTCAATCTTTCCCAGCATCAGGGTCTTTTCAAATGAGTCAGCTCTGTGCATCAGGTGGCCAAAACAATGGAGCTTCAGCTTCAACATCAGTCCTTCCAATGAACATCCAGGAATGATCTCTTTTAGGATGGACTGGTTGGATCTCCTTGCAGCCCAAGGAACTCTCAAGAGTCTTCTCCAACACCACAATTCAAAAGCATCAATTCTTTGGTGCTCAGCTTTCTTTATAGTCAAACTCTCACATCCATACATGACTAGTGGAAAATTTGTTCACCACTGTATCCTAAATCTTAGCAAATGCCAGGTTCATTAAATTGTCTTAATAAAACACTGCTTAATGAATGGATACACTTGCTTTTGCCACTATATTGAAAAATACAATTGAAAAAAAATACAAATTGCAAATAGTTTACAGTCATCAAAGCCAAAGTAAGTGGCAGAGAATCATAGGACCATAGGCTTGTTTTCAAGAAACTGGTTTTGAAGAGTAGGCAACTACAGGCCTTTTAATTTTTAGAAAATTTGTAAATAAACAAATATCTGAAGCAAATGAAATTCTTTCTTGACAGGAGTTTACCTGCATTTGAAAATGTGGATTCTTATGGGTAAACATTCACCTTCAAGTGCAAAATCTCAGTCCTACTCTCATAATATATGAAAGAAAATCAGTAGTGTTTACCCATATGCCAAGTGCATGGTGTCAGTTTTCAAGTTTTTTCAAGTGAGCATCTGCTTACGTATTTGCTTTTGCTAATTACAGGAAAACTTTGCAGTGCATTATCTCCCTGAACCTCCAGAACAACTCTGCAAGGTCGGTAGGGCCAATATGATCATCTTCATTTTATAAAGACAGAGAGTCACATGGAGACAAGATGTGACTTGAGTCCAGGATACTTTTTCTCTGCCTTACATACTGAGAGTTACTCAGGACTTTTTCCAAACTCCCATAGCACTAAGATCTAAGTTTACTACACTAATAAAAAAGAAAATGCTCAAATGTTCCTCTCCTAGATCACAGATTAGGGGGGTATGTCCTGGGAAAACCTCTGAATTCACTATGATCTCTTCTTTTTTGATGCAGTGTATTTCATTTTAAGGAACCATTCTAGAAAGTGCTATGGTATCTATCATACACAACCTGAAATTCATCTGCTACTGTATACTTCAAAAGACATTTACAGTGACTTTTGAAAATAGTTTGGAAGTCTTTCAAAACTTTACACATAGAGTTCCAATAAGTGAAAGTGAAAGTCAATCAGTTATGTCCAACTCTTTGAGACCTCGTGAACTGTAGCTTGCCAGGCTTATTTGTCCATGGGATCTCCCAGGCAAGAATACTGGGGCAGATTACCATTTCCTTCTCCTGGGGATCTTTCCAACCCAGGAATTGAACCTGGGTCTCCTTCAGAGTTCCCATATGACCCAGAAATTCCAGTTCTATGTATATACCCAAGAGAAATGGAAAAAACATGTACATACAAAACTTGTACATAAATGTTCACGTAGCACTATCCATAATAGAGAAGAAATGAAAACAATCAAATGCCATTGATGATGGGTAGATAAACAAGGAGACTATTCACCAATAGAAGTTAGCAAAATACTCATAACATGCTATAACATGGATGTACCTTGAAAACATTAAGTGAAAACATTATTCTAAGCCAGTCATGAAAAACGTCATATGATTCCATTTATAGAAAATGTCCAGGACAGACAAATCTATGGCAAAAGGAAGTAGACTAATGGTGGTTTAGAAATGATGGAAAGGGGAAGAAGGGATGTGAATTGGCAGCTAATGAATAGAGTTTCTATTTCAAGGGATGAATATGTCCTTAGATTTGGTGATGGTGCTAACATAACGAGTTGCTACTGCTTTCAACACATGGAGTCTTCAGAAAGAAAATACGAAATAAACAATGTCTTCAGTAGTGAAAGGGTTAGAATTCCCTGGATATATCAGGAAAAAGAATAATAGGTTGAGAGTAAAAGACAAGGGTTTGTGTTCTGGTTCCCTGGTTCATTTGTTTACTGTTTTATGACTGTGGTTAAGTAGTCTAGTCTCTCTAAGTTTCTGTTTCCTTATCTGCAAATAAGGATAATAATGTAATTTACTGTTTTTCTGATGATCAAATAATACAAATATTTTTTAAATTTCTTCCTTCATCTGTCAGCATTCCTTCATTTCTCTAACAATAAACATATACACTATTGGGCTCATAGAATGTGTCAGATACAGTTCATGTTATTAATATCATTATATCAACTAATCATTACAGTGGGTGAACAACATCGTATAGTGTAAACAGATGTTGACTTCGTTCTTTTTTATTTCCAAAGTTTTTTACTCCTTATTTATAACTATAAATATAAGTAGATTATAATATACTCAGATTATACAAAATTATTTTAAAAGGGTAGAAACAAACTCAAACATATTTTTGCTTTCATACAATAATCACTATTAAAATTTGGGTGCATTCTACCAAAAGTTTTCTGTATCTGCATACATGTGCTCACACACACATGCACACAGTGGTGTATGGTAAACCAGTGATGGAGGTGGGATGGGGGCTGATTTGTAGCAATTATTATTTTCCCCTTGGGTAAATGCTCTTACCATAGCCAGTTTTAAACTACCAATGGTTTAATAGCTGGCTCACATAATTCCTGAAAATTGAATAAATAGCTCTCAAAAGTGCAGCAATCTAAATGTCAGCAAACAACTGCCACTGTTTTAAAGATTTCAGACTTTGAAGACTTTATGCTGTACAGTACCCATTTTTTGTTTTGTTTTGTTTTGTTTTTCATTTATTTTTATTAGTTGGAGGCTAATTACTTTACAGTATTGTAGTGGTTTTTGTCATACATTGACATGACATGGAAGCAACGTAGATGCCCATCAGCAGACGAATGGATAAGGAAGCTGTGGTATATATACACCATGGAATATTACTCAGCCATTAAAAAGAATTCATTTGAATCAGTTCTAATGAGATGGATGAAACTGGAGCCCATTATACTGAGTGAAGTAAGCCAGAAAGATAAAGACCAATACAGTATACTAATGCATATATATGGAATTTAGAAAGATGGTAACGATAACCCTATATGCAAAACAGAAAAAGAGACACAGAAGTACAGAACAGACTTTTGGACTCTGTGGGAGAAGGCAAGGGTTGGATGTTTCGAGAGAACAGCATCGAAACATGTATATTATCTAGGGTGAAACAGATCACCAGCCCAGGCTGGATGCATGAGACAAGTGCTCGGGGCTGGTGCACTGGGAAGACCCAGAGGAATCGGGTAGAGAGGGAGGTGGGAGAGTGGATCGGGATGGGGAATACATGTAAATCCATGGTACCTGTTTTTAAACAGAAATATCTATCATAAACTCATTTCCCTATCATTTCTCTGGTGACTCAGTTGGTAAAGAATCCACCTGCAATGCAGGAGATCAAGGTTCAATCCCTAGGTGGGAAAGACCCCTGGTAGAAGGAAATGGCAATCCACTTCAGTATTCTTGCCTGGAAAACCCCATGGACAGAGGAGCCTGGCAGGCTACAGTCAACAAATATAAAATTACTTTTAAAGACTCAACAGTATTCTCCTTTTTTTTTTTTTTTTTTTTGAATCCTCTATCAATGAATGATTACATTGCTTTTTTTCAACATTAACTATTTGAACAGCAGTGTGAAAAATAAAATTGTGAATACGTCTTTAAGCATTTCTCTGATTATTTCCTCAGGATATATGTGTGCAAATTTCATTAAAAGGTCAAAGGGAGGCACCTTTGTGTTTTTGAAGCAGTCACGGTGTCCTCCACAGAACCTATTCCAGGTACACGCCTACACACAGGGTACCGGAACACCACACCTGGGCATTAGATCACATGTCTGTCCAGCCCTAGACAGGGCTGTTTCCCTTAATTCTTGCTAATCTAATGGGTGGAAAGTGACATCTCATTGTTGGCTTAATTTGTATCTATCTTCTTACTCACGAATTTGAGCTTCTTTTTAGGATGAACTTGTTTCTTTCTTTTTGAACTACCTGAACTTCCAGTTAAAAATCTTTTCTCATTTTTCAAAGAATATATTTTTATTGAATGGATTTCTTTTGTGTGCAAGAGCTCCTTGTGTTGTGATGGCACTAACCATTGCCATACACCTATATTTTCCCAAGTTTTCATTTGTCCTTTAACTTATAATATTGTAATGCTCCACTAATGTCAATCTTTATGTAATAAAACACATCAAATTTTCTTTAATGGGCCCTATCCTTGATGATATATCTAGAAAGGCTTTTATTTCAACCTTGTGAAAACATTTGCATATATTTTCTTCTAGTACTTTTAGGGCTTAATTTATTTTTTTAACATTTAAATATTTATTTCAACTGTGATTGGTTGGGAAGTAAGGAATGAGGTAAAAAATTTAACTTTATTTTTATAGAAATTATCCAAATGTCCTAGTATTTAAATACATCTTTTCCACTGACTCTGGATGCTACCTTGGGCATCCGCCAGCTGCAGGGCTGGCTTACTTTCTTTTCTGGATTTCTGTTTTCACTTCAATTTTGTCCTTGGAGAATTTCTTACCAACTCAGCAATTTATTTTAAATGACATTTATTTTTAAATGCAGAAATCTAGCTGCTTTACAGGAAAAGGGTTGTTTAGCAGACGTGGTCCACCATACTGAGAGAATCTGAAATCTTCTCCAATCTATTTCTGATGTGCTGGTTAGCATGAACATTCAAGAAATAGATAATGTCAGGGACATATACAAGTCCTTCCAATAACCTTTTGTGATAGTGAAGACAGTTGCAACAGCATCCCTACTAGGACCTGTACCCAGATTATCTCTTCCTCCTCATCTCAGGCCTCTTCCTCCAGAGTTCTTTTCTTTTTTATTTATTTTGTGTGAATTTAAAAATATTTTTATTGAGGTATAATATAACATTATGTTAGTTTCAGGCATACAGCATAATGATTTGATATTTGCATATATGGTGAAATGTTCACCACAGTAAGTCTAGTTAACATTCGTCACCATACATAGCTACTTTTTTCCCCCTTGGGATGAAGACTTTTAAGATTTACTCACTTAGCAAATTTCAGTGGATAAATAGATAAAGAAGATGTACTACTAGTACAGTATTATTCAGTTAAAAAAAGGAAGTCTTGCCATTTGTGACAACACGGATGGACCTTGAGACATTATCTTAAGTGATATACATCAAAGACAAAGACCATATGATCTCATATGTGGAATCTAAATAAAATAAAATAAAATAAACAAAAACCTGAGTCCATAGATATAGAGAACAGATTGGTAGTGGCCAGAGGTGAGAGATGGAAAGGTGGGTAAAACAGGTTACAAACTTTCAGTTACAAAATGAGTCATGGGGATGTAACGCATAGCAGGAGAACTATAGTTAATAAAACTGAATCATGTATTTTAAAGTTCCCCCAAGTCCTTGAAGTTCCAGCAACATTGGCATCATGATCCTTGTGGCTCAAGCCTTCCCACATCCCATCCACTGCCTTCTCCCAGCTATCTTCTGAAATAGATCTTCCCAACCATCTGACAATGAGAGTATTGTCCTATTACTTTCCATCAATATAATGTCCTATAGATTATCTTCTCAGAACTTTAAAAAAATGTATTTATTTACTTATTTTCTTCTGCCTTAGACCTTTTTCAAGAACTAAGCTTCGTGAGGACAGATATCATTTGTGCTTTGTTTACCAACAAATACAGACAAGCAGAGTATTAGGCACACACTGCTATACTATGAATGGATGCAAAGTGTCTTAATTTTATTTTATTTTTTACATCCACTGTGGTAAAGGGAACATTAACAGGTGCCCAGGAAACATCTGCTGAGCTGGGTTCCACATCTAGTCATGAAGGACCAGTTACCCTAGATGTGGGTATAATATAGATCTTTGACTTGCTTTTATCACATCACAGAGGTATATTTTCAAAACAGGAGGGAAATACTTATCCTTCTGTGATTAAAAGTATAACATGCTTTAAAATGGTGGCTCAGCTGTTAAAGAATCTACCTGCAATGCAGGGGACATGGGTTTGATCCCTGGATCAGGAAGATCCTTTGGAGAAGGAAATGACAACCCACTCCAGTATTCTTGCCTGGGAAATCACATGGACAGAGGAGCCTGGTGGGCTACAGTCCATGGGGTCACAAGAACAGTACATGACTGGGTGACTGAGCACATATGGCTGTTGGTCTAAGTGACACCATCCTGGCCTTTACAGTTTCTCCTGTCCTTCACCGACCCTACCCAGGACTGTACTGAGCAGTGTGCCCCTGCTTTGTCATCAAGGGCTTTGTAGTTAACAGATACTGCTTAATAATTACTAGGGTCAGGTGGCCTCTATGCTCTGTTAGTCCCCACAAAATGATGCAAGCCTTTGCTGACATATCCCCAGCACCCACAAGACTAGTTACTCATTCATGAATTTTGACTTAGAGATGCATGTCCTATTTCCAAGCACCTACCTTCCTACCCTTGGTGAACTACAAAATTGTCCCCGTGGCCCCTTGGTAGCACAGAGAGCAGCTGCAAATGCTTCTGAATACTTGTCCACCCAATCCAGATCCCACCCTGTAAGTTACCCATGAGAAACTGATCCATTGACTATAATGAGCCACCTGCCTTATTTTTCAGCCTCAAGATGCTTCTCAGTTCAGTGGGTACATTTGCTCCCTCTGTCCTTCAATACACACACAGTCACTCACTCACTCACATACACAAAAAGTAACAGTTTCTATAATGAAAAAAGATAAAATATTCCAGGCCCACCAGGAATAAAATGGAACTCGGAGTGACTCTACCGCCAAATTTCAAAATTCATACCCAAACACCACTAAAGGCTAGCAGGAAAAAAAACTGGCATTTTTAGACCAAAAATTATTTTCTAAGACTATACATCTAAAATGTGTCCCAGGTGGTATAGTTGGTAAAGAATCTGCCAACCATTTCAGGAGACACAAGAGACTCAGATTCGATACCTGGGTCAGGAAGATGATCTGGAGTAGGAAACGGCAAGCCACTCCAGTATTCTTGCCTGGAAATTCTCATCAACAGAAGAGACTGGTGAGCTATGCAGTTCACGGAGTTGCCAAGAGTCAGACACAACTGAGCTAAGTTGTGGTGGTATATATCTAAAAACGTCTGAGCCACATGAAAACATCATTTGCCAACTTCCAAAACACTTAAGAAGAGGGAAAGAGCCTGCTGTACTTGGGCCAGAAGGAAGAGACAACGAGTTCCAACTAACATTTCTGAGTTAGCGACATGGGAAGCCAAATGAATAATGCCAATATAACCTTTAATACCTTGATATTGAATGGTTTGCCTTGGAAACGAACAGAGATTATTCTGTCACAGCAATATGTGAACCGTGAACTTCCATATGTTCAAGCTGGTTTTAGAAAAGGCAGAGGAACCAGAGATCAAACTGCCAACATCCACTGGATCATGAAAAAAGCAAGAGAGTTCCAGAAAAACATCTATTTCTGCTTTATTGACTATGCCAAAACCTTTGACTGTGTGAATCACAATAAACTGTGGAAAATTCTGAAAGAAATGGGCATACCAGACCACCTGACCTGCCTTCTGAGAAACCTGTGTGCAGGTAAGGAAGCAACAGTTAAAACTGGATATGGAACAACAGACTGGTTCCAAATAGGAAAAGGAATACGTCAAGGCTGTATATTGTCACCCTGCTTATTTAACTTATATGCAGAGTACATCATGAGAAACACTGGGCTGGAAGAAGCACAAGCTGGAATCAAGATTACTGGGAGAAATATCAATAACCTCAGATATGCAGATGACACCACCCTTATGACAGAAAGTGAAGAGGAACTAAAAAGCCTCTTGATGAAAGTGAAAGAGGAGAGTGAAAAAGTTGGCTTAAAGCTCAACTTTCAGAAAACCAAGATCACGGCATCTGGTCCCATCACTTCATGGGAAATAGATGGGGAAACAGTGGAAACAGTGACAGAGTTTATTTTGGGGTGCTCCAAAATCACTGCAGATGGTGACTGCAGCCTTGAAATTAAAAGACGCTTACTCCTTGGAAGGAAAGTTATGATCAACCTAGACAGCATATTAAAAAGCGGAGACATTTACTTAGCCAACAGAGGTCCGTCTAGTCAAGGCTATGATTTTTCCAGTGGTCATGTATGGATGTGAGAGTTGGACTGTGAAGAAAGCTTAGCTCCGAAGAATTGACGCTTTTGAACTGTGGTGTTGCAGAAGACTCTTGAGGGTCCCTTGGACTGCAAGGAGATCTAACCAGTCCATCCTAAAGGAGATCAGTCCTGGGTGTTCATTGGAAGGACTGATGCTGAAGCTAAAACTCCAATACTTTGGCCACCTCATGCAACAAGTTGACTCATTGGAAAAGACCCTGATGCTGGGAGGGATTGGGTGCAGGAGAAGGGGACAAAAGAGGATGAGATGGCTGGATGGCATCACCAACTCGATGGACATGAGTTTGAGTAAACTCTGGGAGTTGGTGATGGCCAGGGAGGCCTGGCGTGCTGTGATTCATGGGGTTGCAAAGAGTCGGACACGACTGGGTGACTGAACTGAACTGAACTGAGTGCACTGTATATGCTTCAGGAAGCAACAAATCAGTTTTGACAGAGTATTTGCACCATGAAAAATTCATATCCTATGTTCTCTGTTCTTTTAATTGGCTGAATGTTTCCTTTCAAATGTGTGTGCTCTGTATCAATTATTGACAGTTTTGGTTGGCATATTTAGAAAATGAAGTTTTAATCATAAAGAATTCAGTGGTAGCATGGTACTGAGCAAACAGCAAGCATTTTAAAGTCAGTCATGTAGACAAGTTTTACCACTGAGTAATAGTTATGTTGTTTAGTTGCTAAACTGTGTCCGACTCTCAGACGCCATGGACTGTAGTCTGCCAGGCTCCTCTGTCCCTGGGATTTCCCAGCAAGAATACTGGAGTGGGTTGCCATTTCCTTCTTCAGGGTATCTTCCCAACCCAGGGACTGAACCGAAGTCTCCTGCATTGGCAGGCAGATTCTTCACCACTGAGCCACCTGGGAAGCCTTAATAATAGGGCTTTTAAGTTAATTGAACTTTTAAATTCACTTTTCTGAATCTGGAGTTCCTCACTGGTAAAGACAGATGAAAACATTTATCTCTATCTTATGAGGTTATTTAGAAATTTATGTAATATTTTGTGTTAATACATACACATACACAACTCTCTAATTCAATTAATGTTATCCCCCTAACCTTCCTTCTTTTTTATTAAACACACACATTACACTATATAGTTATTACCAATTTACAGAGAATTAGAATAAAAGATATTTAAAATCATGCTTAGTTTAACAATATCTTCCTTTATGATTAAAAAATTCAATATTACATAATGCTTCATGGCTATTTTTGCAGTCATAAGTTATCATTGCATTGTAGATGAGAGGAAGAACATTTTTAATAATAGGATATTTAGAGTAATAAAGGTGAAATAGCTAAGAGCTAGCTTTAATAAGTAATCAGAAACAAAGACCCTGCCTTTACTTTCTTCTGGAAATCCCCCTTAGCATCTCACTAGGAATAGTGCATGCCATGGGAGGGACTCCTCCAACACTTCCATTTACTAACTGCTTTATTCAATTTCCATTATTTCAACCATCCTCCAAACAAAGCAGTATCTTCCTCTTAGATCTAAATACAAGCTGGGTTTCTACTGAGCCTCAAGCGATACACTGCCAATCTCAGTGTCAATTGCAAATATCAGATTGCTTCTGCCCTCGACCTTATGTATGCAGAGTGCATAAGGGAACACCCTTGCCTGCCGTCTCCTCTTCCTTCATTACCATGCCGGCAGTGCGCAGTTCATTGCCTCTATCATCTCTGCAGTATTCTGCCTTCACAATACAAGTATCTTGAAGATGCTAATGGCACTCTTGACTAGAAGAACACTAGATACAAGGAAACTCCTATAATATTTAAGGCTTCTATTTCATCTCATCATTTTAAAATACAAAGAAGAAAGGAAAAAGAATGTAGAGATAAACAACAGAAGCTGAGCTATTCTGAAATGATATCATCCAATGTAAAGTTCAGTTAGAAAGGGAGAGTATTTAAGTGTGGTATTTTTTTTTAAGTGTTTTTTTTTTTTTAATGACCTGAAAAAGTATATAACTGAGATTGCATCAAACACAGCAACATTCCTCTGTGGAAATACTCTCTGTAGCTCTTTGTCTTTGTATCTCTCTCTATGTGTCTCTGTCTCTATCACTATCTCTTCTCTTTCTTCATCTCTCCTTTTTTTTCCTCTTCTCTCCTCACCCCCATCCTCTCTGTTTTCCTTTATCTTTAGTGGACAATAAAAAACCACTGAAAAGACATTTAAAAGCAAGCCATGGATGTCAAGAAGTCCTGTATAAGAGTAATTCAGTTGTCCCCAGGAGACTATATAGATCAAAAAGTCCAAAGCAAATTAGAAAATATGAGGATAAAATTAAGGCTTTCTAAGTGAAAAGCAAAAATTAATTCATTAAGAGTTCTGGGGCCATCTGAAGTCCCAAAGATCTAGGGAAGGACAGAATTAACTCTGGTGCATCAATTTAATCTATTAAGTATAAAATGTCTGAACAGCAAACTAGTCCACAATGAATGATTAGAGGTGTCTTCCCAAAGTGAAAAAGGGTAAACAAAGCTAGAGTAAATAATGGTCAACAATGGTTGAGAACTGCTTGAGAACAATAATTTGTATATCTGTGTTTGCCTTAACACTAATAGAGATCTTTATTTCAACTAAGAATCAAATAAAACCCACAGTATTATATTAATAAAGAGCTATATTTATATAGAAAAAGCTACCAGTGACTGATGGATGACCTCTCTTTCTATTTCTTTTCTTTTGAGTATCTGTGTAAGTTCCTTGAAGGAAGCATAGTTGGCAAATACTCTTCAGTTCATCCCTCTCCCTGGCACGGAAAGCCCAAACTTTAAAGGGACCACAGTGTTCTGTTATATAAGTTATGGGAAAAATGCAAACATCAGTACAGTGGAGTATATATCAAAATGCACAGCAATAACCTCTATGGGAAAAGAATCTAAGAAAGAATGGATATATGTATATGTATAACTGACTCACTTTGCTGTGTACAACACTGTAAATAAACCAAACTCCAATTTTTTTTTTTTTAAATGCATACTCCTGCCTAGCTTAAGGGAGTACTTCAAAAAATAGGAAAGTATCTTGGAAGTTAAAAAAAAAAAAAAAAAACAATGATGGCAAAGCGCCTTAAACTATTACTACAGACTTTATGAACACTGGAGGAAAGGGTATTTATTTCCTAATAATGTAAAGTTTTGCCAGGAGTTTTGATTCTGATGGTAGAAGGAGAAAAGAAATTCATGAAAATAACAGAACTCAGCCAAGTCTAGATGATCAAGTGTGTGATTGTTTTGTCTCTTTTCTCTGATTTTCTCAACCATCTTGTATTTTCATTGTTCCTACTGCCTCTAAAACAGAGAAAGACAAAAGAAGGCAATTCTGTATATTGCTTTCATAGGTTTGTATGGCAGGTACTTGAAATTATGACCAAGGTTCTCATATTATTTATAAAATTTATCCATTTTCTCTCTGACCCTCAAAAATAAATGAACAATTGCAAAAGTCAGTGGATTTTAGAATAAAGCAATCTTTGGGTTTTTTTTTTTTTTTTTTAATATTGAGGATAGAAGTATATTTTATTTTTTAAAGAAATTCATCTATTAAATAGAAAAGCTTTTTTAAAAATAGTGAAGTAAAATGGGTGAGGACTGGCCCAGTAGTGAGTCAGTGGTAATCAGATGGTGATTTGGTTCTCTAAAGTTCATCTAAATATGGCAGAAACAAATGTTACAGGGTGAGGGGTGGGATGGGCCTGCAGAAATAAAGGTGATTCAAAGGGCAGAAGAAAGTCTTATAAGCCAGACATTGTCACTGAGAACCATATATACTCACGTATCCCCTGCAAAAATAGAATCTTCTCTTAATTCATACATGTGAAGGAAAAATCAGGTCATTTTTCTAAACATAGATTTATCACTGTATTACAAGAAGCCTTTCTAGAGACTTTATAACTGCAAAGTCAGCATCACACCAATAAATTGTGGTACCCTAATATCTTTTCAATACCCACCTTTGGGAAGTACAAGTAACTAAACATAAACATCAGTCTTTCAAAGCCTTTAAAAGAAAAACAAACGAAGAGTGAAGATACCTGCTCCCAAGAGGAAACATTTAAAGGAAATCAGGGTGAATGTTATAATTCCAATGACCTTTAGGTCTAAGAATAAAATGAAACTGTATTCTTCTCCCATTCTCTAAATGTTTGGACTAAATTGCATAGAAACAAAATGTGTTCGGGATGACCAGCCATGAGCAACAGAGATAGGACTGAATGTCACAAGTACACCCAAGTAAAGAGTTTTTCAAAAAGCACATTCAAATAATATGAGACCACGGGAGCTGGCAACAAATTGAATCTTTGCCCCAAACTGAAGGACCCATTGCTTGGCACTAAAATACAGTAGATCCCTGTAGAAGAAAAACAACAACAAAGAACTACCCAAGTGCATCTAAAATACGTTAAACACAAATATTTCCTTCACCTGCAGGGATTCCTGTCCTCCACAATCTGTTCCCAAGCCACCTTTCTGGCTTGGCTTCTAAACACCTTCACACTATCCCTTCAGCAAAACTGAACTATTCTGTTCCCAAATAAGAGATGTATTGTCTCCTAGAAAAGAACAGTTGCTCTTTGATTGAGAAATCTTCAATACTGCCCTACAGGATTAATAACTTTCTCTGCTCTCTCATGCAATTTTGTTTGGTATTTAGTTTTTCTTCTTTCTCTCAGACTTGACTAAGATTCTTACAATAAGAACTTTTCTTTATTTACCCTGGATTCTAACAATATGAAATGGTCAAACACATGATATTTAGAATAAAATGAAATCATTGTAAGATGAACATTTGTCATTAGAAGTAATTAAATCATAGGAATGGTGTATCCTGGGTATGTCCATGGTTTATTGTAAGACCCACAATGCTCTTTAATAAAAAAGCAATAATGAAGAATTGGTTGAGATTTTGCTATTGTCAGTTGGTCTAGTTGGCTGGATGGTTAGCTTTTCTGTTGCTAATAGGTTGGTTGCTTTGGTTTATATGTAAGGACACAGAGAAACAGCATGATTAAATGTCCTTAATGTCATTAAACAGCTCATTAAGTGAAACAGTCAGAACCTGAATCAATATCTTGATTCCTGCTAAGCTACAATGTTTTTGCTTACTTATTTATTTTACATAGTATAATTCATTCCCAATAAGTCACACTATTATTTCCACTCTCTGCAAATTTCTTAAAAATAATGATTAAAAAATCAGGGAATCTTACCTCTGTTAGCATAAGAAAGCCCTAAGGTCAGGCAATGTGGTCCAAAAGAAAGAGCTTGGCTTTTGGAGGAAAGATGGCCTTTGAAACCCTATCAGCAGTACTGCTAACGGAGGCCAACCCCACCCTCCCCTCTCACCTTTTCCTCCCTATTGGCCCCCCACCCTGGCTCTATATTTCCTAATCTATAAGAGAGTTATAAGAATCTCTACAACCCATCTGTGAAGCTAATGATAATGTGTGAAAAATCTAGCCCTGCACCTGGCACACAGTCAACAGTTTGTTGACTCTGAAAGAAAAAGCTGTATTTAAAGATGTGTGTGTATGTGCACGCGTGTGCATTTGAGGAAGAAAATTCATGGTTATCATTTTTCATATGGTCTGCAGCAAATAATTTTGAGATTGCAGTATTTTTCAAATTCATCAGATTATACATGGTACCATTCTAACTACCTTCCCAACTTGGAATCACAATTTCCAAATATTTATTTCTACTCTAAAGGTGACTTTAACAGTTCAACTTTCTAACCTTCTGCCAAAGAAACACACCAAAAGAGAAGTGTGTGGCAAATCAGTTTGCTTTTAGAATTCTTGCAAAGGAGAACTTCTTTGCCTATAGTGTTGGAAATATTTAATTGTATGATAAGTAAAAATGGGAATATTGAGTCTTGGGCTTACATTACATTGATTTTCTTCCTTGTGGGTGGAAAACATCTCAAATGAGGGGGAAGGGGGAGTAAAAATAATTCCCATGTATTAATGAAAAACATAGCAATCTATTACAGGGTGGTCCTTTAACAATTAGCAAAACTCATGACCCCTGGGATCTTAATATATTTTTCTAAATTATTTATATGCTAGTAGAGTCCAAGGGGAATGTATTTAGTAAAAATAATATCTATCTTAGGAACTGAGAAAATAGTTGCAGTCACAGTTTTGTTACGTATTAGCTGTATGACTTTGGATAATTCTCTCAGCCACTTTGATTCTAATTTTCTGACCCCTAAAAGGGAGTTAAAATACCTTGACTGCTGTGTTTTGGGTGTGAGAACTAAATGACAAAGAATATGTAAAATTCAAATGAAATTGTATTTCAGCAAAGGGAGCTTTATTATCACCTCTATAACTGTTACATTATATTATCACTATTAAAATCATTTCAAGCTTTAATTCCTTAGAAGAGAGTAAATACTGATCTTTGATTATCTGCTTTTATTACCACCAGCAATGAAATGTTGACCCCACACTCCCCAGTGAAGCTGGAAATCACAGGACTGGTATAGAAAGACTATGTTTTCTAGTCAGAATCATGTACCTTAAAGTCCAGTTGACTGTATTTGAAATGCACCACACAGAAATAAAGTCGTTGTGTGGTTGAGATTTCTTTTTAAAATTTGGTACTTTCCTTTAGAGAAGGGTCCACATGAAGGGGTCCAGAGGAACAAGATAAAGCAAATATCACAAGCATGGACAGAGCTTTGGGGTTTTCAAGATATCTCTCTTTGTTTACATCAATCCTGTGGCTCCATTAACATGGGTACCTGAAGCACAGAAAGGACCTTACGAAAGACTAACCGTCTACTGTCATCTACACTGTTGTAAAAGGCATGATGCACGAGAGGTTGGTTCATCGGATCCCTTTCTCCCTCTCATAGCTCAGAGCCGGTTCCCCTTTTATTTTTGTCAATAACACTTACTTTTTGTTCCTCTCCTTCCAACTAGGAAGTGCATCACTGACACAGACACAATATACCTTTTCATAAGGAAGGCAAATGAATATGGGCCAGATGGGCCGAGGGCATTACAACATGTTTCCTGCTCCCATGGTGACTCAGTGGGGCTGGTATGAGAACGTGTTTTATTGAAGAAGTCAGCTTCCCCGGCAGAATTATGAGTCAGTTCCTGGGTAAAAAGCTCACTCTCCAACATCTGAGGGGGTGGTGGGGGGTGCTCTTTGGATGGATTACAGTAAAGGTCATTCAGAAAAGCAACTCTGCCAGGACCAGTGGGGAGGCACCAGCACTAATGAGCCACTAACTCCTGAGAATTCATTGATCTCTAACAAGGTTAACAAGGTCATTTTTCCATTTCCCTTCAAGGTGAGGGCATGAAACCACATTGACGGATTGCTAGTATGAATACAAACAAGTTCTATTATAAACTTTATAATTGACCAATTATATAGTTGACCAACTTGGGCCAAAAAAAAACAATGTGAAGGGACAGCTTTTCATTCACTTTATATCTATATATCTATATCTATCTATAATATATATATATATATCTACCTATGCCCATCATATATCTATCTGTATATATGCAAACATTGAGTTCCTACTATGTGTCTGTGTCAATCTTTACTCCAAGTGTATGGGTTAACAGACAAAATGGACAAGTCCCTGTCCTTGGGGACCTTAAAAGCAGAGAAATAGGAAGGAATAGAGGAAGAGAGAGAGAGAAAGGAAGAAAGGAGAAGAAAACAGGGATTGGAAAGGAAAAAGAAAATGAAAAAAGAGGAGGAGGAGAAGAGAAGGATGAGAATGATTGATATAGTGACAAAAAATGAGTGTTAAGAAGAAAACTAAAGGATAGAGGACTGGAGTGATTGACAGGCCTATTTTAGTTAAGATGGTTAAGGATTGCTTCTGTAAGAAGATACCATTCAAGGATAGAACTAAATCAAATAAGAAACTATAATCGGGGGTTATACTCAGCATATTTAAAATCAGGACATCAGGGAACTGGCCAGGCAAATGGGACACTCAATTAAGCAGGGTAGACGCTGGTTTAAACAGGCAGTAGAGCTCTATACTAGAGCATCCCAGTTGAATATCAGTCCTGCTTATAATACATCCTCTCCTCTGTAAAGCCTCTAAGGACCAACAAGGTTAGAAGTTATCTCTCCTTCTCTTGGCTTTGAGCTGTACTCTGTCCAAGTTACACCACTCCTTTAGTGCTAGTTTTGGTTTCCAATAAAATGCCTTAAGTGATGTAGCAAAACCAAAACACACAAAGGAAAAGTAATCAAGATGGTAGGAAGGCTTAAATCCATGCCACATGAAGAACAGTTGAAAGTATATACTGGAGAACATGACCATGGTTTGGTGACCCCTGTTGAACATCTCTGATGGCCTCTCACATAGAAGAAGAATTAAATCAATGAGATTCAAAGTATGATCCATGATCTTCAGGGAAATTATACATGGGAAGGTTTTTTTGTTTTTTTTTAAATGAAGATAACTCTGTTCCTTGAATTAAAATTAGAGACTCATGGAATGAGGTATTTTCCATTTAAATCAAGCAGTTGAACCAAAAAAAAATGTATGGATGTGACAAAAGACAAATTTCAGTTACATGTACTAAAATTTTTCTAATAATGTGATCAGTCCAAAGACATCATGGGCCAAAATGAGATGATCACTAGTTAGAGGTACCATCAAATAGTTCTGAGAAGTACTTCTACAGATGAGATGAGATCCACGAAGACAGACTTTCAAGTCCCCTGTAACTCTGATGTCATATGATCCATGTCCAAAATAGCTGAGTTTGGTTATTTAAACTCAATAAATATTTTGGCTGCATCTTCTTATGCTTGTGAAGCAACATCCAAAGAAAGAATGAGCCTAACGATAGGTTCTTTCTTTCCTATGTGTGTGCTCTCCGTGTGCTTAGCTGCTCAGCCATGTCCAACTCTCTGTGACCCTTTGGACTGTAGGCCTCCAGGCTCCTCTGTCCATGGGATTTTTCAGGCAAGATTGTCCTTTCCTTCTCCAGAGGATCTTCCCAACTGAAGGACTGAACCTGTGTCTCTTGTGTCCCCTGCATTGCAGGAGTCATCAGAGCAAAACTATCTTTATTTATTTGTTTTTATAAGGTATCAATGGGCTGTTACCACCAAGGCTTCCTCTGCCACTAGCTCAAGTTTGGAACTCAGAAGTCATCCACTATCACTGTCATTTCTTTTCCTATAGGACCTGAGGTAAGGGGAAGAAATACGATTCTAGTTGCCTTAGACGTGAAGGTGAGGAAAAATTCCTATAAGTAAACACACCCAACCAGTCCTCCCAGTGTACTTTGCCCCATAAAGACTAAAGATTTCAGTAGTTCTTGCCACCATCACAATTATATGATTCTCTCAAATATAAGATTTTATATTACCACAGAAGTCAGTGGAAATAAGCAACATTATGTTTTCTTAACCCATTTTCAGACATACAACATTACCCTCCATGTTCTCTGCATCTTAACAGATTGTTAAAAGACATTCACTTACCTGAGGCATCGCTTTGCAGGATCCCATAGAAGTACAGGCTCATTACACACCACAGAAGTCCCATCCTGTCAATACAAACACAAAGGTAAGGAGAGAACTTATTACCCTCAAGTGCTTAAATAATACTAGTGCATATGTAGCCTGACTATTGACTAGGAACTGCTTTAAGACTTTTACAATATTAATACAAAAATATAATTATATTTATAATAACACATTTTTTATATTTATAAAAAATATAACACAACCATAAAATTATAACAATTTTACAATGTTAGTATTGTCAGAACCAACCAGGAAAATAGGCTTTTTTTATGTCACCATATTACAGATAAGAAAACTGAGACAAGTGTAAATAATATAAAAGATACTTTGGCTAGAAAAGGGTAACTGGTGCATCTAGCTTGTGTATGCTCAGTCACATCCAACTCTTTGCAACCCAACGGACTGTAGTCTGCCAGGCTCCTCTGTCCATGGAATTTTCCAGGCAAGAATACTGGAGTGGGTTGCCATTCCCTTCTCCAGGGGATCTTCCTGAAGTCCCAGCGAACTCATCTCTTGAGTCTCCTGCCTTAGCAGGCAGATTCTTTACCATTTGCAGCATCTGACAAGTCCCAGAAAGTGGTAGGGTAATGATTAAATTACAACAGCCTGGCTCTAGAATGGTCTCTTAATCACTGAACTCTGCCTACTTAAAAATATTTTTTTTAGATTTTTTTTTCATCAGAGTTGAATTTCTGGCAGATAAGTTTGTTCTTCTTACCCTTTATCATATTGTCTTGGTTTATTTCCACTTGGAAATGTTTTATTATCTAGACACTTTTTCTTCTTAGCGAGGAACAGAAAGTCTAGCAATCCTAGATTCAGACTTGGTTTGCAGTCCACCATACTTTGAATTTATAGTAAAGGGAAATGTATAACCCTCATGTCTTACTGCGCCTGCTCTACTCTTCTATTCAAGAGACAAATGATGAAGCTGGATTCCAGTTTCTGTGATCTTTAGCCCTTCTGTTGGTAACCAGTTGAAACAGTTCACTAGCCAGAAGGATGCCCTTTTATCTGGTTGTGTGATCTTTAATGCAGAGGGGCTGGAGGTATAACAACTCTGTTAACTATTTCTTTCCCCACTACTCTAGACATATCTGGCCCCTGATAAAACCTCTGTGGGGTTATAAATACTGAAACCTGAATATTACTGAGAAATTCCATCTCAAGGACCTCCACTCTCTGTTTTGAACATAACAGCCATACGGGGGTAATTACAGAGGTCTTGGTAACTTGTCCAGATCATATTTCTAGTAGGTGGCAGAGATGAGATTTATATCCACACCTGACAAACTACATCTATTATCCCAAATATTAGCCTATGCCACAAGTTTCACAGTAACACAGTAGTCTAAAAATCATAGAAGTATTTAATAAATAGGGTGACCTACTAACAGCATTTGAAATGGGACATTTATAAGAATGCTACACTGAAATAAAAGGTATAAACCAGTATTGTTCAAGCCATCCAGAATGTGTGTTCATTTTAAAGGAGGATGCAAGTTTCATACACTTGTCACCTCTATTGGCCACACATCACCAAAAATCTCTAATGTACTTCTTTCTTAGCATGACTGTACATCAGAGTCCCTCGGAAAGCAAGGAGATCAAACCAGTCAATCTTAAAGGAAATCAACCCTGAATACTCTTTGGAAGGACTGATGCTGAAGCTGAAGCTTCAATACTTTGGCCACCTGACACGAAGAGCCAACTCACTGGAAAAGATCCTGATGCTGGGAAAGATCGATGGCAGGAGGAAAAGGGTACAAGAGAGGATGAGATGGTTGGATGGCATCACCGATTCATTGGACATGAACTTGGGCAACCTACAGGAGATGGTGAGGGACAGGGAAGCTTGGCATGCTGGACTTGCATGAAGTCCATGGGGCTGCAAAGAGTTAGACATGACTTGGCAACTGAACAACAGCAACACAAATCACAGGAGAGTTTATTATATCTTAAACAACATTTTATCTCAGAAATTAAATGTCTGTTTCTTAAAACCACCACTCTCTTCTAATCCTTATACCATTACCTTAGGGAGTTTTCCTTTCAGCATTCTTTAATTCAATAAAACATGTATTGAACACTTTCTATTTACAAGTCACTAGACTATAATTGCAGGGACCTCTCTCAAGCAAGATGTAGGGCCTTCTCTAAAGGCACTTATCCCCAGTAGAGGAAATAAACCACATGCAAACCACTTCAGCATCATCAACTTTGAACAATAGACATGCAGAGGCACTACAGGATATTCAAAGATTTATCAGACGGAAGTTTGAGCACTAAGCAGAATCTAACAGAAACTTCAAGTGTGTACAAGAAATAGCTGCAATACAAAGTAAAGTGATAAAAATAGAGAGGCGCTGATAAGTGTTATTGAAGATTAGGAAAAGAAAGAGATTACTCCAGCTAAGGCAGTCAAAGAAGACTAAATAGAAGAGGGAGCTTTAAACTGAAAGAAGTGGTTTGGAAATTCAGAATTGAGGCAGAAGGAAAGTGTGCGGGAAAGAAACTCAGTGGAGAATAATGCTCAGAGGAAAGCATAGAACATAAATAGGAAATCATCTATAAATAATTCAGCTTGACTCAAGCACAGGGTATTAGGAAAAGAGCTATAAAGATTTTGGTAGAAAGCATGGGGTTTTAGGATCAGAATATTGCATGGTCTTGAATAGTAGGCTAAGAACTTGGGATTTAATTTAAACAGCAAAGAGGGAATCACTGACATTTTCTGATCAGAGGAATGATTTGGTGATCAATTTATGCTGTATGGAGGTCATTCCTCCAGGCATATATTGGATGGATTGCCACTAAATTCTGTCTTGAAATCAATTTGATTCCTGAGTCGATCATCACAATAACTGTTATGCTCCTAGTTTTGTGTCATCCATAAACTTGATGAACATTCCACCTATGTCCTCATCTAAGACATTAACAAAAGTAATTAATAATTCTGTATAGTCCTTGTCAACAGAGAGCAAGTAGACATTTAATTGCTAATATAAGGCAAAGTAATCTCAGTTCTAATACTCAGCTATGATAAAGGATTCTAACCTCCCAAATTGTTTTTGGTCATTAAAAAAAAAAAAAAAGCCTCACACCTCTATACTTTCACAATTTGCCTGTTTATAAGCTGCTGAGTTCCTATGGCAACACTTTGAAGACATTCCAATTAGTGTGTGATTGAGAGTCTAAATTGATAATTCCAGGAGTAACTGGATTATGCTGGAGGCAACATGGAGTCAGGTTACCAAGGTAAACTTAATCTAATGTGTGCAAATACAAATCCAGGGTCAGTCCTGCCCTATGATGAATCAGAATAAATCAGACTGAAAAGAAAATATGATTGTGCAGGCTGGTTTTAAAAGACTAAATGTACCAAGGATCTGAAGCGTTTCTGAGAAGATTGATTCATTTAACATAGACTTGCATTCAGCCTCAGAAGTTTACTATTGTTACAAGTAATACCATTTTTTTTCCTTTTCTTTCTTTTCTTTTTTTTTCTCCTGCATTCTGAAGCATGCAGAACTTTCCAGATCAGGGATCAAACCTGCCACACGCCCTGCAGTGGAAGCTTGGAATCTTAACCACTGGGTCACCAGGGAAGTTCAGTAATATGCTTTTGATTCTCATGTCTTGTGGAGAGTGGGACTGAGTTTTTTAGACCTGGAGAAACAATCAGAAAAGAAAAGGAATCTATCTAAAAATGAAGGGTTTCTCATGGTCTGAAGTACAACCTAGCTTTACATTACTGTGATGGGGTTTAATAGCTTCTACCTTTGCTTCAGATGACTAGAACCTACATACAATAAATTCCTAGTCATCCTTCCCTGCATTTTGTTTACTATATGATCATTCCATACTTCCCCTCTTAGATATTAGTACTTATCTCATATTCAATGCCATTGTTTCCTAGCATAATGTCTACATCACCTAGCAAGAAGTTTCAAGTATGTAGCTAGTTTTATGCAATCACCATGATAATAAAGATTGCTATTACATATTCACTTTAACATCTATCCATGCAAATTAATCTTTCCAGTGTCTGCCTTCTCTAGGGACATTAAGCTTCAAAATTTCCTTACCTCTGAGTTTACCCTGATCACTGGATTTTCTCACTGGCCAGAAGATAGACTGAAACTAGGCTATCTACACCTAGATAATAATTCAGATTATCTCCGAATCTTCATTTTCTCAGTCTTCCTTCTATACAACAGTATTTTACAAGACCACAGACTAGATTCATCCATCAGTTTCCTTAATTTCATATACAGCTCCATAATCAGACCATAGTCACTCTCTGAATCTCAGCAACTTGTTTGGGGCATGGTCCTTCAACTTGGTTCTTATTAGCACTCTGTTCTAGGAACCTGCAATTTTTCCCCCTGTAATATCTTACTCTAAGTTGGATAAACCTCATCTAACCATGAAGCTTTATCTGCTTCATTTGTGGTTGATAGATACTCTGTGCTTTGACCTGTCCACTGAATACTTGGACGTTAACACCAAGTCACAGAACCTAGATGGTCATCCACATGCAGGATCAGCGCTGCAGCCCAATTATTTCCTTGAGCCTGAATTCCATTTAGATCTTTCTTTTCCTTTTTCTAATATACTGATAACGTTTGAGCAGGTCTTGCTTCAAAACCTTTCAGCAAAGTAACATAATAGGCTCTGAATCTGGGGATAAAGAAGTTAGCATATTCCACTTTGTCTTTCTTAATGAATGTAGCTATAAACCTGCGGAGAGTACATGGAGCAACTTTTTGAAGACTCTAAATTGGAAGCAATAGCACATGCTTTTCAAGTATGCATAAGCATTCACCACAATATCATGTACCATAAATCAAATTAAACAAATTTAAAGGAATTCAAAGTATACTCTCTAACCATAGGATTAAACTATAAATATAAAAAAATAAATAACATGAAAAATCTCCAAAGATTTAAAAATTAAAATATATACTTCTAAGTAATACACGGGACAAAGAGAAAGTCTTGAGGGAAATTAGAAAATATTTTGAACTGAACAAAAGTGAAAAGCCAACATACCAAAATGTATGGGATGCAGTTAAATCAGTGCTTAGAGAATAATTTTCTGTATTAAAGTTCACAATAAAAAAAGAATAAAGATCCCAAGAAAATAATCTAATATTTCACCTTAAGAACCTACAAAAAGAAGAGAAAACTACACCAAGTAAGCAAAATGGGGGAAATAATAAAGAATGGAGATAAAGACTTCTGTAGTTGTTTGGTCACTAAACTGTGTCTGACTCTTTGAGACCCCATGGACTGCAGTATGCCAGGCTTCCCTGTCCTTCACTATCTTTGGGAATTTGCTCAAGCTCATGTCCATTGAGTTGGTGATTCCATCCAACCATCTCCTCCTTTGTTGCCTCCTTTTTCTCTTGCTCAAAGATTTTTAGACAAGAAATAATAATATGTATAGTAAAAATAACAAAACCAAAAGCTGTTTCTTTGAAAAGAACAATAAAATTGCTAAACCTTTAGCCAGGAGAATCAATAAGGAAAGTAAAACACATATCACTAATACTAGGAATAAAAGAGGGTATTTCACTACTGATTACACAGCATTAAAATTGTAATAAGGCAAAACTAAAAACTCTAGGCATGCAAATGCCACAATTTAGATGAAATGGACCAACATTTCAAAAACCACAAGTTACCAAAGTTCACCCAAAATTAAATGGACAATCTGAATGGTCCTATAACTATTAAAAAGAAATTGCATGTGTAGGTAGAAATCTTCCAAAAAATAAATATTTAAGCATCGGTGGTTTCACTGGTGAATTCTACCAAATATTTAAAGAATTAATAACATCAATTCTACAAAGTTTCTTCCAGAAAATTAAAGAGGACAAAACTGTTCCCAACTCATTTAATGGCATCAATATTACCCTCATTTCAAAACCTACCATAGACAGCACAAGAAAACAAATCTACAGATATTCTACAATCAAGCAGAGTTTATCCCAGGAATTCAAGATTGGTTTCAGTATTTTCATAGATTTAAAGAAGAAAAACCACATCATCATATCAATTGATGCAGGAACAGTACTTGACAAAATTCAATACCCATTCATGATACAAATTCTCAGGAACATAAGTATAGGAGGGAACTTACTCAAATAGCAAAAGAACATCTAATAAAAAACCTACAGCTAACATTACATCTAATGTTAAAAGACTGAATGCTTTAAGGAGCAAGGAAAGGATATTCCTAGTACTATACAACATTATTCTAGAAGTCTCACCCAGTGCAATAAGGCTATACACAGATGACATGATTTTCAGCACAGAAAGTCCTAAGGAATCTATTTATAAATAGAATTAAATATGGTTAGCAAGATTACATAATCTGTAGTCAACACACAAAAATTAAGCATATTACTATAATAACTAGCAATGAACAATTATAAAGATTATTTTAATACTGGTTACAATAATGCAAAGAAAAAAAATGTTCAGCTAAAAAGCTTAATCAGTTCAGTTTAGTTCAGTCACTCAGAGGTGTCCAATTCTTTGCGACCCTAACACATTAGGCCTCCCTGTCCATCACCAACTCCCAGAGTCCACTCAAACCCATGTCCATTGAGTCAGTGATGCCATCTGCTGAAATTTACAAAACATTGATTAAAAAACCAAAGGAACTAAATACATGGTTGTCAAGATGGCCTTTATGCTCTAATCTCTGGAACCCGTAATGTTACTTAACTTGGCAAAAGTAACTTTACAAATGTAATTAAGATTATAGAGCTTAAAATACAGACATTATATTGGATTATTCATATGGGTTTGATCTAACTATTCAGTTCAGTTCAGTTGCTTAGTCATGTCCAACTCTTTGTGACCCCATAGACTGCAGCACGCCAGGCCTCCTTGTCTATCACCAACTTCCAGAGTTTACTCAAACTAATGTACATTGAGTTGGTGATGCCATCCAATCATCTCATCTTCTGTCATCCCCTTCTTCTCCTGCTTTCAATCTTTCCCAGCATCAGGATCTTTTCAAATGAGTCAGCTCTGCGCATCAGGTAGCCATAGCGATGGAGTTTCAGCTTTAACATCAGTCCTTCCAATGAACACTCAGGACTGAACTCCTTTAGGAGTTGGTTGGATCTCCTTGCAGTTCAAAGGACCCTTAAGAGTCTTCTCCAAAACCACAGTTCAATAGTATCAATTCTTCGGTGCTCAGCTTTCTTTATAGTCCAACTCTCACATCCATACATGACTACTGAAAAAACCATTACCTTGATTAGACAGACCTTTGCTGGCAAAGTAATGTCTCTGCTTTTTAATATGCTGTCTAGGTTGGTCATAATTTTCCTTCCAAGGAGTAAGTGTCTTTTAATTTCATGGATGCAGTCACTATCTACAGTGGTTTTGGAGCCCCACTTCCAAAATAAATAAATAAATAAATAAATAAAATCTGCCACTGTTTCTCCATCTATTTGCCATGAAGTGATGGGACCAGATGCCATGATCTTAGTGTTCTGAATGTTGAGCTTTAAGCCAACTTTTGCACTCTCCTCTTCCACTTTCATCAGAACTCTCTTTAGTTCTTCACTTTCTGCCATAAGGGTGGTGTCATCTGCATATCTGAGGTTTTCAGTATTTCTCCTGGAAATCTTGATTCCAGCTTGTGCTTCATCAAGTCCAGTTGTTTCTCATGATGTACTCTGTGTATAAGTTCAACAGGCAGGGTGACAATATACAGCCTTGATGTACTCCTTTTCCTATTGGGAACCAAACTGTTGTTCTATGTCCAGTTCTAGCTGTTGCTTCCTGGCCTGCATACGATTTCTCAAGAGGCAGGTCAGGTGGTTTGGTATTCTCATCTCTTGAAGAATTTTCCACAGTTTATTGTGATCCACACAGTCAAAGGCTTTGGCATAGTCAGTAAAGCAGAAATAGATGTTTTTCTGGAACTCTCTTGCTTTTTCGATGATCCAGCGGATGTTGGCAATTTGGTCTCTGGTTCCTCTGCCTTTTCTAAAACCAGCTTGAACATCTGGAAGTTCATGATTCATGTATTACTGAAGCCTGGCTTGGATAATTTTAGTCTTACTTTACTAGCATGAGAGATGAGTGCAATTCTGTGGTAGTTTGAGCATTCTTTGGCATTGCCTTTCTTTGGGATTGGAATGAAAACTGACCTTTTCCAGTCCTGTGGCCACTGCTGAGTTTTCCAAATTTGCTGGCATATTGAGTGTAGAACTTTCACAGCATCATTTTTAGGATTTGAAATAGCTCAACTGGAATTCCATCACCTCCACTAGCTATGTTCATAGTGATGCTTTCTAAGGCCCACTTGGCTTCACCTTCCAGGATGTCTGGCTCTAGGTGAGTGATCACACCATCATGATTCTCTGGGTCATGAAGATCTTTTTTGTACAGTTCTGTGTATTCTTGCCACATCCTCTTAGTATCTTCTGCTTCTGTTAGGTCCATACCATTTCCGTTCTTTATTGAGCCCATCTTTGCATGAAATGTTCCCTTAGTATCATTAATTTTCTTGAAGAGATCTCTAGTTTTTCCCATTCTAATTGTTTTCTTCTATTTCTTTGCACTGATCACTGAGGAAAGCTTTCTTAGCGCTCTCTGCTATTCTTTGGAACTCTGCATTATGAGCCCTTAAAAGCCAGACAACTTTCTCTGGCTAAAGCCAGAGAAATGCAGCAAAGGATGAGCCAAAGAAATGGGAAGTAAGAGAAGAACACTATAGGCTTTTGATGTTGAAAGATAAATATAGAAACATGCCATGGAATGTGAGTGACATTAAAGAATTGGAGAAATCTTCAGCTGACAGTCAGTTTAGTCACTCAGTTGTATCCGACTCTTTGTGACCCCATGGACTGCAGCACGTCAAGTTTCCCTGTCCATCACCAAACTCTCGGAGCTTACTCAAACTCATGTCCCTTGAGTCAATGATGCCATCCATCCATCTCATCCTCTGTCATTCCTTTCTCCTCCTACCTTCAATCTTTCCCAGCATCAAGGTGTTTTCTAATGAGTCAGCTCTTTGCATCAGGTGGCCAAATTATTGGAGCTTCAGCTTCAGCATCAGTCTTTCCAATGAATATTCAGGACTGACTTCCTTTAGGACTGACTGGTTTGATCTCTTGCAATTGAAAGGACTCTCAAAAGCACCTCTCCAACACCACAGTTCAAAAGCATCAAATCTTCAGTGCTCACCTTTCTTTATAGTCCAATTCTCAAATCAGTACATGACTACTGGAAAAATCATAACCTTGGCTAGACAGACCTTAGACAACAAAGTAATGTCTGTGCTTTTTAATATGGTGTCTAGGTTTGTCATAGTTTTTCTTCCAAGGAGCAAGCATCTTTTAATTTCATGGCTGCATTCACCATTTACAATGATTTTAGAGCCCAAGAAAATAAAGTCTCTCACTGTTTCCCCATATATTTTCCGTGAAGCGATGGGACTGGATCCCATGATAATAATTTTTTGAATGTTGAGTTTTTAGTCAGCATTTTCCCTCTCTTCTTTCACTTTTATCAAGAGACTCTTTAAAGTTCCTCTTCACTTTCACCTGACAACCAGTAAGGAAACAAGAACCTCAGGCCTGTAGCCAAGTGTGTGGAATTTGGTCAACAACTTTGAAGAGTCATTTTTCCAAGCACCTCCAAAAAGGAACACAACCTTGCTGACAACCTTGATCCCTTTGATTTTAGCCATGTAAGGCCCTAAGCAGAGAACCAGCTAAACCATACTAACCTGCACTTGTGACTCATTGACTCTCTGGTGTTAATAAATGATCTTTTAATTAATTAATTAATTTTGGATGTTGTTTTAAGCCACTAAGTTTCTGGTATTTACTACATTGGTAACAGAAAATAATACAAGAGATATATCATGCTTATGGATCATAAGACTCCACATAAAAAAGATGTCAATTCTCCCCCAAATTATTTGACAGACCAAATGAAATTCCAATCAAAAATTCTAGAAAGATCTCTTTATAGATATACACAAGTTGATTCTAAAATTTATATGGAAAGAGAAATACTTTAAATATAGGAAACCATTTTGACAAAGAAGAATGAAGTTATAGGAATCATACTACAAACAACCCAATTTTAAAATGTCAAAAGTCTTAAAGAGGCACGTTATCAAAATTCAACATTATTAGCTATAAGGAGGTGAAAATTACAACCACAAAATGAGATACCACTAAAGACCTTTCAGAAGAACTAAAGTAAGAAAGACTGACAGCAGGAACTCCCCTAGCAGTCTAGTGGTTAAGACTTTGTCTTCTAGCATAGAGCATGCAGGTCTGATCCCTGGTGTGGGAGCTAAGATCCCACATGCCTCGCGGCCGAAAAATCCAAAGCATAAAACAGAAGAAATGCTGTAACAAGTGCAATAAAAACTTTTGAAAAATGGTCCACATCAGAAAATAAAAATAACTAATCTTAAAAAGAAAAAAGAAATACTGACAATACTAAATGCTGAAGAGAATACAGAACAACTGGAACTCTCCTATTGCTCAGACTACAAACTGGTACAGCCTCTTAAGAAACAACTTGCCAGTTGCTTATTCAGTTTTGTCTGCTTAGTCACTCAGTCATGTCCAACTCTTTACGACCCCACAGACGGTAGCCCCTCCAGGGTTCTCTGTCCATGGGGACTCTTGAGGCAAGAATACTGGAGTGGGTTGCCGAGTCCTCCTCCACATGATTTTCCCAGCCCAGGGATCGAACCCAGGTCTCCGGCATTGCAGGCAAATTACCATCTGAACCATCAGGGAAGCCAGGTAAACACACATATACTACAGAACCTAGCAATCCTACTCCTAGCTACTTACGCCAGAGAAATGGAAACCTATGTTCAGAAAAAAACCTATACATGAATGATTACAGTGGCTCCATTATTAATTGCTATAAACTACAAACAACTCAAAGGTCCCTCAGCTGGGAAACAGGTAAACAAATCCGTGTGTGTGTGTGTGTGTGTGTCTGCTCAGCTACTCAGCCATGTCCAATTCTTTGTGACCCTATGAACTGTAGCCCACCAGGCTCCTGTGTCCATGGGATCTTCCAGGCAAGAATACTGGAGTGGGTTGCCATTTCCTCCGCCAGGGGCTCTTCCCAAACCAGGAATCTTCTGTAACTCGTGTAGAGCAGGCAGATTCTTCACCACTGAGCCACCTGGGAAATCCAAACAAACTGGTACAACCCCAAACGGACTCCCTGTCATGGGTGCATAACTACAAGCTGTTGATAACAGGTGAGTGTCAAAGGCATTAGGCTGGGTGAATAAAAAAAAAAAGCCAGTTTCAATAGGTTATCCACCATCCAGATTTAAATGACATTTCCAAAAGACAAAACTAAAGTGACATAGAACAGATCAGGGGCTAGAGGCAGTAGCCGCTGCTACAGACAGCACAAGGATATTGTTTGGACACAAACAGTTTTATGTCTTGATTGGGGCAACGATTAAACGAGTCTATCCATGAGTTAAAATCCATAGAGTTGTACTTCCAAAAAAGCCAATTTTATTGCATATTAATTTGATAAAATATGTGTTAAGTCGCATGATTTTTGTTTTTAAAAAGCTTCACAAATGATTTGTGAACCCCTTTAGGTAATTTAAATAAATGAAAGCTGTTTTAACCCGAATTTGGTTTCTATTTTCAAATTTCACTTTGAAAATAACACAATCCTATCGTTAAGCATGAAATGTTCCCAAAAAAGCCTAGCAGTAGAGGCACATGGAGAGATCAATGAAACTTCCAACTTTCAACACATCAAACCAGTGTTGGTAACCTCGATACAACAGCAGAGTCAAAGTTCAGAAAACATGAGCACACTCCTCTTAGATACTGCCTTCTTCTTTCTAACTAAATAGCTTCAAAGTGTCTGGAACTCTGAGAGGACACATATAACATAATACACCGCCTGCCACCTTTAGAAGCTTGGAATAGAAGGTGAGCAGGTTGATTTCCTTTTGTTCTTTAATATTTTGAATAGCAACATGCTCCATGGGATGAGGGAAGAAATATCATCATTAAGACTCACCCTTTACAAAAGAGAACTATAACTAGGTTTTCAGCCAGAAGAAGGTGAAAGTGCCCTGAACCTGGTGTACTAGGTTTCACTGTATGATCGTGGATGGCCTGAGACAAGAGAATTATTCACAGCAAACACTTAAAGTTATAACCTGGTCACTGTCTTAATGACTAATTTAACATCTGTGGACATTTCTTAGGTCAGGAAGAGTATTCCAGTGTACCTTCTCCCCAGTAGGTGAACAATTTGATAGCTATTCTGTATTTATGGATACTGAGGCTTGAGTTTTACATGAGGTGAAAGAACTATTAATAATACCTACCTCATCAGTTTGTTGGGAGTAGTGTACTTGATAACTCCTGTAGAGTACTTAGCACTGTCCAGGAACATAAATAACTCTCAGCAAATTTCAGTTATAATTAACTCTTATTAAATGAGGCAATATATGAAAAACACTTCAGAAACTGTGGAGCAGGAAACAGGTGAGCTATCTTTCGTAGCATTTACAAAGAACAGACCGAATTACTTGGTTCAAGTTGATCATTGACCATTAGGCAAAATGGGCCATGTCCTACTTTTTGCACATAACAGGTGCAAGTTTAGTTTCCAAAATATTTCAGAAAAAACAGTCATGATTGTAAGTCAGGCCTCTGTAACTTACAGATAAGCCACGACTGTAATGATTCACTCTACAAAAAACTTGAACTTGGAAAAATCATAGTTCAGATGGTCACCGGCTCTAGACCTCAAATCTCTCATTTTCAAAATGAAGTGAAAACCTCTGCCTTGGTAACTCATAGGGCAGCTGTAGAGAATCAAATGATGTGACAAGTGGAAAACTTTAATTGCCAAGTATTATACTATTATAAGGGGCTTCTGGGGTGGCTCAGACAGGAAAGAATCCACCTGCAATGCAGGAGACCCAGGTTTGATCCCTGGGTCAGGAAGATCCCCTGGAGAAGGGAATGGCTACCACTCTGGTGTTCTTGCCTGGGGAATCCAGACAGAGGAGCCTGGCAGGCTATGGTGCATGGGATTGCAAAAAGTCGGATATGACTGAGTTATTTTCACTTTACCTTACTTCATACTATTTAAAAGTATACCAACATTGGTTTTCATTATGATAAGATGGGATTTTTGTTTTGCTTAGATTTTGAAGAATTTGAAGGAGTGGAGATCTTAAAGTCTAAAAGTCTATTAAATGACTCAATTCAAATTAGAATCAGAGAAGGCAATGGCACCCCACTCCAGTACTCTTGACTGGAAAATCCCATGGACAGAGGAGCCTGGTAGGCTGCAGTCCATGGGGTCGCTGAATTGGACACAACTGAGCGACTTCACTTTCACTTTTCACTTTCATGCATTGGAGAAGGAAATGGCAACCCACTCCAGTGTTCTTGCCTGGAGAATCCCAGGGATGAGGGAGCCTGGTGAGCTGCCATCTATGGGGTCGCACAAATTCGGTCACGACTGAAGCGACTTAGCAGCAGCAGCAGCAGCAGCAAATCAGAATATGGATAGCCTTTGGCTATATTAACAGGGAGGAGAAAGAGTGAGGCATCCAAGGTATGGTAATGTTTTATTCCTTAGTCAGGTGATGGTTACATGATGCTGTTGTGGTTTAGTCACTAAGTCACGTCCGACTTTTGTGACCCCAAGGACTGTAGCCCACCAGTCTCCTTCACCCGAGGGATTTCCCAGGCAAGGATCCTGGAGCGGGTGGCCGTTGCCTTCTCCAGGGGATCTTTCTGACCCAGGAATTTAACTCATGTCTCGTGCATTCACAGATGGATTCTTTACCACTGAGCCAGCAGGGAAGCCCAGTTACATGATGATGCATTTGCAAAAATTCAGCAATTTGCACATTTAATATTTATGTACTTTAATGTTAGGGCTTCCCCGAGAGCTCATTTGGTAAAGAATCCACCAATTATTGTGACCCCAATGCAGGTGACCCCAGTTCAATTCCTGGGTTGGGAAGATCCACAGGAGAAGGGATAGGCTACCCACTCCAGTATTCTTGAGTTTCCCTTGTTGCTCAGCTGGTAAAGAATCCTCCTGCAATGTGGGAGACCTGGATTCGATCCCTAGGTTGGGAAAATTCTCTGGAGAAGGGGATTTATAAAAATTCAGCAATTTGTACATTTATTTATAAAAATTCAGCAGTTTGTGCATTTAATATTTTTGTACTTTAGTGTTAATATATTATGCACATGGGAAAAAAAACCTTCACTTGATTGAAGTTAAAGGTGAGATTTATAACAACAGGGAGAGGTTGGAGAAACGCATAGGATAACAATATAAGTTTTTAAATCAACAGAGCAGCTTAAAATCCAACACTGAATATGACAGAGAGGTATCTCAGAGAACCTCAAAGGCATGGAGAAAAGGGAAATATTTATGATGAATCTAACATTTGTACTAATTCACTTGGCAAATATTTATCAAGCTCTGGACACAGTCTGAAGGAGAAGAAAATGGAAATGTCCCCTGTGCTTATGCGGAGCCTGCAGTTCTGAGGCATATAAACTGCTGGAGTCTAAAGAACAGGACTGCAGCAGAAGCATTTCATAGCATGTGAAAGTCTAGAGGAGGAAGCAGCTCACTGGGGAAAGGTGATGTTTTTTGAAGTTCAAGTACAGAATTAGGTGAAATTTAAACCACCACCGACAAAATACAGTCACATCACCTTATAGGCTAAGATCTAGTCACCTCCAGGTTAGGAAATTCATTAATTTTCTCAGTACAGAAAAACTTCTTAACCATCTGAGGTTTTTCTCCCCTTAAATTTCATTGCCACTAATAACCTCTTTAATTCAAAGGGGTGGTCTGAAGATCACGATCCTGTCTGGGAGGCTGTCTAGAGACAGACCTCATCTACACACTGTTAAAGAGGCTACAACGAACAAAACTGCAGCCAAGTTTTCATAGATTTCTCCATAAAAACTGCAAGCTCCAGCTTCTGAGTATACAGAATTGAATTTTGTCCAAACCCAGAAGTGTTCATTGAACTCCCATTTCATATACTTTAATAGGAACTGTACAGTATACAGAAATAAACACACAGCCCTTATAATGATGGATCTCATAGTTTGAGAGCAAAGTCAGACTTCTAAACACAAAATAAACAGAAAGAAAAGACAAGAACAAGTAAGTGATCAAATACAATATAAGCACACCGAAATGCATGATGAAAACTATCATATCCTATGGTGAACATTCTGCCAAAGGATCATGTGACCATGTGATTTTAAGAAGTAATATGTCATGTATCTCTTTCTTGGAGATTCACAATATACATTAACATTTTAAAGGCTCGGGTTATTTACCAAGCAAATATTGTGGTTGAGTTGTTTTAACCCAGCATTAACCAAAGTTATCTCACCATGAACTCCTTTATGACACATTAAAACTCAGGCCTCCACTGAAAATACTGAAATACATAATTAGCAGAAGGAGGAATCCTAATCAGAAGAAGGAGAGCCCCAGCCTTAACCCCCATATTAATCTTCAGTCCACAAGATGCAGTTGCCTTTCACAATCATCTAACTCCATCTGAAACTAAACCAGGGAAAGAAATGAATCCTAGCTTTTCTAAAGCTCTACCTCACCTTTATAGCCCTTCCTGCTTCTCTCTTTTTTTTGCCACTGGTTGGAATTAAACTATGTATGCTTTCTCTGAAAACTCAGTTCAGATATCTATATCTCCCTTAGAGCTCTGAGAAATTTTTGTCCTAATCTGTTTTATCTAGGTTTTTCTCTTTTTACCTCTCTTTTGGGGCTAGGACTCCAAGTTTGTGCCCACTGTATAATAGTTCAATGCTGTTACATAATGAACATATATAATCATAAGGCAAGTGCTGGGTGGTAGAAAGAGCATCTCCCAGGATACAGTCAACTCTGTTCTAGTTAGCTGTTGGTCACTTTTTAACTGTGCTCCCTTGGATACTTTACTTAATCCCTGTGGACCCAGATATTCTTATTCATAAAATAGCATAACAAATACTTACTTCATAGGCTCTTATAAAGATCAAACTAGATAATATTTATGAAAAGTCTTATAAATGGTGAGTGAAGTGAGTCACTCAGTCGTGTCTGACTTTTTGCAACCCCATGGACTATTTGGCCTCTGGAAGTCTCCAGACCAGAATACTGGAGTGGGTAGCCTTTCCCTTCTCCAGGGGATCTTCCCAACCCAGGGATTGAACCCATGTCTCCTGCATTGCAGGCAGATTCTTTACAAGCTGAGAAATAAGTGAAGTCCAAGAATACTGGAGTGGGTAACCTATTTCTTCTCCAGGGGATCTTCTCGACCCATGAATTGAACCAGGGTCTCCTGCATTACAGACAGATTCTTCACCAACTGAGCTATCAGGGAAGCCATAAATGGTGAATTATGTTGCAAATAAGAAGTGCCGATGTTTCTGATGTTTCTATTTGTCACACATATTCACATGAATGTTGGGTTCTTCAGTAAGGCTAAAGGTCATGCAGAGAATGAAGTCTCCTCCAGGAGTGGGTATACATAGATGTCACTATGAGTTCTGTGACTCCTATCAAGAAACACGTTTCAGTAATTAGACTTGAATGGGTCTAAGTGACTCCCCCCATCAACTTAGTCATCCTTTCACAAGAGCTTGTCCCTGTGTCATTCCCCTGTTTCCATTAGAGGGAAAAAAAAAAAAAAAAAAGATCGGCTTCCTAGAGATCACGTGTAAGAATGGAGCTTCACTTGCCCCTGTGTTCAGGGACCTGGATGTTTCCGTAGCTTCAGCTACTAAAACAGACCCTGCAGCTATCGACGGCTCCTCATTGTCATTTACACAGAGATACAGGTAGGATAAGTCCCAGGTCCTGCTTTGGCATGAATGAGTTGTGTGACTGTCTATGCACTAAGCTGTCCTTGTGCTTCAGTTTCCACAGCTGGCTTTGTTAAGAAGAGTTAAAATCAAAAGCTAAAGCAGAACATTCACAGAAGACGCCCCACATACCAGATTGACACTGGGCAAAGGGGCTTCAGGACGCCTCTCGCATCAAGCATTCTGTCTACTGGGGCACACAGCCCACCAGGCATCCACCCTTTCCCCATCCTCAACCTGTCCCTGAAACACAAAGAGCACATTCCAAGTCTTCCTGGGAACTCACGTAAGCCAAAACTAGAGAGCACTGAAGAAAATCTTCTCACTCTGTATCTAAAGTGTTAAAGAAAATCCCCTTATGAACTAACACTGAGGAGGTCTGTGTGAGTCTGTGTCCCTGTTGAGAAAATTCTATGGCTTCTTTCACTGATTTTTGGACACCAGGATCATCCTGACAGATGGTAATGTGTACCCACCAGTCCCATAGTCTGGGATGTGACCTCAGTCAACCAGGTCACTCTGGATGGAGGGAAAAGGTGGGGGAGTTCTGGCAATAATTCTTTATACGTGCATTTGACATTTGGTGACTCTATTGCAAATAAAGTAAGACCATGCAATCCCCCTTTCATCAGAATGAGAGTTAGCTGGAATTTTATAGGGCTATTATGCACTGATCTATAAACCACTAAAGACTCAAGTGACCCTAATTTCAACAAGTATGCCTTATCTTCACTATACAGCTACTTAGGGGAAAAAAAGTGTCCTCACAGAGAGGTGCTTGGGGATTACTTAATACAAGATTTTAAAATGTTTTGACAAGAAAATAGAGCAAGGCAGCAGAACATATACTAAAAAAAATATTGTCAGAGTATAAGAGGGGGCGTTTCATGGCTGCACCATAAGCCTTTTATGGGTATTCTTTTCCAACGCAAAGCTAATAAACAGTACCTGAATATTCACTATGTGGACCTTCTGTACTAAATGCTAAAGAATGAAACAGATTTTACTATTGATATATCTCAGACATCAGGAAAATCACAACCTAGCAGTGATCTCCAGCATACACTTTGCTAATTTAACCTTGTAGTTAAATTGGATGGGGAACACATGTAAATCCATGCCTGATTCATGTCAGTGTATGGCAAAAACCACTACAGTATTATAAAGTAATTAGCCTCCAACTAATAAAAATAATTGGGAAAAAAATTAAGACAATAAACAGAAAAAAATAAAATAAATAAATAAAAAGCTAAAAAAAGTTAAAAGCTTACACATTTAGTCAAAAGTTCCAAACCTTGGCTCTGCCACTTAGTACTCATGGAATACTGGTCAAGTTACTCACTTAATCTGTCTGTGCCTTAGTTTTCTCAAATATAAAACGGGAAGAATAACAGCAGCTCAGTTGGTAAAGAATCTGCCTACAGTGCAGCAGACCTGGGTTCGATCCCTGGGTCAGGAAGATCCCCTGGAGAAGGAAATGCCTGGAAAATCCTATGGACAGAGGAGCCTGGCGGGCTACAGTCCATGGGGTCACAAGAGTTAGACAAGACTTAGCGACAAAACTACTGTTATTTTTTAAACTGTACAAAAGTTTAGCTGTGTATATCCATGCTATTATTAATCATGTAAGTCCAAAGAACATACTCTAAGGAAGGAATTTCTTGATTCCTTGTGTTTTAATGTTGGGAGTAAGTTGGGTGGGTGTGGTTGAACTGGATGGCCTTACAGCTGGATTCCGAAGATAGGTAACACTCTGAAGTGCAATCATGCATAGAAAGATGGGCATTTAGGGCAAAATTGAAACAGACTTATTTTTTACCACTGAACATAGAACAGGAAGGAAAACTTGAAAGATTCTAATTAGATGAATATTATCTTGCAGTTATTAAGTCCCTAAAACCATGTACTAGAGAACAGTGATTCAGAATAAGAATTTTATTCTGCACATCATTTCAAGGCCATACACTCCTTGGAGCCACTAATCGTATCAATGCGTGGTTACCACATTCTGCCCTAGGTAGCAGTATTGGTGATAATAGGAGCTAATTGGACATTACCCAAGCACTGGGGCCGTAAAACGCATGTTCAATTATGCCGACACTGCCAGTTCAAGAATGGAAGCCTTTCTCATCAGCACAAAAATATTTTTAAAACACATAGCCATTCAAAAAGTTGTTGTTTTTTTTTCTCCACACATATATTCATTTAAACCTCTGAAGACTGCATAGAGTATGGTATTTAATGTCAATCCCATTCTACAGAAGTAGTGATTTTTCCAAAGTTCCACAGATAATAAATGTGAAAGTGTTAATCACTCAGTCATGTCTGACTTTGTGCAACCCCATGGACTATAGCTCGCCAGGCTCCTTTGTCCATGGAATTCTCCAGACAAGAATACTGGAGTGAGTAGCCATTCCCTTCTCCAGGGCATCTTCCCCATCCTGGGACTGAACCCAGGTCTTCCACACTGCAGGCAGATACTTTACCGTCTGAACCACCAGGGAAGCCAATAAATGTGATCCCAGTATTCAAACTGAGATACCATGTTACCAAATCTCATGATCTTTCCACTACATGCTCCCTCTCTGCTCTTGTCATTATTTAAAATATGTGTGTTAGAGACACAGGGCCACAGAAACATCATTTTCTACTATAGTCTGAATGTCTACCTTCTGCTTAGCAAAGTCTCAAAATTCTTCATGACCTAAAGAAAATCCCATGTTGCTTCATGCCATTGATTTGTAACTGTCTCCAACAAAAGGATCTGAATGCCTACTGTGGCCCTGGGAATTTTAAATAAGAAGTCAATGAGAGATGCTGGTAAGTGGTTCTGTAACTGTCTAGGGGTGGATAAAACCTTGGTGGAATAATAATCATATCAATATGCTGGCTACATGAATGATCTTGCAGTGAATTACAACAGGGCACTTCAACTCCAAAGCCTAGGGGGGCACATCTGCATAATTAATCTCGCTCTGCAATAACCCAGCAGGGTCAGCAACATTGGTATTCTACAGCCGAAATTAATGTTTCATTATTTTAGTCCCTTTGGTGTTTCTTTGGATTCAGGAAAATAGTATCAGATGCAGCATCTCTGTTGCCACAGCATTTTAAAAAATCACCAAATCATAAAAACAACAACAACAACAAAAAAACCCTCACATAAATCCTGGTAGGTAAACAGGATAAATTTGAAACATGGTCCTAATACACCTACTAAATGCAAGGTTCTTGATACATATTTATATTTTCTTCTCAGATTAACTTGGAGCCTCTAAAGACCACATATTGATCCATATTGTCTAGCTTGGGCTTCTACAAAGTGATTTCAAGAAATTACATTTTTGGTATTGTGCCCACATTTTAGAGAAACATGAGGTTGTTAATATTAGGTGAAATATTAAGTTAAAAAGCTATTTTTTTTCTACATGACTTCTCTGGGCCTTTAGAATGCACACTGTGAAACCAAATTACTTAGGAATCATTAACAGTGCTCCTCAAACTCGATTGACTTTAGGATCCTTGTTTAAAATATCTCTATAAACAGGAGGATTCTGGGCACAGTTTATAAAGGTTGACTGAAGTTCTTTCAAAAAAACAGGGGTTTCATCTGCATAAGGCATCCAGTAATAGACCAAGCTTTGAGAAATTCCTGCTAATTCTCCCAGGAGGTGTGTTAGAGAAAACTCTTAGTAAGGTAAGGGTCATGAATTCTTAACTGGAAAAAAAAAAGTGGGAAATTCAAATCAATTTTCTAATTTGGGAAGCCATCCCTGTGACAAGCAAGAATGCAGAAACAGGAGCACAGTGACTAGCTACAGTGAGCCACAGGACACACTAGTGGATTCAAGTACAATAATGCTATGCTCGGCTGGTATAGCTAATTGGAGTTGATTTTGATTTCACTTCTTCTGCATTTTTGATGCTGTTGCCAAATCAGAATATAAGATTCCACAGAGAAAGTGTCAGAAAACGGGGGTGGGGGGGCTCTTATTTCTCCAATTATAAAAGGAGTCAGCATACATGAAGAGACCAGGAATATAACCCTGTCACCTCTGCAACCTTAAAATACGCTAGAAACATTAAAAGTGCTATTATTTTTAATTGGGCTGCCTTATTCCTAACAAGAGAAAGATGAGAAAATGTGTATTCATTAGGCTGACCTAAAAACCAGTGGCTTTTTGCATGTAAATATTCTTTCCATCCACCGATGCTTAAAAAAAAAAAAAAAAAAAAAAAAAAAAAAAAAACAGACTGAAATCTTGTTCTCCAAAGTCAAAAGAAGAGATGTTTACCACATCACAAACAAGAAGGATATAAAAGCCTTAGGTAAGTTTTGGGTGCTATGAGGACACCTGTAAAGGCTGACTAATGACAAGGACCAAATCAGTTTTCCCACACAACACATCTTAATTCTATTTCCCTGATGTCCTTCATATGACATTCTGGCTCCTCTAGGATCTGGCGGCAAAATGCTTTTCCACATCACTCTTCATACAACCCAGACTCCGGCCACAGGTACACACACGGACGGTGCTATAAATCAACCCCACTCCTCCCTTCCCTTTTAATCATCCCTTCTGCCTGGAATGCCCTGCCTTCCCCCCTTCACATGTACAAACACTGCTCATCCTTCAAGATCTATTTCCAAAAACCTTTCATTCATGAAACTCCCCCTGCTTCCTTTAGCCAGATGTAATTTATTCCTTCTCCTTACAACTTTTCCATCTGGCTACAGAAATGCAATCTTTTGCCTTGTACTATAGTTAAATGCATATGTCTTCTATCTTGAGACCCTTGAGAACAGGGTCTACCTCTGATGAATGTCTGTCTCACAGAATCTCACAAGAAGCTTAGCGCACAAAAGGGCTCCGTCCTGAGGACTGAATGATTGTCACCGTCTGAACACAGAGATTTTACAAGCTGTTTCTCAGTCCAGGAAAATACTAAAACTCTTTTATTTGTTTTCCACACCTCTGGCCTCTCAACAGTCATTTCTTTCTTCAGGTTATCTTTAAGAGGGGTGTTTCCTCACTAAAATCCAGAGACAGTTTACATGAATACCCTGAGACTGTCTCGTCAGTGTGAGACCTGGTTATGCCTTATAAGACACACGCTTGCATTTATGCTGTGCATAATTTACACTGAGAAAGACCCAGAGAGAGCTCCTGCCCATGTGTCCATATAGAGAACTCCTGGGACTAACTCTGGAATATTGCTTAATTTGGATTTACAGTGTCTGGTTTAACGATACTATGGCTCATTTTTTGGCCAGGGTGAAACCCCTTGAGTGTGCTGGTGCTGGACAAGAAGAAAATTCCCTTCTTCCTAACTGTATGTGTTCCAGTGGATGAGTGTGTTTCTACCTGCCATTTCTAATACCTCAAAAGCTTTGAGGCAGTATCTCGACTTAGAAAACACAAAACGATGGAAGGAGGTAACAAACTTTCCTTGACCCCTTTGTACCATCCCCAAATCCTGCACTCTGGAATTCCTAAAACCTGAAGCATGATTTCTGTCAGGAGAGGGGGATGTAACTCTTACCAACCAGGGTTCTTGAACTTCCCCCAGTCAACAGAAATGGACTAGAGGCCAGACAACACATTCAGACATGGCTTCACTGGGGCCCCTGCTGCAGCGTGAGAGAGTGAGAACAAGCAACAGGTTCCCCTGTTTGCTTGCTCGCCAAGAAGGGTAAGCTTGTTCCTTACATGGGGTGAGGGGAGAGACGTGTCCAGGGGTCAGGCCGAGGGAGTGACTGAGGTGTTCTGCCCACCCCTTGGGCAGTGTTGTGTGGGACATGCGCAGTACTCTGCTATTGCTCCAGGCACCTTAGAAGCAGCTATTGGGTTTTCTGTTCTCTTTGTAGCTTTTAGGTTCAAATTTGCCCCAACTGTGCATGAAAACAGTTGTTTTTAGTCTCATACGGTTTCTTGGTATTTTGTTGCTTGAGGAGATGTGTGCCCAAGGGCAAGCATTCCAGTACTGCAGCCAAAGGTACGAGGTCCCAGGCTTGTCTCATGATCAGGAACCAGAGGAAAGCAGACTTGAGTGGTAATAAGCCAAGACTTCCCTGGTGGCTCACGGTAAAGCATCTGCTTACACTGCGGGAGACCTGGGTTCAATCCCTGGGTGGGGAAGATCCTCTGGAGATGGAAATGGCAACCCACTCCAGTACTCTTGCCTGGAAAATCCCACGGACTGAGGAGCCTGGTAGGTTACAGGCCATGAGGTCGCAAAGAGTTGGATACAACTGAGTGACATGACTTCACTTCAAAGCCAAGTCAAGAGTACATGTGAAGAGAAGGTAAACCTAGAAAATTTAGCTTTTGAATTTCTTTTTTTTATTGCAAGTTATTTGCTTTACAATTTTGTGTTGGTCTCCACCATAAATCAATATGGTGGGGAGGGAGATGGGAGTGAGTTTCAAGAGGGAGGAAATTTAACTTTGAGAACTTTGTAACCTTTTATTCACTCAACAAACATCTTCCAAATCCTTATATATGCTAGGTACCTTACTCCACTGAAATAATCCATGCTTTGACAGTATACACAATATTTCTTTCCAGTCTTATTTTATTTGACATTTGCAACCCTTATTCAGAAAGGAATATAATTTTTCTGTTTTACAGATGAAGAAATTAGGTGCAAAAAAGTGAAGTATCTTACTCAAGATCTCACAGCAATCAAATAGCAGAGTTTGGTTTTAAATAGGGAACTCTGATTGCAGCAGAGTATCTCTCCTGGTTCTTTTACATCATCCCCCCACCCAATGCCCATGGCAGGCTACAAATAAAAGAGTCAAAAAAAGTAGTCAATATTTAGTTTGCTATATTTCACAAAATAACCCCAAATATCAACTTAGAAAAGATAAAGATTCACTGGAGCAAAGGTTGTGAAAAATACCAATCTACATTAGCAAACTCCTTGAGTTATAAGCAAAAAATATTTTCATTGGGAAAGTGATTTTTATTACTTTAAAAGTAATGGAGTGGCACAAATGAGATGTTTCTGGGAACTGCACAGACTTAGATTATTTGTAATTAGTGTAGCATCACTTGTATAAATGAGGGCCCCACATTCAAAGGTTTTAAAGTTGTTTTTCCTAGTCAGTTTCCCAAGGAAATACCTTTGTTTTTCAAATCCAGGCCAAACAGAACTCCACTTATCGCCCAGGGGCAGGATGTTGAAATTTCAGGAGCAGTTTTAATAGGTAGGTGAAAATGCTAATAACGGTGGTTGCCAGGGGTTAGAGGAGGAGGGAATAGGGAGTCAATGTTTAAAGGGTATGATTTACGTTAAGGAAGATGAAAAAGTTCTGGAGATGGATAGTGGTGATGGCTACACAACAATGTAAATGTACTTAACATTTCACTTTCAAAATGTACCCTTTCAAAATGGCTAAATGGTAAATTTTAAATTTTATGTGTATTTTACCATAATAGAAAAAAATTTAAAAGTTAAAAATGCTAATGAATTTTCAAATCAGATTCCATTGTGAAATGATATAATTTGTTATGCAAGGTTAAAGACAAACTTCAGCTCTCTAATTGATCACAAACTCAGAAAAAAATGACTTTAATTCTAAACTGAATTAACTAAACATACTAACATGTGTCCAAATTAAAGATAAGAGGCTTTATCTTTACAAATACAAATTAAACAAATACAAATTAAAGATAAGAGACTTTATTCTCCTTGTTGAGAATAAGGAAGGAGATTTATTTCCTTTATTCATTTTAATTTTATATTGGGGTATATTTGATTAACCATGTTGTGTTAGCTTTAGGTATACAGCAAAGTGATTCAGTTATATAGCTGTTCTTTTCCAAATTCTTTCCCCATTTAGGTTACTACAGAGTATTGAGCAGCCCTGTGCTATTCAGTTGATCCTTGCTGATTATCTATTTTAAATATAGTAGTGTGTATATGCCAATCTCAAACTCCCAATTTATGCCTTCCCCTCCATCTTTCCCCTTTGGTAACCATAAGATTGTTTTCTAAGTCTGTGAGTCTGTTTCTATTTTATAAATGAGTTCATTTGTATCATTTTTTTTAGATTCTATATATAAGTAATATATGATATTTGTCTTTGTCTGGCTTACTTAACTTTGGTATGGTAATCCCCAGACCCATCCATGTTGGTGCAAATGGCATTATTTCATTCCTTTTAATGGATGAGTAATATTCCACTGTATATATGTAGCATTTCTCTTTTTATCCATTCTTCTGCTGATTGACATTTAGGCTGTTTCCATGCCTTAGCTATGGTAAACAGTGCTGCAATGAACATTAAGAAGTATGTGTACTTTGAACCATGATTTTCTCAGAATATATGTGCAGGAGTGGGACTGCTGAATCATATGGTAACTCTATATTTCAGTCTTTTAAGGAACCTCCATTCTGTTCTCCGTAGTGGCTGTACCAGTTTATTTTCCAACAGTGTATAGAAGTGTCCCCTTTTCTCCACACGCTCTCTAGCGTTTACTGTTTGTAGAATTTGATGATGGCCATTCTGACTGGTATGAGGTGATACCTCATTGTAGGTTTGATTTGTCACTCTCTAATAATTAGTGATGTTGAGAATCTTTTCATGTGTTCTTGGTCATCTGTATGTTTTCTTTCGAGAAATGTCTATTTAGGTCTTCTGCCCATTTTTTTAATTGGATTATTATTTTTATTTTATTGTACTACATAAGCTGTTTGTGGAGTTTCCCTAATGGCTCAGACAGTAAAGAATCTGCCTACAATGCAGGAGACAGGGGTTCTATCCCTAAGTCTGATCCCTGGGTCAGGAAGATCCCCTGGAGAAGGGAATGGCCGCCCACTCCAGTATTTTTGCTTGGAGAATTCCATGGACAGGGGAGCCTGGTGGGCTAAAGTCCATGGGGGGGTGGGGGTGGGCAAAGAGTCAGACACAACTGAGTGACTAACACTATGGAAAGCTGTTTGTAGATTTGGAGATTAATCCCTTGTCAGTTGCACTAGGGTTGCAAAACCACTCCTTGTCAGACCCAGCAATCCCACTTCTGGGTATTGATCCAAACAAACTGAAATCAGCTCACTCTCATACTCACTGCAACAGGATTCACAATAGCCACAATGTGGAAAAAAACTAAATGTCCATCTACAGATGAATGGATAAAGAAAATTGTTGTATAAATACAAACAATGGAATCCTATTCAGCCTTAAAAAAGACAATTCTGCAATAGATGAGCTTTGAGGACTTGGATGAGCTTTGAGGACATTATGCTAAGTGAAATAACCCAGTCATAGAAAGACAAATATTGTATGACTCCACTTATGTGAGTTATCAAAAATAGTTAAATTCATACAACCAAAGAGTGGAATGGTAGTAGCCATGGCCTTGGGGGATGGGGAAATGGGAGTCCATAATCAATGGGCAAACCATTTCAGTTAAGAGAGAGATGTATCAGTTCTAGAGAACGGCTGTATATTATTGAACTATAGTCAACAGTAATGTGTTGCAGATTTAAATTTTTGTCAAGGGTGTAGATCTTATGCTAAGTCTTCTTACCACAATAAATGATAATTTAAAAATTAAAGATATGAGAATGTTTTCCTTTGAATGAAGCCAATTAACTAACAGTCAGTCCCATTACCAAGTAATGTCAGGATGAACTGTGTGTAACAAATGATACTATGAAGTCCTCTTATTTGAGAACAAGGCATTGTTTATCCTGAAAACATACACACAATAGACCACTTGATTATATAAATGTTTGAGATTTCTTTCTTTCTGTTTTTGCAGTCTCTTAGTGGATAGCATGAGATTCATCTATTTTTAATGCTTGTTCAGTTATAAGAGTGTTTTCTTTCTTTCTTACCTTTGTGGAGAGGATTTCTGAGTTGAGAGGCTTTGTTTTTAATTATATTCTCCCAACATCTCCTAAACCAATAGCATAATTTTCACTAAAATAAAGAAGAAACCCTAAAACACAGACATAAAAGAGACTAATTTTTATTACAAACTGGCAGGAAAACCTGAAGAAAGAGCCAGTTGGACTTCTGGAAGAAAAGGCAAGCAGATCTTAAAATAAAAAAAGAATATTCATATCTATGGGCTTCCCTGGTGGCTCAGGGAAGCCTGCAGTGCTGGAGATCTGGATTTGATCCCTGGATCAGGAAGATCCTCTGGAGAAGGGAATGACAACCCACTCCAGTATTCTTGCCTGGAGAATCCCATGGACAGAGGAGCCAAAGGGGTCACAGATTAACACACACACACACATTCATATCTGTGAAAACAAATAAATGATTAACTGTACATCCAAGACAGGTAGGAATTTCCTTGTAGATCAGCTCGTGAAAAGGGTTGTGGAATGGTTTCCAAAATAAGAACTCTGTGACTTTCGAGGCTTTCAACTTCATAACAGATATCAGACACTGGTCCACCAAAGACAAAAAACTGTGAAGACAAAAGTTAAGAAAGGTAAAAAGAGACCTTGTGAAGGAGGGAAGAAATAAGGGAGAGTTGGAAGGAAACAGTGACATAGAAAGAAAAGAATGAGAGAAAGAGGGAGAATGAGAATATGAATGTGAATAATAATCATCATAATTCAGAGAAGTTAGTCCCTCATTAGTCTAAAAAACTTTCTGCCATTTCCGCATATCCAATACCTTCTGGATTTCTCTAAATAAAAGTTCTATGACAATTTTGTTAAATGTTTGTCAATATCTATCTTATTGTATATTGTATTATGACTATTCTTAAACACGTCTCACTTCTATTTATCATGAGCACTTTAAAGACTTGAAGGAAAAGCAAATTTTGTTTTCTCTTTTATAATTCATTTTTCATTAATTACAATGCCATATAGAGAGCACAGACTTAGAAAATATCCCCTAAATAAATTAATGACTATAAGTCAAAAGAAGTGTTCAAACAATTTTATCTTAATGATGTAAAAAAAATGGATTTAACAGGCATGACGTATTCAAATTACTTTTTAATAGCAGGAGAAAAAAGGCAGATTTTCATTGGGTTTGTTCTTACATGAGTCAAAAATACGTACTATTTAGTAATTTATTTTATTTTTACTTTATCTTATTTAATTTATAGTAATAGTATTTATATTTATATTATTTATAATTATGCTATTTGTACTTATTTTATTATACTATTTTATTTAATTTTGTTATTACATAATTAATATTTTTATTTGGTTTACTGTTGTATATTTTTGTTTATTTTATATATTTATATTTTTATAATTTTATTAATTACATTTTTGTGAAGGACCAGAGACTTCATCACATATACAATTCAGAAGTTTTCAGTATGGGAATAATGAGTGGAATGAATGAGAGAACCACAAAACAAATCTATCGTGACTAGAAGAGAAGACAGAAGTGACAGACAAGAAGAAAAATAATAACTCTAGGCAAATGGGGAAGAATAGTGACGGTGGGAGAAACATCTGAAGAGAATCTATAAAAGGAGGTGTAAAAGGCCTTTTCCAAATTATGAAGCTTCTCCTTTTCTAAATTTTCATAAAACAAATATAATCAACTGACACATTATTTTCCTGAGACCGAATACACCAAAATCTGATTCTGAACCTTACTCTAGCTTGTGGTCAGGCTTCCAATTCTTGACACAAATACACAGTTATGTCAGTTGTACAAATACAGCTCTATTAATAAAATACAGATACAAAGTGTTTCTCTGTGCTTTAAAAGCAATTCCTTGAGCAGTAGTTCCCATGAGCTTCTGAAAGCTCCAATACTCCATGTCATTGTGGCAGTTCTGAAAGAAGTGAAAGGAGGAAACAGGTCTGATAATGGGGTAAGCCCCTGTGGACCAAGGGTTGTAAAACCCAACCCCCAATGACAAGAATGAGACAGTTTGAAAGACATCTCACTGACAAGAATCATGGAAATACCCTGAATTCACATACACATTTCCCTCACATACCCTTCTCATTGCAATCACAGGCTTTCATTCAACAATCCACACTGAAGGGACACTCCTGCATGCAAAGCCATCCCTCATGCCCTGCAGATGAAAGAGGAGGAAGACACAGTCCCTGATCCCAAGACTGAATCTATCAGAATTCACTACTTGAAAACAATCAAGTGAAAAGCAAAGCTAGATATAAGTTCGGAGAAGCTATTTCTCAAATAGTAATGTGTATAAAGATGATCTGCAGATATTGGTAAAGTAGAAACTCTGAATCAGCAAGTTTAGGGTAGGTAGGACCCAAAATTCTATCTTTCTAGTTCACCCCCAGAGGTTGCTGATGCTGCTGCTCACCAGACCACATGTAGATGAGAAGCAACAGCGTAAGGCATAAAATGTAATTGTAAATAAATAACCACGTGAACCTAAAGTTAGATGTGATTCCTTCTAGCTCATAGGTTTAGAGAAGTTTCATATAGAAGACCCTGAGCTGAAACAGGTGGAGAGGCAGAGGGAACAGATGTGTCTTTGTAGGTGGTGAGGACCAGAGAGATCACACAGAGGAGAGTTGGGGAGTGGAGAGGAAGGGACAGAAGGAAAGAGGAGAAGGAATGGTAAAAGAAAAAAATAAGTTGGGCAAAGTGCAAGAAGCAAAAAGCAAAAGTGCAAGAGTTATTTAGAAGAATACAAGATATCTATAAGACTAGAGGGTAATCTGAAGGGGAGCAGACAAGGAATTATGGGAAGTGGGCCGTTTATGACAAACCAGGGGAAAATTATGGAGTTATATGGATTTCCCCTTTGGGGTGTTTTTTGTTGTTTAGTCGCTAGGTCATATCTGACTCTTTTGAGACCCGGTGGACAGTAGCATTCCAGGCTCCTCTGTCCGTAGAATTTTCCAGGCAAGAATACTAGAGCAGGTTGCCATTTCCTTCTCCAGTGGCTCTTCCTAACCCAGGGATTGAACCCAGATCTCCTGCATTGTAGGCAGATTCTTTACCACTGAGTCACCAAGTAAGCCCATTTTTTTGGGTAGGGTGCGTACATTTAATCACCAATAAGGCAAATTCTACCTGTTAAAATAAAGCACGCAGAATGATACATTCTAGAAGTTAGGTCTGGTCTAATGTTATTCATATTCCATATTTTTATATTTATAATTAAAATATAAATAATTAAATATAATAAAATATATAATAAAATAAAATTAAAATTAAAATAAAATATAATAAAAATAAAATATAATAAATCATTATTGTTTTTTTAATGTAACTGCCTTCTGCAAATCCTAGCCCATCAGCAGCTGAATGCCTTTTCATCAAATGAGTTTGTGTAGAACCAAAACTAAATGTTATCTGCCCCAAGCTTCTTACGGGACAGGTATTCAAAACTATAAAATTAAGCAGTGGTTCAGTGGAATCACAAATAATTTGTACTTATTTTTTTAAAACTGACAATTTCCAGAAATACTTCATAATATACTGTGCTGGAAAAAGAAATTAAATGGGGCTAGAAGAATGGCTAGGGTTTGCACTGATGCCTGCATGGAAAGGCATAGCACACAGTCAATGCATGGTCACTCAGGGCAAGGGAATCCACAAGATGCCTAGGATATTCAAACAAGTTGCCTAACCCTAATGGGCAAATTCCTTGCCTCTTCTGCCAACATTATTACTAATAAAAAAAGATAAAGGTACCTAAGGTAAGGGTGTCTAATAAATCCTCTATCAGTATTTGTTTCTGTGTCTGTCCAAATCAGTAAAATCTGTGAATATGGCATTGTGGCTCTGTGGGATAGACAATGAATCTCATTTAGTAAGAGGTCAACTCCTTAAATAAGTCTGAAGATACTAGAACACATAAATATAACCCATAAATACATAAATGGATGTGTGTTTTTGCTCAGTCGCTCAGTTGTGTCCGACTTTCTGCAACCGCATGGGCTCTAACCCACCAGGCTCCTCTGTCCATGGGATTTCCCAGGTAAGAATAGTGGAGAGGATTGCCATTTCCTCCTCCAGGGGATTTCCCAACCCAGGGATAGAGCCCACGTCTCCTGCATCTCCTGCATTGACAGGCAGATTCTTTACCACTGAGTCACCTAGGAAGCCTGAATAAATGGATAGGTAAGTAATAAGGCAGAGAATATATATTACGAACCACATAATCCAGGTGGTGGTTATATGAGTGTTTACTGTAATATTTTCAACTGTGCTATATGCTTTTAAATTTTTATAATACTACAGTGTTGACGATGAATTGATCTATAATCCTATTAGTGAAGTGAAGTCGCTCAGTCGTGTCTGACTGTTTGTGACCCCATGAACTGTAGCCTACCAGGCTCCTCCGTCCATGGGATTTTTCATGCAAAAGCACTGGATTGGGTTGCCACTTCCTTCTCCAGGGTATCTTCCTGACCAAGGGATCAAACTCAGGTCTCCCTCATTGTAGGCAGACACTTTTACTGTCTGAGCCACCAGGGAAGTCCTTATTATAACCTTTTAAAAACTCATATTGGATAGGAAGAGAAACATTGTGTCGCCTTCTCTTTTCTTTTCAGCCTTAATTAAACCCACTGCCAACATATGCACTTGTAACTCCTAGATTCAGATTTTTCCATTTTTTTATACATAACTTTTGTTTTTACAAAAATCAAATCTTGTGAGCCCACAAACTGCTTTTTTATTTAACAATATATCATTCCCATATTTCACACCAGTTTATAAAATTATATTTTGTTCCTTTTAATGGCTAGATACAATTCTATTAACCAGTTATACCATGGGTTATTTAACCATTTTCCTATTGATGACATTTTGATTATTTTTAAAAAATTTGCTCTTCTCATACCATACTTAGGCTTATGGTGATTTTAGTATTAATGGAAAAAAAAAAAAAGTCCATAAGGTCCCTAGCTTCTACCCAGAAGACCACAGTAAAATCTGAAATGATTCCAATGGCTAAGAAACATAATCTCTAAAAGAGGAGGAAAGCAAAACACACGGGATCAAAGGCATATAATTATACCTCAGCAGTTGGTAACTCAGTGTCAGCCACCAAGTAAACACTCCAGAACCAGTAATGGTGCTCTAGATAGCAACCAGAAACAGTTCTGCATCAACCAAAAAAAACACAGTCAACTTTGCTTATAGTACATTACTCTTATCTTCACTCTAACAACTTGGTTACCTGAGTCTTTAGGCCAAAGCACAGAGAGCAGCAAATTTGGATGGAAGGCAAATCTTTTTATAAGTAGGCTTGTTAATGGCAGTGAGAAAGTTGAGGTATTAAAAAAAAGGAGGAATTCCCTGGCCATCCAGTGGGTTAGAACTCCAACCTTTCACTGCTGAGGGAGTGCATGTTCAGTCCCTGGCTAGGGAACTGAAATCCTGCAAGTCAGAAGGTGCAGCCAAAATAAATAAATACAGTTTTCCTTCAAAATGTTACCATTAAATTACCAAAAGATTACAAAAAAATGCAAACAAAAGAACTGAAAAGCAAAAAGAAATATAAAAAACAGTGTTATGGAAGTCTGAGGCCACACAGGGTTGGAGCCTTAAATATTTCAGTAGGTGCTGGGGACATCATTATGCATGGTAAAAAATAATTGATGCACAAATGATGGTCTTGACTTATTAATTAGAAGTGTAATTTCTCAGGATACTCATTATAAGACAGCTAACTGTGTTGTATGGAATACACTTTAGAAAAACATACCATTAATATTAAAAGTTATAAGATCTTTGATCCTAGAAGACCTGTGGAAGACCTTGGGGTAACCACCTCACGTGACAGGCAGAAAAACAAAAATACAAAGATAACATGACTGATCCAAGGCCAGCCTGTTAGATAATCAGATCTATAATCCAGAATGTGTGTGTGTTCAGTTGCCAAGTTGTGTCCAACTCTTTGCGACCCCATGGACTGCAGCAAGCCAGGCTTCCCTGTCCTTCACTATCTCCCAGAGTTTGCTCAAACCCACCCCAGTATTCTTGTCTGGAGAATCTCCATGGAAAGAGGACCTGGCATGCTACTGTCCATGGGGTCACAAAGAGTCGGATACAACTGAGCGACTAAGCACTCTCTCATACATGCCCACTGAGTCAGTGAGGCTATCTAACCATCTCATCCTCTGCCACTCCCTTCTCCTTTTGCCTTCAATCTTTCCCAGCATCAGGGTCTTTTGCAGAGTCACTCTTGGCATCAGGTGGCCAAAGTAATCCAGGGTACATTGAATCTCATCCCATGTTTGTGGCTGTCTCATGATTAAAATATTCATAATTAGGACTTGAAAACTTAACTTTTCATAATGCTTCACATCCTAGAAAAAACTAAGTTTTTTCAGCTGAGGTACAACCTTAAGAAACACTATAATCAGAATTGTCAAGGTGAATGGCCCTCATAGGGAACTGAAGGTGAGTTATAAGATACAGTTTTTCAAGGAAAAGAGACCTTCTAAACCTAAGAGAAAGAAAGGTGTTATATGTCAGCCAGAGAGTTGCATAAAAGGCAACTTATGTACAAGATGTTTATCATGGGAGAAATAAGTCATACACATAAATCAAATCTCTTTGTCAGCATGTTCTTCCAGTCACCAAACTATTATTTGGAAGAAATCAACTTTGAGAATCTGGCCTGGTTCTTTTCCTAAAGACTTATCATTGCTAAATAAACTGAACAGGCAATGCATTTGAAAGGGAACTGCCCAAGAAGGAAGTAGTTCAGGTCTCCCTGTAACTCTGGATGAGGGCCTTGGGGTTACGTGTAAAACGAATGACTTAAACTTGATGATTTCTAAGCTTTCCTGTGGCTATGATTCATATTTCTAGTCAGGTCTCAGCAAAGGGGAAATCCGAATACCCGTATTATCCAATACCTATACAGATGAAGTTTCCTGTATTTGCAGTAAATGCTTGTTGCAACAAAAAGAGTTTCTCCATTTCAAATAGAGGACAGATTTTCCTAAGGCTTACCCTATTCTTAATTGTTTCTTTTTTAAATTATCCCCCTCCTTGTCTATCTTCTTATCAAGGTGACTTCTAGAAAGTTAGAAAGGGCCTTGGAAGTCAAACAATTTTATTTGGGATACTATTCAGGAAGCAGAAGCCCAGAAAGGAGAGATGACCTTCCTGAGGTCAATAGTTCACTTGTGAAATGTGAGAAGATGGCTTTTGATTCCCAATTCAAGCTTTTCTCTGGTGAAGCCATGCTGCCTTCCAATTCTGAAAAATTACTAAGAAACATAACTATCCCATAAAATAATATCCCATTTATATCCCAGGAAATGTCATTTCTAATCAAGCAATGGTCCTATGTCAAGGGACGACAGCTACTTGGGCCCAGGAGCCAAGAGCCCACTGCCAGGGGAGCTGAAGTTGTGTTTTCTTCCCACAACTTTGTTAAGATGTATGGTGTATGCATGAATCTTGGCCAAGCTACCCCCAGGCAGTGTGGGACCAGATCCCAAGACACTCTTGCAGCTATGACGTTTTCAATGTGTTTATTTCCTAAGGACAGTGGGGTTGGCCTGACCAGACAGCTGAGAGTTCCTGAAGCCTCCTCTTAAGGGATATGACTTCATAGTGTGAGATACCCAATTATAATAGATTTCAGCAAAGCATACTTGAGAACAGTGTTACTCTCTAAGCTGTGTCCAACTGCTTGTGACCCAATGGACTGTAGCCTGCCAGGCTCCTCTGTCCGTGGAATTCTCCAGGCAAGAATACTGGAGTGGGTAGCCATGCCCTCCTCCAGGGGATCCTCCTGGCCTAGGGCTTGAACCTGGGTTTCCTGCACTGCAGGTGTATTCTTTACCATCTGAACCACAGGGAAGCTCAAAGCATACTTAGCTATAGCAATTCTTTGAGGAAAAAAAAGCTGAACTGGGTTGGACATTGGTAAAGTCTTTTTAAGTCCTGAGGGGCAAGATCATCTCATTTAATTGAAAAGCACTGTCCATTCTTACACACAGTACCCGTCTGAATGACCCACTGCCAGTTTTGGTAATTCTCTTCTTATTCTTTCAAATCCAATCTGTTAATCAACTCCTGGACACTTTCTATCATTCTAACACTCCTTCTTTCAAGAACAGAGGTACTGTCTCAATTCTGACATTAAATCAATTATCCATTCTGAACGGCACAACTTCCAGATTAGTAGTAAGCCAATTAAAAAAATTTAAATAAAAGAAAATGGGGGTGGGGGCAGGAGCCTTGCACGCCCGTCATCCTGGCCTGCAAGCGGCTCTCCTTTGAAATGACAAGAAGAAAAGGCTCTCAAAGACACTTTCTCACATGCTGCCAACTGCAGAGGGATTCTTTTGCAGGGGAAGCTTGTCTGATCTGATTCAGACTTGTTTCAGGGTGTGTCTTAGTTCTTCCAAGAGGTCTGCCCTAGGCAAGTCCGCATTCATAAGTAATTGAAAAACAAAAATCCAGAGCTGGCAGCCAGGGGGAGATTTTTCTACACGGAAGTGCATCTCCCACGTGTTCTGGTCACAGACACGACCGGGCTGGTAAGAGGGCCCCACGGATCCGTGCCAGGCACAGACACAAGCTTCCATTCTGGCACGAAGTGCTGCCAAGCGGGAGGAAACCACATCCTTCCTCATCCTGAGTCCCCTTCTTAAATCGAGTAGTTGTTCAGACGGGGGAAGCACAGTGGGGAGGGAGGAGGCGATATCACTAGATGGTGTTCATTATAACAAGGACAAACCTTTATTCCCAAGATAGTTTCTAAGTGAATTCAAGAATCTCAAAGCCGGAAAGGCCCTCAAATGTCATTTCAATTCAAACTTCTTTTTCCGATATTCAATTCTCCCTGTAATATGCTTGCCAAGTGGATGTGGGGGTAGGGGGCGATGGTTAAATATCTCTAGTGATGGTGAAATCATTACCAGTTCACTTTTCATGGGACCTGAATGGTACACGCATCTTGTTATGTCAAGCAAGACTCTGATCCCCTAAAAAAAAAGAAAAAAGACTCTGATCCCCTGGAATTTCTACCTACCTGTTCTGGTTAGGTCTCTGGAGCCATGTCAAGAACGTGCCTCTCGCTTCGATAGAAACCTTTGGACATTTAACCCAGTATTTCCAGTATCTGAAAGCATCATTTTCAAGCCTCCACAGAGTTCCCAAAGGTGGGAGACTAGGGCTTTTGGAAAGTTCTTATTCCCCTACTCACCTCTCCAAACCTCAAAGTGAGAAAAGCATACTGAGGAAATGAAAACGCCATTAAAACAGAAAGAAGTGGCATCAACTCATTAAGTCACTTTCTATGCTACCTGGACTTGAAAAGAAATTGAAAAAGGAGAATGGAAAGCAATAAGAGGCCAGAAATGACCAGTGAACTAGCTCACCCAAGCTGGGTATCTAGGAAATTGTCAGACTGATCAGTGTAGCAATTAAACATCATTTACAAGATGCTCATGTGTGCGTAAGCAATGTGATGAGGTCCCAGGATAGAGGGGACACTGCATCCCAGTGGGACAAAGCATCTGGCTTCAGCATGGGCTTTGGAATCCCAGAGACCAGGCCTCCAATCCCCAGTGGCTGTATAAGCTTCTTAGCCAGACTGTCTCAATTTCCTTATCTGTGGGCGGGGTCAGTGAGATAGCTCCTGGAATTAGAGGTATGAGGATCACCTGAGATACTTTTATAAGGCACCCAGCACATAGTAACCATTCCAATTCCTTAGCTATAATTATATTTTTCTCATTACTAGCAGTCTAGCTTTCAATTCTCCTAAATGTTCCCTTATATAGTGTAGCAAAGTCAGGAAGCAGAAAACCCACCTGTTGTGCAGAGAGAAATGAGGGCAATGCTCACGTGGGAGAACCAAAGCAGGAGAAGCCGTATATTAGAGCAGAAAGTACACTGGACTAGAACTCGGAAGGCCAGGTGAAGACAGGTTTGACCGACTCTAAACCAGGGACATCCTTTTCCAGCCTATTTGCAAAGCCAGAGGTTTAGTCTCTCTGATTGTATGATTCAGTATTCTCAGAGAGCTCCTGCAAGTATTCCTTTTAATGACAGCTAGAAAACTTGATTTCTGTACACCTCCTCCTGCTCCCTGGTGTGTTATTAATGCCTGGGCATTAATAACAGCAATAACCCTAGATGACCTGAAGTATAGGACCTGAAGCTGTCACCCTATGCCATAGGGACCCCTCGAGGAGAACAGAACACTGCAAAGGGGTACACCGATGGAGGTTATAGCTTTTGTATGCACTTGCTTCTCACTGTTGAAATCTCAGTCATACAGTACTGAGTGTAAGTGTGTGCTTTAAATGTCAAGATAAGTGACTGAGATCTGCTGTGTTTTGACAAGTAAAAAGCCAGGAGATACTGTTAAACATGCAGTAATATGTGCTTGGAACCACTGTTAGGGAAGATTTATGGAATGGCCTAATTCAGATTGTGTGCATCTCCTCAGGATGCTAAGGTACCTGCTCAGGTATAGCTTTGTAAAGGAGGCTTTCCTCTTTGCCCTATGTTTGGTGTTCTGTGCTTTGAGGGGAAGACAGTAAAAATCCTGCAGGAGGGTGAGGTGTCAGACAGCTGGGACTGTAACACCTGGGTTACAAGGAGCCTGCTCTCCAGATGGAAACAGACCTTGAAGTCAATGAAGTGCAAAAACTCTGGACAGATTTAGAACAGAGACACAGTCAAACCAGAGATGTGTCCCAAGAAGATTAGCAGGCAGTGGTGCACAGGGTGAAATGAAAGGATGAGCGACAGAAAGGTGTCCATTGAATCTATGGACCTGCAGTGAGTGCTCTTGAATCATCAGGGCTAAGAGGTCACTCGAGGGTCATCACCAACTCTGAGCTTCGGTTTTCTCACTTATACTAATTCAGACCAAATTGACCTTGCAGAGTTGTTGTCAAATCAAATGAGATAATGGACATGTAAGTGGTTTGCAAATTGTTAGGCACTGGACCGACATATGGGAACACTCCTATTACCACTCGATAAAACTGAAAAACATTATTTTACTAAGTGAAAATAAATAAATTACAGCATCTTCCTCTCAAAATGACACTGATGTGGTTGCTAAGCTGATTTCATTTCCAACTACATACACATGTTCTCTTGCTCTTCACACACCACAACAGAAGCATTAGGAAGTTTTAAAGGACAGTTATCTTGTATGCCACAGGGACATTACAGTTGACAATATTAGCCATAGATCAAACTGGCTTGGCTTGCAATGTACACAAACACTTTTTATTCTCAGGATGGTCCTGAACAACCTCTTATGATGACTCTGAGTCACCTCTTTTGGTGAGAACAGAAGAGAGCTCTCGGAATGTAAATTTTCTTGCTTGGATTATTATAATATAATGTTCATTCATTGCCCCATCTATTCCCTTTCTAAGGTCCAATGCTTTGACACTAATTGCCAGACCAATCTAAAACACAGGTCTGATTATTTCCCTCTCTTGCTCAAGAATATTCAGTGCTTCTCCCTGCCTCACAGGATTAAACACAAATTCCTCAACTGAGTATGCAAAGTCCTCAAAACATAGCCTCTACTCACCTTTTTTAAGTCTGATCTCCAGTGACCCCAATGTACATATACCCATCTCCTGGTCATACTGGGCTCTGACCAGTAAGGTGCCCGATTCCTTCCTTTGCTTTATGTTTTCACCATGTTTCCTTTATCTGTAGTATCATTTGTGGTTTTTAATTTCATCAGATTAGTTCAACTGAAATTAAGTTTTTCAGAATCATCTTCTCTGTATGGTTGTGAATTAGGGCTGGCCAAAAGGAAATGTGCGTGGGATTTGCAGGGGAGAAGTAAAGCAGCAGAAGTTGCTTTGGGAGGCTCTGTCTAGGTACCTGGGTACCACTGCGTCTCATGCACGTTACTGCACGTTACCTCCTGGGTGGGCGCTGCAGATAGGTCCACTGCTCCCTCCGCTCCTGCCAGATCCCTCCTTCAATTTCTTCCTGCCCAAGGCCAGGTATTTATGAAGCTCCAAGGATAAGAGTATCAGGTCGGTCCACAGGGCACCCACACAGTATAGTTAGATATGCAGCAAGACAGTTAAGGGCTGCAGTGTAGTTTGTCCCACGGGCTCCAGGTGGCTTTCTTCCATTTCACGGCATTTCTTCCTGACAGCCTGCCTATCACAGGCAGAGGCAACGGATTACTTTACTGGCTCCTTCGCAGGGTCCCTAGTGACCCACCAACCATCTTCTTTGGGGGCTTTCTTTGCCCCGCTTCTCCCACCATTGTGAGGCTAACCCTTATGATAAATTCCATATTCCACACCATTCATCCATATCATTTCTGCTTCCCTTGTCCGTCCCTAACGCATACATCATCCGTCATTCCTCCTCACCAATCTCTCTGTGTCCAAAACCTGTCCATCACTTCAAGATTCACTTCAAATACCACTTCCTCATAAACCCCTTCCTGAGTGACACAGCTGCTTCTTCCGTCAAAACATCAAAATATTTTACCACATATCTTTTAAAAGTTACATTATAGACCCTTAGGCTAAACTATTATACAAGTTACATTATCAATACAACCTCTGGTGCATCTTTCTTTCATAATGATCTATAAATTCTTATTCCTCTGGAGTTGTGCTTATGCAGTTGCAATTGAATCTTCAAATCTCATCAGGGTTTTAACTACAGAAGGATCTCAAACACTGCTTAGTATTCAAAAGAGTAAATGAATTATCCATACAACCAATTCCTTTCTAATAACATGGGCAAGGAAGAACTAATGCTACTGTGTATGGCATTCTCTCACTTATATGGAGATTATTTCTAAGACACCTTACCTTTCCATTCTTTTCCCTTAAAGAAGAACCTCACCAGTCTGAATCCAACACTATTTATTCTTATCTTATACATGGTTCTAGTAAAACTCATTAGTTGGCTCCCTAGCCTATAGAAAAGCAGAAAGAGCTAACTGTACAGAGCATAGAAAGATAACTGGTAGAGTAAGACATGCTAAAAACAAGAAATAATAGCAGACAATGAAAGAGAAAATTTATGAAAATCAGATTATACAAATTTAAAGGATACCAGTTTGAGGCCATTTAGTATACAAGTAAATGATCTCACCTCACTAAATTCTAAAGGAATTATAGTCCATCCAATAAACTGTCCTGAATCACCAATATTAAGTAATGTTACATATTTTAGAATAATCTTTTGAAATTACTTTTAAAACAAAAACAAAAAATGTAACAGCTATTGAGATTTCACCATTTAAAAATCCCATAGTAGCACCCATTCTCAGAAAAAAAAAGGATTTTTTGTTTTTATTTTGTCATGCATTTATTCAACACATGTGTAATGAGTGTCAACTATGATTCAGGTACTGTTCTCTAGTGTTTGTGTACCTTTGCTCCAAGGAAATCACCAAATTTGGGAGACGTGGGACCATAAAAATCACACCTTTTTAAATATCTCATAAAGAAAGCAGAAAAGAAAGTCATTATACATCCCCACCACATTGGTTTCCTACCAAGAAGCAAGTAAAGGCAGCCAACAAAATAGGACGGAGTTCATTGCTGCCAGCTTCTTCCAGGGTGAAATAAACTGTCAACTAGAATGAAGCTTCTCGCCTTCCCCCACAGCCCTTGCCTCATTTCTCTGCCAAACACCTCTTCACTGCAGGGAAGGTCCCAGGAGACTCTAAAGGTGTTACAACCCTGCTCAGTTTGCCTTGGAAGAAAAATGTGGCAAAAAGCACTTGTAAGAAATATTTGTTTTTATCATTACAGCTCCCAATACACACAAGGAGGCAACTCTGGCACTTGAAAATTTTTTCCTGTAGTTCACAACTAAAATTTAAAACTCACATGCGTTTGAGAAAGGATTGAGTGAGATCATGGAAATAAAGCACTCAGCACAGCTCCTGGCACACAAGAAGCATTGGATCAATACTAGTGATAATGATTAGCAAGAGGTCCTAAACGCCTGGCAAGTTGTATAAATTAGCCTCATTAAGTGTTATCAGGGGCAAAATTTGAGTCTTTGGCTGTTTTTCCTTAGTCACCCAGAACGCTCTGGGGCCATCACTGGAAGATAAAATAATTTTACATCAAGTCAGGTTTGGCTGGAGATGGGCAGGATTAGAAGTGCCGCCTGAAAGGATGTTTGGAGGATAGAATCAAGGCAGACCTACAGCACCTTTACCCCATACTGTTCCTCATGACTGGCCCTTCCACCTACTGATGTGTCTTGCTGAGGGCAAGGTACCAGAATGGGTCCTGGAACAAAATTATACACTGATTATATGATTGGATTTGGGGCTGTGGTTTTTAAAGGAAGTTAATAAAACTAGTGCAACTGAAGAACTAAATGGTATGTGTAAGCATGTTTGGAGAGGTTGTTTTAGCTCAAAAATAATAAAAGCAGCTTAAGGGGACTAAGTACTAATTATGTTGCAGGTACTCTGCTAAGCACTTTATAAACGTATTTAATCCTAAAAAAAGTTCTACATCCTTATGCCAATAACACAAATGAGGAAACAGGGTGAGAGATGTGAAGTAATTTTACCATATCTCAGAGAGATTAAGTACATTACCCTGCCCAGGTTGTTGCAGTCTAAAACACACATGTTTATTACTCTATGCTAATAAAATAATACAGTTTAAAAGGTCACACATTTGTTCACTGATTCAATACATTTATTGAACTATTCCTTCATAGGAAACATCGTGAAGTGGAACAAGCAGAGATAAATAAAACATTGAGGGTCACTTCTTACAATCAAGGGCAAGCAATATGCAACAATGGTTAAGCTTGCCCCAGCTCAAACTCGACTCTACAGCTGACTAACTCGGTGACCTTGGCCTCAGTTTTCTCTTCTGTAAAATGCTGATTATAACAGCACCTACCTCTTAAACTTATTCTGAGGCTTTGATAAGTTAATACTTGTAAAGTTTACATTATTAGGAGACATGTATGAGCTTACGGATGCATGTGTCAGTAAAGACTTCATGGAGAAGTTCTACATTTTGAGAGAAGAGTTAGGTACCATTTAGACTTTTAGACCAGCAAGAAGAAATTGATCTCGGGTAGAATTAAATTTGCTTTTCACATGTTCAGCCTTTAGGAGAGCAGATTTCAGAAAATGGTACCTAAAATCTCATAAAGAAAGAGCTCTAGGTCCAATGTCTTGGGGGACTGATTACATAAAACACCTACACAAGAACTGTAAAATTTCCAGCTGAATTGAATTGAGCAACAGTGCATACATATCCATTGATTACTTAGTGTATTTGGAAAAAATAATGATACCCTTTGAGAAAAAGAAAAGGAAACTGATTTTGCCTATTTAACCTGCTTCTTTTGTTGTTTTGCTGGACATTACAATGGGAAAGAAAGGCTGTGAATGACTCATCAGTGAAAGTAAATTGTATCCTCGTTTGTTCTAGGAACCTACATGAGATCAGAACAATTTGTTTTCTGTACCTTAGAAATAAGTTCTTCCATTTTCCTTCACTCTCTGTTGGTTTCAAATATGTCAAACCTGGTCATCATTCTACCTTAGCCCTTTCAGTAACTTCCTGCAGCATTTGGCATACAATCCAAACCCCTTACCTTGGCTTCTAAAGCCACTCTGATCTAGTCTCTGCTTATCTGAGGACCTCATCCCCAGCCCTTCTTTTCCTCTCACCAGGCCCTGCCACTTCAACCATGACCAGAACAATCCTGGCTCCTTCTCAATCTTTTTTCTAGCTCAAACATCACTTTCTCAGAGATGTTACCCCTGACTACTCTACTTAAAACTGCCCCTCTCCAATAGCCTCCAACATTGTTGTTGTCATTATTTTCATCTCAGCCCCTATTTCCCTATTTCTTATCCTGAAATTATTTGTATTTTTTCTGTTTACTTACTTGTTATCTGTTTATGTGTGTCTATATATATATGTATACATTATATATTATATTATACATATATATTATATATTATACATTATATATATTATATATATTATATATATATTATATATATATACACATTATTTTCATCTCATCCCCTATTTCCCCTTATTTCTTATCCTGAAATTATTTGTATTTTTTCTGTTTACTTATTTGTTATCTGTTTATGTGTGTGTATATATATAAATACACACACACATATATATTTTTCCTTTGATATCTCTCTCAAACTATTCATAGTAACGCTAACATCAAGGAATCACCTCAATCACCTCTGCTTTCCAAGGCAATTTTGGATAATTTCTAAATGCATGTATATACACACTTATGTATACACACATATTTTGCACACATATAAATTTATATTTCAATATTCTAAATATATAGTCGATATCCTAATATACATGTACACATACATTGGCGAATATGTATAAGTGTATGTATATTTAGAGAATTGGTTATTTCATTATTTTATATTTGTTTTGTTGTTGTTCAGTCACTCACTCATGGCCAACTCTTTATGACCACATGAACTCTAATCTGCCAGGCTTCTCTGTCCAAGGGGCTTTTCAGGCAAGAATACTGGAGGGGGTTGCCATTTCCTTCTCCAAGTGTCCTTTTTGATCCAGGGATTGAACCTGAGTTTGTAATTCATTTACTTATCCATTTCCATCCACTTCTTTTTACTCTACGGGGATAAATAATACTAACAACTATAATTTATTCATTCATCATTTACTCATGATGCTATTTGCATCACTTAGGCAGATGCTATTTGCTAGGTACCCAGGATACAGAAGTGAGAAAAATAAAGGTCTCTGCCTTTGTGGATTTTACTCCAGTGGAAGTACACTAATCACTAAACAATAGACAATATATTAAATAGCATGTGGAAGCCAATAAGGTGATAACTATTATGGACTAAAGAAAAAGTTGAGCAGGGTAAGTAAGATCAGGAATGCGAGGAGCAGGAACAGGAAGCAGGATGAGGGGCAATTTTATAATGATATAAAAGCAGTCAATGAACTTCTCTGATGGTCTAGTGGCTAGGACTCCCAATACATGGGGCCTGGGTTCAATCCCTGATCAGGGAACTAGATTCCACATGACACAACTATGAGTTTGAGTGCTGCTACTGAGGCCCAGAGCAGTCAAATAAATAAATAAAATAAATATTGTAAAAATAAAAAATAAAACAGTCAAAATATCCTTCACTGACCAGATACTGAGCAGAGACTTCAAGGAGATGAAGGAGCTAGCCATGTAGTTATCTGGGACCCTGAGTCAGAGAGGAAACAGAACAGAAATCATAGGAGGCCTTGCAAGGCATCTTAAAGACTGCCTTATACACTGAGAAAAATAAAGGGTGGTTACTTATGCTGGTCTGTCTTATGGGTACTTCTTAGGTATTAACTTATTTAGTTTTAACCACCCAATGAGTAATCTACTTTGTTTATCTCATTTTATATGGAGAAGTTGTATAACTTGTCCTGTGTTACACAGATGGAGCCAGAATTTGAACCTATGTAAAATGACTGTGGAGTCTTAGAATACACTGTTTTTCAGTATAGAAAATTTTAATCTATCAATTCCCAGACTTCAGTACAGAGGCCCTTAAAGTAGTAGGCCCTGCTACTTTAACAAACTATCCAGATGATTCAGATGTAGATGGTTCACGCTCCACAATTTATCACTAGTCTAATTCCTCCTCCATCTGAAAACTTTCTAAACGTTTTAAAGTAAATTATCACATTTACTTCCTGGCGTTTACCATCTCCACTGATGGCCAAACTGGGAAAGATTTTCTCAGACCGGCTGAAGCACCTACTTGATATATTCCCACTTTTTATCTGGCTTTATCTGCTGTAGTTGTTGTTGTTGTTCAGTTGCTCAGTTGTGTCTGACTCTTTGTGACCCCATGGATTGCAGCACGCCAGGCTTTTCTGTCCTTCACTGTCTCCCAGAGTTTGCTCAAACTTATGTCCCTTGAGTCATTAATGCCATCCAACCATCTCGTCCTCTGTTGTCCCCTTCTCCTCCCACCTTCAATCTTCCCCAGCATCAGGGTCTTTTCCAGTGAGTCAGCACCTTGCATCAGGTGGCCAAAGTATTGGAGCTTCAGCTTCAGCATGGTTTTATCTGAGTTTCATCAAAGGGGAGAGGCTGGGACTTCCCTGGTGATCCATTGGTTAAGACTTCACTTTCCAACCAATGGGGTGCAGCTTCAATCCCTGGTAGGGGAGCTAAGAATCTCACATGTCTCTCGGCCAAAAAACCAAAACACAAAACAGAAACAATATTGTAGCAAACTCAATACAGACTTTTAAAAAAATGGGGGGAAAGGTTTTGGAGTAACAGTAGTGCTGAGTTAAGAGGGAGGAAAAGATAAAGAAGGCCTTTTAGGAGCCAGATATTAAGAGCCATGGACTTAATATATTTAATCTTATTTTAATGTCTATAAGTAAATATATAGATAAAAGTGTAGATATAAATATAGATGTCTGTCTAACAAGCAGATGGCTAGAACAGACTTTTTTACCATTTCACAGATGACAAAACCAAGTCTGGGCAGGCTAAACAATCAGTATTTAGGATTCAAATCCAACTCTGACTTCAAAGCCAGCCAGCTTTTCATTACCCACTTTATCCATTCAAAGCCCAACCCTGCCATTGTCTTACACTGGAATTGGAAAACAGAAGTATAATCTTCCAGAAAAGTGCTCTTTAGTATGTATTACACTCACAAGTGTCCATCATTTCTATAAGCTGAATGAACTCCTATATCTATTTCAGTGACAGCCAAGCTTCTTCAAATGGGCACTAAATTAGCTCAAAAGAAGAAAGCAGAAAATATGCACTCATAATGCAACAAACCAAATTCAAGCTACATATTTTATTCCTTTATTCCTTTGTATAATATTATGGTGGTTAATAGGGACTTCCCTGTGGTTCAGATGGGAAAGAATCTGCCTGCAATGCAGGGACTGGGGTTTGATCCCTGGGTCGGGAAGATCCTCTGTAGAAGGGAATGGCTACCCACTCCAGTATTCTTGTCTGGAGAATGCCATGGACAGAGGAGTCTGGCAGGCTAGTTCACGGGGTCGGGTCACAAAGAGTCAGACACAACTGAGCAACTAACACATACTACTATGTGATTAATGGTGCTACAGAGCTTCCTTTAGGAAGAACTTCCTTCCTTTATATATATGTATATACACATATAAAATCTCTCTTTTCATTTACCAAACAATAAATGTCAGCATGCCTAATCCAGGTGTCTGTTTACTCCTCCCACCCCAAAACCTGGATCCAGAAGGGGAAAACAGTTGCAGGTTGTGAGAATGTGGCAAAATCACATCCGTAAGGACACAGAAGGTATCTTTATGGATCTGCTTCGTATGGATCTGCTCACTTGTGATTCTCACTGAGGTCAAGAAGGCTGCCAGGTATCTGGATTTTATGACATTCCTCGTGCCATGACATATGTGTGGATGCCTCCATGGAACTAAGAGTGTAGTTCTACTCTTAGCTTCCCATGGTGCCTCTAAGTCATCACTCTACAGGCACAGACTCACAGAACACCATGCCTTGGAGAGCACCTCATCCAAATTCCTCATTCTAGAGGTGAGAAAAAGGACTCTCAGAGAAGGAGAAGCCACTGACCAGTACCAGGGTTGGTGGACTGAATGATCAAGGGGGAAAAAACACAACTTGGAGTTAGAAAGCTAGAGTCCAAGTCCCAGCTCCACTATTCACTGGTTGTGTGACCTCTGCAAACATTCAGCCTCTCAAACTCAGGATGTTAAATGATGCTGAAAACATTTACTTTGGTTACCTCAGATTATTGTAAGAAAGAAAAAAAAATATGCATTTTGAGGGCTTAAAATTCTATAAAAACCAAAAACTGTTCATTTCAACCTAGGTCTTCTAGTTTCTAAAACAGTATAAATTTGGATATGCACGTGAATATCATTGCAGTTGTTAATTCTAATAAAGGTTAAAATTCCTACATACCAGGATCTTAACAAATGTTTTGGCATCTGACTGACATCGACCAAAAGCTAGATGAAATGTGTTTATTATCCCTTTCACAGATGATGAGAATAAAGTAGAGATAGACCACATAAGTTGTTCAAGGTCAAACACAGGGCAGATGGTCTGATGGTAAAGCCCGGAATCTTACACAACCATAATTTTAGGTCACCATAGCATCTAACCATAACTGGCTTAAAGAAGGAACTGTGTTATCTATGAAAAGAACATTTTCAGATATCAGAGTTTATAAAATGACTGGTTCTCTTTTCTGTTGCTTTTAGCATTGATTGGGCAAAGAAGAAGCCTGTGTAATCATAAGGGCTTACATGCTGGACAAGAAAAAACCGCAGGCATCTCCTACATGTAAACTAGTCATAAAAGGTCATCCAATTATATCAAGGAAGAGCTGGACTTTTTCACTGCTCTTAGAATTCAAGATCAAAGTTCGTTGCAGCTGCCCACTTCCCTGGAAACTTCCTACTTTCTTGCAGGTAATTCATTTATGTCACTTGACACTGGCCTTGCTGTCAATATATGCAAGCATGAACTTCAGTGTCATCGTTCACTGTGTTTGCTGCAAAATGCCATGTATTATTGGGATAAAAAAGTCTTTTTCCATGACTGAGCCAGTGATATTCAACCTTATTAAAATTTGTGACTCCTCAGTCTTTGTGTGATTTTGTGACCACAAAATTTAAAAAATAATAATAAAGTTACTTTACTAGTTTGCAGAGATAGCCTTTGCAATAATGAATGATATGATAAAGTATAGGCTTCCCTGGTGTGGTTCAGCAGTAAAGAATCTGCTTGCAATGCAGGAGACCTGGGAGACACAGGTTCAATCCCTGGGTTGGGCAGAACCCCTGGAGGAGGAAATGGCAACTCACTCGAGTATTCTTGCCTGGGAAATCCCATGGACAGAGGACTCTGGCAGGCTACAGTCCATGGGGTCTCAAAGAGTCAGACATGACTGAATGACTGAACACATGTGATAAAGTATGAGAAAACTAGAAAACCAATGCTACAGTACATGATATAGCATGAATCCGTAATTCATTAAACTCTGCACATTTTGAGTACAGGACCCTGCACTAGGTATGGGGCAGGATAAACCATTTCCTCAGCTGTTTAGGTATTCATCATGAACTTGTACAAGAATACTAAGGGACAAAATATTGGCCAACAGTAATAAAAAGAAAATTTTTAAAAAACTTATGATTACCATAGAGACAGAAAGAATATGTTACAAGCATTTAAAAGGGTCTCCAAAACTTGGAAAAATCAAGAAAAATTTGAATAGCAGGTTTGGAAAGAAAAGTAGGGGAAAGGCGATAGTAGTTTAAGGTGGTGTGGTGTGAGCATACAAGAGGAGACATTGATAAATCTAGCTATGTGAGTCCTCAGGTCTTATGGTACAGTGTCTAATAAACACTCGAGAGTTGACCAAAGAGCTGTGTGCTCAGACACACAGGTTCTAATTCTCACTAATTGGATAACTGTAGGCAATTCTCTAAGTCTCTCAGAGCCTCAGTTCTTTCATCTGTAAAAGGCAGACAATAATATAGATCTGAGAGTTATTTTTATGCTTAAATGAAATGACAGAAGTACATGCACTGATAAATGCTGATTTCCTTTGCCCTCCTCTATTTAACCAGAAAATAGGTTTCTTGGCATAAAACAATCAGGGTATTTTCTCTTCATTCCCCTTTCAATCTTTAGCCTTGACTTTTACAAAGAGATGTGGTGATAGAATTTCAGAGTTGAAAGGAATCTTAGAGAAAAATAACAATGCATTGCAGCAGAAGAGCCTTAGAGATTCACTAGACCAGCTCTCTCACACTTTAGGCCCAAAGGTAATGCGGCTTCCCCCAGCACAGGCAAGATAATACCAGGATCAGAAGATGGGATGGGGAGGGGTGGGTTGTGGGTCTCAATTCAGGTCCTCAGTTCTAGTCCAGAGGCTGCAGAATTTCAGGTCTTTCCTAGATCTAAAGTGAAAGGGAAAGATGGGTCTCAGCAGCGGTGCCTCTTTGTGCTACATGACAACGGCCTGCTATGTAACCTGAGTCTCAGTTGCCTCAAAAGTACACAGGATGACTATAAGGATTGAATGATATGATGCTGGTAAAACACTTAGTACAGGCCATATGGGGACCACTAAAAGCGGATCACTATATGATTTAATCAAAAATCCTTAAATTTTGATTTTCACAACTGAACAAATTAATAAATTAAAAGAACTGATGGCAGAAGAAAGAATTAATGTATAGGAAATACCTCTCATGAATGAGGTGCTGAGACAGACTCAAGCTTCTAAGTAAAGGTCAGTGTTCCTGTTTCCTAGCTGAGGAGACTGAGGCACATCTCAGCATAATAACTTGCCTCAGGAAGATGCTAAGACTCCACACTGCCACAGCTGCTAGAGCTAGTCAGAACATGGTCAGACCAGAAGGAGGTCCCCTAACAACCTTGTCGATGTAAGCCATGCATGCTCACTTTCAATAAAAAAAAGGAAATGAGTAGCTAACCTGATTTAATCCCCCCAAATACCAGATACTAAATGTTCTGTAACCTTCCTGTTCTTTGGGGTTTCTGTTTCTCCCACAGAACAATTTCCAAAATGGGTAGAGCACAGTAGGTGGCTCTCTTTAATATTTCACAGGCAAGGCAATAGTGACTCACCAGATCCTACATCTGTGTCATCAGCAAAAGCCTGACAAAGTTGAGCAACAAATGAAACTGTGTATGTCAGAGATAACCTTTAGCTTTTTCTTCTGCTTCTTCCTCCGATTTTCTCCAGCTTCTTTCTGCTTTTCTAACTGTGCCAGGTAAGATGACGCTGACTGCCTACCTTTTGGCAAAAGCAAACATATGCTTCCAGATGCCAAAAGCAAGAAACACAGTGTTTCTCCCCTAAATGTATTTGCCAGCTGGTCTGCTTGCTGCAAAGCAAAGAAACCTGAAGTCTCAACAGATAAATGGCCCTACTGTCTGGGCCAGAAACAGATTTGTTCATTTTCCTTCATAAGCCTGCAGCCATCAGTTTCCACCGGGAAGACTGAACCCCAGACCAGTGATCAGCATCGCCAGCCGGCAGTGGTCTTTCCTATAAATGCCGCCTCTGCATACTGTTCACTATATCCCACCCTTTCCATCCTTGGAATTAGACAAAAGAAGAGAAAAATGCAGTGGTCACTCATGGCATTTGTTACTTAGTCTTCTTAAGGCCCTGAGTATTAGCACTAGGATGGCTGGAAGAAGAAACCATCCAGAACAGGAAGAAAACCATGACGTAACTCTGCACTTTATATCTTCATGGTACCCTTCTGCCTAGGAACTGAGGGTGTACTGCGTCGGACACATGTGAGCAGACAGGCTGCCCTAGAGGTTCATCACTCTGAAACTTCTTCTCCTGACAGCTGCCCCACCAAACTCTACAGAGCATAGTTCTCTCAGCAAAGAACTATCCTCTTCAGGACAAAATGGATACCCTGAAATCACCAAAAAAGTCAGCTCACCCTAACAAGTGAAGTAAACTGCTAACGATGTCATTGGAGAGATGACACGAAGTGACGGGAAAAGCCCTCCACTAGAAGTCAAAAGATGTGAACTGTATTTCTAAGACTGAAATTTACTAACCACCTGACCCTTGACAACTTCTCCTTTCTCTGACTCTCATTCAATTTTCTTCTCAATAAATTGAGATCAGCTAGGAAGAGATATCATTTAATGAGCACCTACTCACTACACTCATTTTACATTATTTGACTTAATTTACTTTTTATATGAATCCTTGGGGTAAGCATTTTTTTTCACTTTAGAATGGGGTAAAACAGAAACTCTAAACAGTGAGATAAATTGCTTAGCATTACCCAGCTACATAGGAATTAGAGATGGTATTTGAATTTGATCAGAAAACTGGCTTTTTTCATTCTTTATCATATCATTGTATTATCCTTGCACTATTACTACACCCATTATGTCCTTCTCTCAAGGCTATTGCAAGTAGCAATGAAGATAACACATATGGAATACACTGGAAATTGTAAAGGCATATATATATATACATATATGTGTATATATATATATATGTCACAAACGGTCTAGATAAGGAGAAAAGGTATAACTGAATAACCTTTCTTTGAGAAACCAGAACTAAAAGGAGTCAGCTTTCAATCTCCCATCCCCTTGTTCTGACCTTATTTTGAACATTTTCCTTTTCCCTACAAGTCCCCGGTCTCAGGCACGCGTTCAGATGTATCCTGGCCAGCTCATCACAATGCATGCACACGGAACAGGCTGACAGAGCAAGCATTCCCATCCCCTGCAAATTCCTGGTGCGGGAGGTACCTAAGGGGACCACCAAACCCTGTCCTTCCCCCAGGTGTATCACACCCCCACCCTGCATACTTCATCCCGGCGTAGGCAATGGACCGTACAGCAGGCAGCCAACTATAAACACTGGGTGCTCAGTTCAGGGACTTACAGCACAGCCAGGAGATAATAGTAGATAACTGTATGAAGTCAGTCAGAATAAAATCAACTGTTACATTCCAGGTGGGGGTATATAAGGGGCACTACTTCATGTTAAAGTACCAATAATACCAATAATAAAGGATGACCAGAGAGGGTGGACACATATGGATGTTTGTGTTTATATGAGATGTTTGTGTCCAGAGGGACTGAATTTAGGAGCATCACTGTATAATCCAAAAGAAATGCATTGTAAATCTTCTTGTTTTCCTATACTAGCTGAAAAGTATAAAGCTACTTGTCTGACCTGAGACAGCAGGAATAAAAGGTTTAGAATAGTCTGCAACATAGATGAAACTTGTAACTTCTCCTCTTGTCTTTCTACCTCTCATCAAATTCAAGACCCTCTTTGCTAATAAAGGCAGCCTCACATCAAAGTTTCACAGAACTGAGGTTTGACCTAAAAACTAGCAGGGAATTGGCATCACTGAGAAACATTTTATATTCCAAGTCAAGCATCTACGATCAAAGTCACATGTAGAGGGCATTCAGAAAACACTATAAAAGAGCTGTTCAAACTCCAAAGAAGGAAACACCACAACATCCAGATTAAAAAAAAAAAAAAAAGTCACTCTATCTGAAAAATCAGCTTCCTAAAAAACCCACTGTTTCCAAGGTTAATATGTAACAATATTTACAATTGCTGCCATCAATGTCAAATTGACCAGGTGCCAAGTCAGGCACTGTGATAACCATGCGGTCTGAATTACCCCGTTTCATCCTCCCAAGTGACCGAAGGACTCTTTGTGACCATTAAAATCTCCATTTTACGGCTGGACCAAAAACAGACACACACACACACACACACACACACACACACACAAACAAAAACAAAAACACGAAACTAAGTATCAAAAAGACTGAATAACTTGCCCAAGTTCACACAGTTAAAAGGAGGCAGAGCTGGAGAGAAAGCCAGGTAAATCCTCCTCAGCTGGTAGCTAACCTGAGATCCTGGAGCAGAGCAGTGTTTCAGGATTTCACAACCAAGGGGGTGGAGGCAAGACAGGCTGGCTCTTAAAGGAAACGGCAGAAGTTTGCTATTATGTTTGTGATTTTTCTGTGCAACTCAAGCTGCCTCCTTCCTTCCCAGGACTTAGCAGTGAGAGAGGCTATGGTTCTGTGAGGTCACCTAATCCTATATGGGAAGCATCGTATTTCCCACAGGACCACTGACCCCGCTTCCCCTGTGCCTGAAGACAGCAGGGTACCAAACGGGGTGACTGGTGCTGGGACGTCCCTCACCTCTCCACTGACCCCACTAGGAGTCTGACAGGGGCATGTTTCTGAGAAAACAGGTCGGGAAAGAGGGAGGGAAGCTGTAAGCAGCCTTTACCCAGGCTGTCACAGGTCCAGGCTGGAAGCGACGTGACACCCAGTGGCAACGCTGGGATACACTGCCCCCATCTATCCTCATGGTTCACAGCAGCACTCCGGAGAAATCAAGACGGGGTAGATCCCTCAGAGCTGCGAGAAGGGTGCAGCGACGCGCAGCCCTGCCGTAACGGCGTTACTTAAATGTTTACAAAGCAAGGATGGGACTCGGGACAGCGGGTTCGAGTCCTGACCCCAGCACTAACCAGCTGTGCGACCTATCCCAGCCGCTGCCTCGCTCTGTGCCTCAGTTTGCCCTTCTGTAAAACAGGGTTGAAGGAGAAGATCTGTCAGCACCCGTCCACCCTGAGATTCGGTAGGTCGGTGATCCCACAAGCCCTCATCACCGCACCAGACTCACCTTTCTTGGGAGGAAGAGAGGACGTGGCGAAGGCGGCGGGAACGAGTGCAGGATCGCCCAGTTCCGAATTTTTCGGTGCGCTTGGCCAAAGCCCAGCCCCGGGGACCCCGATCCGGCCAGTCTTCCCGCAATGAGCCTCTTACTTTCCGCCGCACTTTCTTTTTTCCCCCTTTGGGGCTCCTCCCTTGCCGCTGCGCGATTGGCCGCCGCCGCGCGGCTCGGGCTCCACCCGCCGCCTCGGCTCGCCAGCCACCCGCGCTCCGGGCTTCCAGGAGCTGAGGCCGCGGGGCGGCACCCCCAGCAGCCCCGCCCGCGGCGAGGAGGAGCGGCGCCCGGCCCGCGGCCCGCCAGCCCGAGGCGGCGCTAGGCCCTTCGGCGCCCGGCCACCTCCCGGGCAGGCTGGAGCGCGCAGAGAGGGAGAGCGTGGGTCCCGCAGCTTGGCACGACGCCGGGCGCTTCGGGTAGCTGTGCCTCTGCTCCACACAAGAGGCGTACACTTGCGCTCACTGCAAGATCCTGGTCTCATGGTCGAGAACGCTGTCACCCTGCCTCTTCCCGGCTCTGTGTATTTAACTCTCTGCTGCACCAAAGCCATGAATCTGTGCAGAATTTGCGCCCCCATCGTGTGCCAAACCCGGAGTGCTACAGGAAGAAACATACTCCACCTTGGTGGTCCGGAGCCCCTGCTCCGCTGCAAGTAACAGTCATGGGAACAAACTATTGCTCATGACAGCAAAATGAAATCTGTATTTTCCACTGGCGTGTACTGGTGTGCCTAGCAAGGTGCCCGGCGTAAAGTTGGCACTCGGTACATGTATACTGAATTAGTGAATGAATTAAATAATCGATATAGAACCAAGCGATCGCAAAAGAATCACTCCTTTTCATTCACTCCCTTTTCTCCAGATTTCTGAAAGAGCCCTCAGCCAACTTCTGAGCTTTACAATGACTGTCGACTTCTTTGTTCAAGAACCTTGTTCTCTATTGATAGTCCATCACCATTCCTTCCTGGCTGGCAAAGCCCTTCAACACCTTTCCTCATTTCTGAGACTCCCAACAAAAGCCAAGTTGACTTGTCTTTTCACACATGCTTTACTGTACCACATTTATGACTTACCTTCTGTTCTTAGAACTTTCCCTGGTGGCTCAGACGGTAAAGCATCTGCCTACAATGCAGAAGACCCAGGTTCAATCCCTGGGTCAGGAAGATCTCCTACAGAAGGAAATGGCAACCCACTCCAGTATTCTTGCCTGGAAAACCCCATGGATGGAGGAGCCTGATAGGCTATAGTCCATGATGTCCCAAAGAGTCAGACAGGACTGAATGACTTCACTTTCACTTTTCTTTCTGTTCTTAGTTACCTATTTGAATCTTATTTATTTATTTATCCAACAAATTGAGATCCAAAGAAAGAAATTAAAGAGAAGAAGAAAAAAGATGTGAAGGAAAAAGGTCCTCATGAATTAGTAAGTAGAACTAAGGGGTGCCAGTCTCTAGGTACCAGCTAGAGATGAACAGCAATGCAAAACTCAGACACTGCTGCCTCAAATGGTTGAACTCCCTAAGGTAAAATAACAATATTACTAAAGCTGTAGTCATGTTCATGTTGTTTCACTTACTGCTATCGCTTATGGAAATCACTCCTGAGAAAGCCTTTGTCTGTGGATACCTGGCACACAGTACCTGTTCACAACATTTTACCAAAAAGGAAACAATCTAAAATTTTAAAAGTTTATTTTATGAAGAAGAAGCAAAACTGTTCTTTGATTTATTATTCACTCACTCATGAAATATATTTCAGGACATCGAATATTTTTTTCTGATATAATACGCTCATTGAATGCTTTTATAATATATGCTTATATATTATATATGCTTATATAATATATATATTATATATATACTGATATATATAATATGCTTATATATATCAGTTAATTTAATTTTCACAATCATCTGTAAGTTACTATTATTATCTCAAATATGAAGACTTGACGGAGAAGTCATATCTTGCCCAAGGCCACTAGCCTACAAGATGAGACTGCAAAATGAGAACTGAGGCAGTCTTCTTGCTCTTAATAGATAGTCTCATGTGCTTTCTAGAAGTCCTGACTCTGTGCCAGGCACATGTTGGTGATTCAGAATTTAACCAAATGTACTCTTGGACTTTGAGGAGATAGTCCTAGTTTGATGAGGATGATACTACATAGACAAGTCATCACAATGTTAATATTGTAATTTTAAGACAAACAAGTGACTGAGAATGAAAATGGTTAAATAATCAGTGCTATATAGTCACACAATAAAGTATTTACTGTCATAATTAACAGATTATGAAACTATGTCTACAAAGGAAAAGAGATAATCAAAAATGTTGTGTAAAAGGTATGAAAACACGGACAGTGATTGAAAGGACTGTGGAAAATGTTCATGTGTCAAAATTATGGAAGTATTTTTCTTTTTTATTTTGCTTAATGGCCAAATGTTACTGTACAATTAGAAAATGTTTGAAAACCTCACATACTAGGCACTCAGTGAACAACTGTGGATGAATGAATGAGGTTGCAAACTCACTGATGTCAGTGCCTAACAGTGTTGGGTGCATTAGAAATGCTCAGAAAAATATTTTGAAATTGACTGACTATTGGAAAAGCATCCAATAGTTATTTGCTTCTTCCCTCTGCTGCTAGCCTCTACTTCTTTTTTCAAGTTATTTTCAATTATTTTGCAAATAGTTGTAAGGGGGCCTCAGAATTTGTTTTTCTCTTGAACCCAGTCCAATCTGACTTTTGTCCCTAACACTTCATTGGCAACGTGACTACAACTAACGACTTTCACTTTGCCAACTTCAACGGTCAATTCTTGGCCTTCTTACTATAACTGTTTAGAAGCATCAGATACAGTTGTTTCTCCTTCAGACTCTTTTTTACTTGACTCCTTGTTTTCCATCCAGTCTTTGGCATGCCTATAGTCCCTCCCTAGGACATCTCATCTCAGGCATTTATGTGATTAAAAACTTTCATATTTAAATATGCCATAGGAATCACAGACTCTGTTTCCCCTATTGCCTCCTTCTTATCTTTTCTTAGATGTGTCATACACACTTGAAACTTCACATGTTCAAAACAAGCTCTTTATGTATGCCTCCTCCTCCTCTAGTTTTTCTAGAATTGTAAGAAAAGTGAAAAAATTGAAAGTATTAGTTGTTCAGTCATGTCCGACTATTTGTGGCCCCACGGACTGTTGCCCACCAGGCCCTTCTGTTCATGGAATTCTCCAGGCAAGAATACAGGAGTGGGTAGCCATTTCCTTCTGCAGGGGATCTTCCTGACCCAGGGATTAAACTTGGGTCTCCTTCATTGCAGGCAGATTCTTTACCATCTGAGCCACCAAGGAAACCCAGCTTTGTAAAAAACACTACTTTTGCCCAGTTGCTTAAGGCAATAAGTTGGATTCATCATTGATCCCTCTCTTTCTTTTAGAGCTCATATAGAATGTATCAACAAATCTGTTTTCTCTACCCTCAAAATACATCTTAAATCTGACCACTATTTCTCTCCTCACTGCAACCACCAGAGTCCAAGTCATTCTTTTCCCCTTCAATGGCCCCCCTGCTTAAACTCTTGCCCTCAAAAGTCTTTCCTCATACTTCAGAGTGATCTTTATAAATGGAAATCAGAATAAATAAAGGCTACTGGTTGAGGTCTGAGCCAGATTTCTGGGTTCAAATTCAAATTCTATGACATATTAACATAAAACATTCATGTTAGTTAACATTTTTTGCTTCAGTTTCATTATCTGTAAAATAATAAAGATGATAATAATATCTACAATATAGGGTTGCAAAGTTAAATGAGTTAATAAGAGTAAAATACTTCCCTGATGGTTCAGATGCTAAACAATCTGCCTGCAATGTGGGAGACCTGGGTTCTATCCCTGGGTTGGGAAGATCCCCTGGAGGAGGGCATGGCAATCCACTCCAGTATTCTTGCCTGGAGAATCCCTATGGACAGAGGAGCCTGGTGGCCTACCCTCCATGGAGTCACAAAGAGTTGGACACGACTGAGCGACTAAGCACAGCACATGAGTAAAACACTGGGAACAGAGATTGGCTCATGTGAAGTGCAAATGAAGTGCAATGCAAATTTATTTGTTATTTTTACTGGTAATACTGTATCATACTCTGCTCTCAAATAGTTAATGATTTGTCATCATGATTAGAAGATTTTCCAGACAAGGCCATACATGACTTGACACTGAGTTACTTCCTCAAATCTCTCACCGTGTGCTCCTTACTGTTGCCCAAGCACACTAGCATGGTCCCATCACGGGGCCTTTCACTTGCTGTTCCCTGTTCCTGGGATGCTCTTCCCCATGGCTTGCTCCCTAGCTTCATTTATATCCCTGCTCAGCTGTTACCTTCTCATCAAAGCCTTGGCTGGCAATCATATAAAATATATTTATTCTCTATCTTATTATGTCAGTCTTTACTTTGTTTGCTGACTATTTATCTCAGTAGAGTGTAAGCTCCAAGAGGATAAAATGATGTTTCCCTAGTAAATAAGTAGTATTTGCATACAGTACTCACAATTGCTGAACGATGAATCTAGTTCAAAACTCTCATTGCTAAGCTGAGACCCAAAGACATGAAGTCACAAATTTCTTGCCCCCAATTTTGATTCTTTTTTTTTTTTTTGGCCAGGCTAAAATAATTGGAAGAGAGGAATAAAAACAATAAATAACTTTTCTTGGCTGGGAGCAGGGTAAAGAAAGTACTGTACAGAGACACTTTACTTTAAGTTTTTGGAAGGAAGGTGAAGAACCAAAAAGAACTGAGCCAAAAATAAAAATGTGAAAAGGGAAAAAAGTAATTATGTCACCTTCCATATCCTTTTAAGTTCTCAATTTTTTTTTATACTTCTCTGCCCAATTTGCTTCCATCCAAATCCAATTCCTATAGGTGTTCTCTAGCTGTCCACAGCCCTCTTATAGGAGTCAATTATGCCTTTCCTCACTCCCCGAGTTCCCTGCGTTTAGAAGTCATCTCTCTCTCTTCTTCCTTATTGCCTGTGTTTCCTCAGTTTGGTTCACTGGGTATAGGGAAAAAAGTAGATGAAACCAAGTCATTAAGGTGGAGATTCCTAATTGCTCAGCCCTGTCTTATCAGAGATCCATGCTCATGTGCCCAAACACACATATCAAGCATTTGAAGCTCAAGTATTTTGGAAGAGGAAATTGGGCTATGCAGTGGGGAGCTTTCTTCATTCATATCTTCAACCTAGCAGGCTATGTTAACTACAGCTGTGAAAGAAAGGTAAAAAGTAAACTCTGGATCCCCTCCAGAACTCTCTTTGCACAGAGGTGAACCCCATAAATGGGGGTTCTTCCATATGGAGATGTCAAAGATAAACACAGTTCACATTAGTTAAACCAGTGGAAGAAGATTAGACTCAGGAACTCCTGACAGGAAGGGAAAGGCCTGAGCTCCATCCCAATTTGTGCAGAGGAGATCTGGGTATCATAAAGAGAGAAAGAAGGTGGGGAAAGAGTAGGGGCTCAATAGAGTCAGAAAAGTGAAAAATTATAGGGGGATGGTCAATGTAAATCCAATTAGGCCAGCTATCACTGGTGACTGGAAGTTATTGAAGTTAGGATTTGGTCTTCCCACAGAGACCCAGGGTCAGAGGCCCTATTCTTCCTGATGCCTTCATTTCAAAGAAGTAGCTCTCAAGTTCTCAAGAAAGACACTTCTGAATTGTAACAGATACATAGTCAATCACTGTAAACGCTCTAGGAAAGAGAAGACAGAGGTCCATCATCAGATGTTGGATGGAACAAATAGTAAGTTTTCCTGGCAGCTAGGAGGTTTCTCAGGCAGATATTTAAATGGGAGGCTGCAGTCATCACAGGAGCTCACACAGTTAGAAGTCATGCTTGAGACTGGTCAAGTCAGAGCAGGGGTTTGGATGGAATTGTTATGTGCTAAGAATTCTGCAGCTCAGAGGTCTGTTGTTCCCCTCATGGGATAGCCCTAGTGAGAGAATCAGCCCCCCAACCTCCCCATTGCTTCTCCTAAGACTGGCTCCTCCTCGCTGGGAATGCCATCTTCATGGTGGTGCTCCCTGAGTACCTCCAAGGGAACCAATCTAGATGAGTGCCACGGTGACAAGCAAAGACATGTTTTCCAAGAGACAGCCTGAGTCGTCTTGGCCTATGGCCTAAAGCTCCTGGAGACTATTAGAAAAGACCTAATTTTCTCTCCTTGCCTTTCTCCTTCCAAACAGAAGCTTTAAAGCAAAGGTCAGGATTTTAATAAAGTCTTGGAGGATGGTTATTATGCAATGTTGACACTTCACTACAGCAGGAAATTTAAAGACAAGAGCTTTGCACGCAAACAGGGGAAACTTACCTTTATGGTTCTAACTTAGCCTTGTAAGTAGTTAACAGCATGTTTGCCAGCTTCCAGCCTCCAAAAATCTAATCAAAGTGCAAGACAGGCACTTCTCATAGACACCATCACCTGTAGTATCCCAGAAGTCAAAACTCTGCAATATTCTTTAGGGCAGACTCAATCTAAATTGGTCACCATCTGGTGCATAACAGCCAGTTGGTGCCAGTTAAAATCATGCTAACATTGCTTGTTCTTACAGTAATATGAAAGGGTTATGCCATTCAGCTGGTGTGTGTGTGTGTGTGTGTGTGTGTGTGTGTGTGTGTGTGTACAGCAATAGGAAGCCTGAATGATCCCCTAGCAGGCAGACACTTGTTATATTATCCATCACCAGAGAGAGATTTTCAACTAGTTATCTGGGATTCAGGAACTGTGTATGGGTTTCTTTCTCTACCATCAGCTTTGGGGAATTTGTTTTATCTTTTATTCATTCATTTATTCAAACATGTGTTGAACATTTGCTGTTTAGGAGCACTGTGAACAGCGCTGAAATAGGGTAAATGTTGATCTTTCATTATAGAAAAAGACACAATGTCTACATAGGTTATACAAAACAAGGTTGAAATAATATCTCCTTTCCAATGAACAACTGTTCTGTGGCATGTCCTTTGGATTGCATCATTTTCAAACTTTACAACAACCTTCAGAGGTAGGCATAGTTTTCCCCACTTTTACTGGTGAGATAATAGAGCCAAAGAAGCTTACTTACCTGAGAACACATAGTCAGTTAAGGTTGAACCCAGTAGCAAACCCCAGGTTTAACAGATTCTCAAAGTCTCACTTTCTCATATTACACTGAGATCTCCCAAAAAGTTCAAATAGAAGTATTATTGGAGTATTGAGAAAGGAACATTGCTTCTGTTTGGAGCAGATCAAGGGACGAAACAGTGTGGTAGAGGAACTGGAAGGAGAGGTGAAATTAAGATGTATGGTAATAAGGAAGGAAGAAATAAGGTATTATAGGACAAACGAAATGCATTCACTCATCCATCCATCCATCTAACTATTGTTTATATATAAATAAAATAACTACAACATGATGGGGTATGTGCCTTTGGAAAGAGAGTGCAGTCTTCCATGTGAACCCATAGGAAGGTGTTTGCACGTGGCCCCCGAGAGGTGGGAAAAGGGAATAAAAATGGGTAAACTATTACTGAAATTACTCATTAGAGAGCAAGAACTATGACTTACTGGCTTTTATATCTCAGAATGGTTCTTGACATAAAAAGTGTTTGAACAAATGAATGAGTTACTGACATCTGCTGAGGGCCAGGTACTCTCTAAGCCTGGTGCTTCTTATAAATATTATATTATATTATCATCACAGCGTCTCCACAAGGTAGGCATGTATTTTTCTTATTTAAGAGATATGACAAAATCTGAGACTCAGAGAGGTAAAGACTTGGCCAATATCACAGAGCTAGGAATATATAAAGCTGTGTTTTACTTTGATTCTAGAGCTTGTAGTTTTCCTCATTCTCTGCTCTGTTCTAACTGCCTGGCTAGAGCAGTGCTATTTTATTAGTATTGTTATTATTTATGATAAACACTTTATGGAAGCATAACACGAATACATAAATATGCACTAATCATATGTGTGTAGCATGATCAACTTTTACAAAGTAAACACAACCAAGAAAATCACATTACCACAGGTAGTAGAGTATGATTTAATACAGTGTCAATATCTTCATTTCTGTTGGGGTAAAATACTTCCTTTGTAGGCACACACTCTTCCTGGGAGCTCAAGCGCTACAGAGTCATAGCCTGCCTCGAGAATGAGTTAATCAGTAAATGATAGCTTCTCTTTTGGGAGCGTGTTAGTGCCCTCAAGTCAGAGGTTATCGCCATTAAGCAATAGCACTAGAGGCATTGTCGGACCTGGGACAAATCTGACTAGCTCTGCATCCCAAGCAGCAGAAAGAAGCGATAGTGAGACTTCTGCATCAAATTTTGAAAATGGGCAGTGATTAACATGCTGGTCTGTTGTATTGCTATAATCACAACCTGTAGTGTAGTCAGCGAGTTAGCCTGGATACAGAAAACCCCTAAAAAGATAAGGAAGAGTGAAGCTGTCACAGAGTAAAGAGGCAGAATCGTACATCTGACTGATGCTGGGTGGCCTGAGCTCCAGCCTACACATGGCTTCTCATTTTCTGTGTTATCTGGACACAGTTCCTTTTTTTTGAGTGTTTCGCTCCTTTCCTTTAAGATGGTCATGGACTTGGCAATATTCTACTAAAACAGTCATTATTAGCCCTTATCACTAAGCAGGTGAATCACCTGGGGCTTTTTTACTTTGTTTTATAATTTTCTGAATGTTTTTGCAAATAATTAGAGATGCTCAGTTCTTACGCTAACCTGTGGGTTGTGGTCATTGTGTGAGATGAATCACCTTACTTCAGAAGGGACTCTAAAAATTAAAATTTGATATAGAGAACAACTAGGTATAATGATTCCTCAGTTATTATCTTCAAGAACTACATTTCCAAGATTATACATTAGTTCAAATATTAATTTGAAAAAAATTCATAATCGTTCATGTAACCTGACTCCAAAAGAAACACTAAAAAACCTCAGATTTAAATTGTATTTATCTGAGAAAATGACACCACAATTTTTATCACAAGAAGTAATTAAATTTAAAATATGTTTGGTAAACTTTGCACATTTCTAGTGATTAACCATAACATGAAGTCCACAGGAAAAAAGGAACAAATTAAGAGATTATTTGGTTGTGTATGCTTATTAACCTGGAATAAACAATAATATTGTATTCTTATTTGAGACCCGCTTTGTTATTCAGAAAGGTTATCATATGAAAAGAAAGGTTAAAACAGTTCAGAGATTTTAAACAATTAGTAAATGTAAAACCCAATATTGTGTTCCACAGTACGTATACAATATTTAGATAATATTTAAATTCTTCCTGAATGAAGGCTCTGTGTGTGTATGTGTGTGTGTGTGTGTGTGTGTGCGCGCGCCCAGTCAGTCGTGTCTGACTCTCTGCAACCCCATGGATGAAGCCTGCCAGGCTCTTTTGCCCATGGAAATTTCCAGGCACGAATACTGGAGTGAGTTGCCTTTTCCTAATCCAGAGGATCTTTCTGACCCAGGGGTCAAACCCGAGTCTCCTACATCTCTTGCATTGGCAGATGGATTCTTTACCACTGCACTACTGGGGAAGCCAAAAGATGAACAGGATTTGCCAAGACAAGAGGAAGGTCGGGGGCATTTAGCAAGAGAAACAGCAAGGGCAGAGGCCTAGTGACGTGAAGGTGCTCAGAAAGGAGAAAAGAAATGGCCCAGTTTCCCCATCTATAATCTCTATCCCTAGAAGTAAGAGCTATGATAGGAAAGGCCAGTCAGGGACTAGTCATGGCAGGCCTGGCCTTGTTCAGGCATTGTTTTCTGCAACCTTGGGAAAGCTGATGAGTTAGGGAGTGAGTTGACTAAGGTCAAACATGAAATAAGAGCAGAGGAGTTAAACTGGAATTCAAATTGTCAGATCTGAAATCTCAAGATCTTTTTGACTGAGTCCATCTATTGAAATGGATTGCTAGGGTCGTGGGAGAATACCCATGCCAAAAACATCACACTTAAAGACCTCCAGATTTTTCTATAACAGCCTAAGTGTTTGGAAGTGTGATTCTTCAGAAGTGAAAGACTAACATGATATGTTTAATGACTGTTTCCCTGGTGGCTTCAGGGCCTTCTCCAGGATGGAAGGTACCAGATACTCATCCATGCACGGCGGCAGCATGCAGTGTTTAGCACCAGGAAGCCCAGAAGGACATTGCATTAGAAAGTGTAGAGGGAATTTAAAATTGAGTGAATACAATTACCCAAGTTGGAATTTGGCCAAGGTCTCAACATTTAATATCGCTACTCATCCTAGATCTTTGAAAGACCCTTTGTAGTCAGAGCCTTAATTTTATTGTTCCTGTAAAATTAATTGGATAGTATTTCTCAGCCTTCTCCCCTCACCCAGACGAGGACTCTTCATTTTCTTTTCTTGGCCACAGTGCTTCCGATATGGCTTTGATTGCTGCTATTGACACCGAGACACTTTCATTGCCCCTGAAGGCCATTTTATTTATTGGTGCTGTTTCCAAAAGATGCATTTCCTTCCACAAATATGTTCAGCTGGCCACATAATAGCATAGTCTGACATTTTGGTCACCACTCAGGAGAGCAGCAGATTGTGTAAATTCCACAGCTCTAGTCTGTCAATGGTGAGATACCTTGAAAAAACTTTGTACAGGTTGACCTTGCTTTAAAGAAAGAATCAGAAAATATACAATCAAAAATACAGCAGGAAGTAGAATCTAGTATCACATGTCAAAGCTCGGAAAGATTTAGTTAACTATTATGCATATCCATAACCTTTTAATAATGAAAACTAAAGCATGACTAAAATAAAAAATGTACATAGAGACAATGTTGCAGAATACTTGAAAAGTCATGAGGTAAACACCCAAATTCAAATAGTTAAATCAGCAAATACGTGATTGAACTACTAATTAACAAGGGAATGTAAAACATGAAACAGTATTCAACTTTACTAATAATCAAAGAAATGCAAATGTAGACAATGAGGAACATTTTTACACTTACTATTGAAAAAAAGAAGCTAATTTTGCTATAGAAATGTTGGCATTACTGGTGGAGTGCTGAATTTCCATGATTCTAAGCTTAATAAGCACAACTCTTTGAAGAAGTAATTTGGCAATTAAGGTCAAGATCCTAAAAATGTTATATTCTTCCAGACAAAATTTTAATCCTGAAAATTTATCTAAAAAATATTTTAATCAAAGAGAAAAATATATCCACATAGGTATTCATAGTAAGATTGAATGGTAACCTGAATTAACATTCAGAAATAAAGAATTCCTGTAACTCAGGAACAAAAACAAACAGTCCAACTAAGAAATAGGCAAAAACCTTGAATAGACATTTGTGCAAAGAAGCTATATAGTCCAATAAGCACATGACAGGATGCTAAGAATCTCTAATTACCAGAGAAATGTCAATCAAAACCACTACAAGATACCACCTTGTTTCCATTAAGATGGCTACTATAAGAACAAAGAAATGCCCCCCTAACCTCAGAAATGAAGAAGTGTGGGTGACGATATGTAGAATTTGGGAAATGTGCACTGTTGGTAGAATGTGAATGGTGCAACCTCTTTGGAAAATGGTATAATAATTCCTCAAAATAATTAAAAATAAAATTCCGTATGATCCATCAATTCTACTTTTCATTATATACATAAAATAACTAAAAGCAGGATCTTGAACAGATATCTGTACTCCCATGTTCATAGCAGCATTATTTACAACAGTCAAAATGTAGAAGTGACCCGTGCTCACTGACTGATGGATGGATAAACAAATATGGTATATTCATACAATGAAATATTATTCAGCCTTAAACATTAAGAACATTCTAATACATGATACAATGTGAATGAACATTCAAGATATTATGCTAAGTGAAATAAGCTAGTCACAAGAAACCAAATACTGTAGTTTCATTTACATGTGGTACCTTGGGTAGTCAAATTTATAGAGACAAAAAGAAGAATGGTGGTTAGTAGAGGCTTGGGGTATGTGGGAAAGAGTAGTTGCTGTTTAATGGGTACAGAATTTCTATTCTGCAAGAGATAAGAGTTCTGGAGATTGGATGCACAAGAATACAAATATACTTAACACTTCCAAACTGTGAAGTTAAAAATGCTTAAGATGTTAAATTTTATGCTGCATGCATTCTTACCACAATTTTAAAAAATGATAACTTTGCTTTGTTAAAAAAAAAGTAGGGAAATGACTTAGTCAATTTTAAACTGTCATGTGATAGAGTATTATGTATTCATTAGACATCATCATTACACACAGTATAAAAATTCTCATGATATTTAAATTTTAAAACACAGAATTCAAAATTCATATTTATAGGCTTGTAGCCTAATCTAATGACAGAGCATGCATACAGTCCAATATAAAAATAAAAAGAATTGGAAGTTTTAAGATGATAGAATTGTATTTAAGCTTCATGATGGTCTATTTAAATTATTCTACAATGTTATTTGTGAAAGAAATAAAATTTGTAATACTCCTCCAAAAAGGGAGTATTTTCCTTTATGGAAAGCAATTAAAAATAAATGCTCTTTCTCCCCAGAAAGAAGTTAACAAATAAGTAATTTGGACATAAAGAAACCCCTTTGGAAGGAAAAATCCAAACACAGTATTCAGCTTGGGATAAAAACAAAAAACAGGAAACAAACAAACCCCTGAAACTTAAATCATGAACTACAGAAAATTCCAAAGATATAAGTAAATTGAGAATATTATTTAACATTTTAGGTTTTAGATATTTAACTTGTGATTAATTTTGGATATTATTATTATTTTACTTAAAAGATTTTTTTCCTTTAGATATATAGTTTTATAAGTTTAGTAATTTTTCTTTATATTTGTTCATGCCTAATGCTGAGGACAAGAGGAGAAGGGGATGGCAGAGGATGAGATGGTTGGGTGGCATCACTGACTCAATGGACATGAGTTTGAGCAAACTCCTGGGGAGGGATGGACAGGAATGGACAGGAAAACCTGGTGTGCTGCAGTCCATGGGGTCACAAAGAGTTGGATTTGACTTGGGGATTGACTAACAACAGTGCGACAAAAAAGTATGATTTGGTATGTATTCTTTGTAATAAATAATATTTAGAGATAGCAATGCTAGCTTTAAGTGTTTATTCATTCAGTAAGTGCACACTTGTTCTTTTCTTAACCAAATGATCTGTGATAACTGATATTTAAGTCAGATATTTACAAAACATGTCAGATGTTTCTGAGATGTTATTTAACAGGCCATAATTTCCCTGCCTTTAAAATGAGGTCAGAAGCCTCATCTCTTTGTAATAATCAAATATTTTGTGAAGATAAATGACATCATATGAAATCATTAACCTTTAAATAACGAGTTCATTGTGAAGCAGACTCCTGGAGAGAGAAAGAGAGTGTGAGAGTTAGAGAGATGTAAATTTTCCAAAAGTGTGATCACATGGAGTGGAACCATAGAGAACAAGAGAGGAGAAGACACTCCCATCAGGCCCTACCATACTTGGCCAAGATTTCCTATTATTTGCTCTGACCCCAGTTTGGGTTGAATTTCCAACTTTCTGACTGACAGATAGCAGATTCTTAAGTTATCTGACATGAAGTCATAAAGCCTCAGTGTTTACACATTAAAAAAATGCAGATTAGAAATCCCTGTACTTCAAAAGGTAAATAACTATGAGGATTAAATGCAGCAATGCTTTTAAAGTGTCTACCACAGTGGCTGGTGCATTGTGGTGCACAGAAAATGGGAGTTCTTGCCCCACTGCTTGACTTAAAATGAATTAATAATTTGTCTCCTGTTTCTTAGAAACCACATGATCCTAAGGGAACCGTCAGTCAGTCAGTCAGTTCAGTCGCTCAGTCGTGTCCGACTCTTTGCGATCCCAAGAATCGCAGCACGCCAGGCCTCCCTGGCCATCACAAACTCCTGGAGTTTACTCAAACTCATGCCCTTCGAGTCGGTGATGCCATCCAGCCATCTCATCCTCTGTCGTCCCCTTCTCCTCATGCCCCCAACCCCTCCCAGCATCAGGGTCTTTTCCAATGAGTCAACTCTTCGCATGAGGTGGCCAAAGTACTGGAGTTGCAGCTTCAGTATCAGTCCTTCCAATGAACACCCAGGACTGATCTCCTTCAGGATGGACTGATTGTACCTCCTTGCAGTCCAAGGGACTCTCAAGAATCTTCTCCAACACCACAGTTCAAAAGCATCAATTTTTCGGTGCTCAGTTTTCTTCACGGTCCAACTCTCACATCCATACATGACCACTGGAAAAACCAGTGTTGACTACAAGATGGACATTTGTTGGCAAAGTAATGTCTCTGCTTTTTAATATGCTATCTAGGTTGGTCATAACTTTCCTTCCAAGGAGTAAGTGTCTTTTAATTTCATGACTGCAGTCACCATCTGCAGTGATTTTGGAGCCCCCCAAAATAAAGTCTGACACTGTTTCCCCTGTTTCCCCATCTATTTCCCATGAAGTGATGGGACCAGATTCCATGATCTTAGTTTTCTGAATGTTGAGCTTTAAGCCAACTTTTTCACTCTCCTCTTTCACTCATCAAGAGGCTGTTAGTTTCTCTTCACTTTCTGTCATAAGGGTGGTGTCATCTGCATATCTGAGGTTATTGATATTTCTTCCAGCAATCTTGATTCCAGCTTGTGCTTCTTCCAGCCCAGCGTTTCTCATGATGTACTCTGCATATAAGTTAAATAAGCAGGGTGACAACATACAGCCTTGATGTACTTTTCCTATTTGGAACCAGTCTGTTGTTCCATGTCCAGTTCTAACTGTTGCTTCCTGACCTGCATACAGGTTTCTCAAGAGGCAAGTCAGCTGGTCTGCTATTCCCATCTCTTTCAGAATTTTCCACAGTTTATTGTGATCCACACAGTCGAAGGCTTTGGCATAGTCAATAAAGCAGAAATAGATGTTTTTCTGGAACTCTCTTGCTTTTTCGATGATCCAGCAGATATTGGTAATTTGATCTCTGGTTCCTCTGCCTTTTCTAAAACCAGCTTAGCTGACACTAATTCTTATTCTCCCCAAAGTCTAATACAATTCCTTATATGTGATAGGTACTTGATATATATTTATTGATTAATGCAAACATTCAATAAACACTTTTTGCTCAATCAACATTGCAGCAAGAGATACATTTTTAAAATGTTTTCCTGATATATTTTGAGAATTCAGAGCTACCAAATGGAGAGTAGTTGGAGAATCACCTCCTACTTAATTTAAGAAGAGGGAGAGGCCCTTCCCTGGAATTGTAATAATTATGATTCTTTATGTTTGTGTACTTTATATACCTTACAAGGAATGATCATCTGTAACCTGATCCGCAAAATAATTATGTAAGAAAGTTAAGAAGCAGGAATTGTTATTCCCATTTTAACAAGAGGCTCAGATTGGTTGATGTGATTGTAAATATGTAGTAAATATCAGCAAAGGGGCCTTAACCTAGGTTTGCCACCATGTTGTCTTTATGATGTTTCTTTGGTACAGTCTTACTCAATCACAAGCCCCCAAGCAGCCTTAAAGCCTTGGCTTTATTATTTGCCTATGCCCATGTAACACAGGGTTAATCCGTCTCTTCATCACTAGGATTCAGTGTTAACTCTGAGACTCTGGTACTGACAATCCAGTATCGCGTTGTGGCTTGACTTTCCCATGAGAAAGACACAAGAAGACAATTTTATTAAAATTATGGTAATCATCATCATTGTTTCATATGGTCGACTCAGTAAATGCTTTTCATACTCCATTCACATTCAATAATCATCACCCTCTGGAGTTCTTTACCTTGGAAAATCAAAAACTCAAAGCTGAGATTTTGAAAAGAACTTCAGTGTAAAATTAGTAGGTAAAATTGCATAGTGTGCAAACTAATTAAATGAAGTTGACGTCTCAAGAGGGAGACTGCCAGCATCTTTCCCAGGCATTTGATGGCAGCTGCCTGACATGACCACAGATGCCAGGTGATTTGGTTTCATCCAGTCAGCCCTCCTGATTTAACAAGACAATGTCTTATCACATAAGAAGCTCTAAAGTATAAGCCAATATTGAATCATTCCATTTCTCACTCCATTGGTATGTCATATTCTAAGGTATAGGGAGCAAAAATGATTCTCTGGAACTGATTGATGACACCATTCAGGGGTACAGAAACCACACCCTTTAATCTACATGGCCTTAATATTATCCTCGCATTTCTTCTCATGCCTGCAGCCTATCAGTCAGTGTTTACCATGCACCTACTATGTACAAAGCACCTTGAAAGGCATTATGGAGAAGGATGTTCTGAATCAGACCCATTTCCTGACCTCAACAAAACTTTGGAATCTCAGAGAATGTGTGTGCACGTATGGTTAGTTACTCAGCCTTGTCTGATTCTTTGAGACCCCATGGACTATAGCCCACCAGGATCCTTGTCCATGGGATTATCATGGCCAGAATATGGAGTAGGTGGGTTACCATGTCCTCCTCCAGGGAATCTTCCCGACCCAGGGATTGAACTTGCGTCTCCTGCAGCTCCTGCATTGACAGCTGGATTCTTTACCCCTGAGCCATCTGGGAAGCCCCTCAGATGAGGTAAGAGTACACAGATAGATATCACAGAAGGAAGATGAGATGAGAGTTACACACAATTATAGAGAACAAAGGAGTTCAGAGAAGCTTTCTTAAAAAATCCCTCCAATCGGTTCCATCTGGAAAGTAGTCTTCTTCATGTGTATTCCTTGGTCTTAAACAATTCTGTTAAAACCTAACTTCTCACACTCTCACTTTATATCCTATGCTGGGTCTTCGTGAATTAATCACCGTAAAAAATTAAAGATCTCTTCTTGCCTCTCCTATTCCCAATCCTGGCTTTAGTTTGGGTTCTGCTCATTAATTGGCTTTAAATGTTATGTTTTATTTTCTGCTGATGGAAGTCTTGACATTCATATAGCTAAAATTTCAAAGGAGTCTGAAGAAGAGGATTTCCCCAACTGTCTGTTCTCAAGCTCATGACTTCTGACTTAGGACCATCTCTTACAAAGGGCAATGGAGAAGAGACAACATCTGACAGCAAAATGTGCAGCCCGTTACTGAGAGTTTTAAAGGTCAGACTGCAAGTGACCTGCTCTAATATGTGAATTTCACAATGACTAAAGAACAAATGTTCTGAAGAGATTAGCTGGATAAAATGACTATTATAAACTCACCGTTTATATATGCCAGGACAAATGGAGCAGCATAAGAGCATTTTTTTTCAGAATTTCTTTGAGGTATGACAGAGAAAATTAATTCGAGACTAGAGAATAGAAAAGGAGAGTTATAAATTTGGAATTTGACAAATATGGCATGCTTATACAGTGTGCCAAGTCTGAAATAAAAAATGAACTTATTAGAAAATCCCAAGTCCTTGTAAAGTAGTTTCTTTTCTTAAAAATTTTTTGCCAGTCAGAACTTTTTTTCTATTTTTTTCTTTGATGTTGTTATTCCTGTTTTTATCGTGTTTCCAAATGTTGAGCTGTGATTACATCATCACCACTATCATTACTATGAAATAAATACATATGAAGTGGATGTGAATTGTATCTGGGTTATGTACAAACTAGCAAATAAACACCTTAAACTGTACTTTAAGCCCCAGGAAGGTAAAATAAAGAACCAACTGAAACTAAACTGCAGCATTTTTGCATCTACTTACATATATATGATATGTATATAGGGCAAGTATAAACGTATGGTGCTGATTTTTCATATGCATATATGCCCAGAGACACACACACATCCCACACACACCAGGCAGTGCTCTTGCTATATATGCATGTGTGCACACAAACACACATGTGCAGCTCTTTAGTTAGTACTTTGTCCATCTGTTTGAGGAATTTCAATATAGTCGTTTCAATTGCAGTTAAGTACGAGCATGTGTTTCCTATTTAGGATCAGGTGAATCCATCTTTTTATTTGTCCCGAACATGGTATACAGTGCCCAGAACACAGAACACACTTAGTAAATATTGTTTGAACTAAATTAAACTGAATGGTGAACACTACAAATAATCAATTAAATCAGTACAACTTTAACATGATATATAACATAGGCATAATGAGATTATTCCTATTCTGATTATAATTGTATAATCAGAATAGTTCAAGTCTTGGAGTTCTAAAGTGTGATGTAGAAAAAGGGCATATCCAGACACAGGAGTTACAGAACCCAGGTGTGAATTTCAGCCCTGTTATTAATAGCTGTGTAACTGGAGGTAATTTATTTAATATCTCATAACAGTACTGACCTCGTTGTTTGAAGCATAAAACCAAATAATCTGTACAGGCAATTTTTACATGGTAAGTACTCAGTATATGTTGTTTTCTTTCTCCTTTTCTATTTTGACCAAATTTTAGCTGTTTAATATTTGGAAAAAATAAGTTTGTCTTTTGTGGGTTTTAAATGTGCACTCTTTTTCCCACTTTTGAGATTATTACATGAGTAAAAATATTAGACCTCTGAATCAGTTCAGTTACATTATCTGTTGCTTTATTGAGCAGATGTATATCTTCTAGTGTAGTAAGTAACTTAGGGATACACTTGTATGCAGATAACAATATTGGTGGAGACCTCTTGTTAGAGCAATAATAAGACTACCATGGTGGTTTGGAAACTGAGATCCATATATCAAGCCTATGTGACCATGGAGAAATCATTTCTCCATTCTCTGGGTTGTAGTTTCTTTAGCTTTAAAATGAGGAAGGTATACTATATCTGAGGGTTATCCTAAGAGTTCTGTGATGCATAAAAAGATTCTTGATTACTGGAATTCATGGGAAATGACAGAGATAGAAGGGGGAAAAAATAGTTATTTAGCCTATTGAAGAGTCAATACCTTCTTTTGAATTTTCCTCTATCCTGTAAGTGTTCAAAACTGAAGTACACCCTTTTGTAAACAATTGTTCCACTGCTAAAAAAAAAAAAACTTTCATTATGCTTGCTTTGTAATTTGAATGGTTATTCAACAATGACAGTGAACTTACTCTCATATTCTCTCTTTGGGCAACACATCCACTCTAACCACTTTCCTGCGTGTCAGCTTGGTACTATATGCACTGCACAGAATAAGACACAGTTCCTGTCATCAAGCTGTTCACAGCCCAGGGAATGACTGCAAGTGAGACAAGACAATTGAGGAAGATAAAGTCTGTTCTCTAATTAGGGCATGAGAAGGCGGCAACATTGAGGGGTGGGAACTTTATTCTGACTGAAGGAAGCAATGCTTAGTAATTTAAAGTAATAAATTGCATGTTTTCAGACGTTTTTCTCAGGATGACTGTCTTCTTAAAAAAAATTTTTCCTTAAAAATTTTGAGAAAAGAGCAAATCTAGGTTCTGCAATTCTGCTAAAGAAGGTTTTATGCCAAAGTGTTTAGATCCCACTGGACTTGATGATATAAGAGTCTGATATAGTGACAGGATTCTGACCATAACTGCCTTATCCCTTAATCCTGCTTTCAATTCATTCATTCATTTACTCAACAAATATGGAGCAACTCCTCTGTGCTAGTTACTGTTCTGGGTGCAGGGGATATAGAAACAACTAAATTGACAAAGATTCACCTTCATTCCTTGAAAAAAAAATGGCTGATTCTAAGACAGAAACAGATACAGATAATCCTGGACCATCTCATAATGCCAGAAATTAAGAAAGTGCTAAAAACAATTGATGGGAATATGTCAAATGGGTGTAGGAGCAACAGAAAGCACTTCTAATGACCAAACATGGGGCAACTTGAGGAACAAAATAAGACAGTACTGGACTGTAACTCAAAACATAAAATAAAATCAACATACATTTATACTGATAAAGCTAAATGATTGAATAAATTAATAAATGAGGGCGAAGAAACAAATCTCTCATGCAGAGAAATTCCAAATAATTTGCATAGATACTCTGCCCTCAAGGAGTTGGACTGTGTGGACTCACTGTGTACTGTGTACAATGATTCACTGAGAACTGCAAAATGACTTCCTTCCAAAGATTACAATATGGAAATTTTGGGGGGAGGGTAAGAGTATAGTAGAGAAACCTTGATCAGCCAGGTGATCAAGGTCAACTTCATCAGTCATAAGTCATGTTGATAGTGTGCACTCTTGATATGATGTGATGAAAATGGCAATTTACCTCTGTGATATTCCTCTCCAAAAGCCATAACCTCAGTGCAATCATGAGAAAAAATAAGAAATTTTCCAATATAGGGACATCCTGAAGTATATCAGACCATTACTCTTCAAAACTACCAAAAACAAGGCAAGCCTCAGTAATAACAGCCTAAGGAAACAATATAATATAGTATACAAGATAGAATTCTGGATTAGATAAAAGACATTAAAGAAAAACTAAGGAAATCAAAATTAACTATGGACTTCAGTTAATAATTTTCCAATATCCATTCATTAATGTGACAAATTTACTATGCTAAAGTAAGATGTTGATAATAAGAGAAACTGATGATGACAGTTACTAAAGTCGTGTCCGACTCTTTTGTGATGCCACAGACTGTAGCCCTTAAGGTTGCTCTGTCCATGGGATTTTTGAGGCAAGAATACTGAAGTGGGTTACCATTTCCTTCTCCAATAACAGAAACTGGGTACTAGATATACAGGAACTCTCTGTACTATCTTCTATCTTCTCAATTTTTTTTTCTGAAAACAAAAAGCTGTTCTAAAAATTAAAGTCAATTTTAAAAATTCACCACTTAATGAGGTATAATCATTTATGCAACTTCCCTGGTGGCTCAGAGTGTAAAGCATCTGCCTACAATGTGGGAGATATAGGTTCAATCCCTGGGTCAGGAAGATCCCCTGGAGAAGGAAATGGCAGCCAACTCCAGTATTCTTGCCTGGAAAAAATCCCATGGGACGGAGGAGCCTGGTGGGCTACAGACCATGGGGTCGCAAAGAGTCGGACATGACTGAGCGACTTCACTTTCACTTTCTTTATCATTTATACAAATAAAAATAATTGTAAAATGCATAGTATGAGAGATGAAATAAATACCATGGAAAAGATTAAAACAAGAAAAGAGTAGTGAGCCCTAGATATAATGCAATTTTATCTGTAGTGGCTAGAGAAAGCCTACTTAAGAAGGTGGCGTTTGAACAAAGGCTTCAAAGGTAAGAAAGGAAATCACATAGCTAACAGGGGAAAGATTCCAAGAAGATGAAATAGCAAGTGTAAAGGCCCTGAGGTGGGAGAAAACTTGTGATGTTTGAGGAGTAGCAATGATAACAGTACTGCTATAGTGGAATGAAAGGTAAGAGATATATAATGTTTGGCCAAATCATGTAGGAACTTTTAACTGCTGTAAGGTATTTTTTCTCTTTTTCAAAATGAGATGTGAAGTGGTAGATTTTGAGCAGAGAATTAACATGACCTGACCAAACTTTTAATGGGATATCTGAGAGCTGGGGGGCCATAGGCTATAGGAGGAAAGGCAGAAAAGCAGGCGAGGCTATTGCAATAATTCAAGTGAGAGATGATGGTACCTTTGGCTAAAGATTTAGAGATAAAGTTGGTGAGGATGGCTGATTCTGAAGACATTTTCAATGGAGAGCCAACAGTTTGCTGAGTGTTTGAAGAGTGTGAGGGATAAATTTCAAAGGATAGTAGAAAGGATGGAATGGCCATCAACTAAATTTGGGAAGATTGTAAAAGGAGCAAGTTTATGGCAGAAGTCCAGAAGTTCATCACCAAGTTTCTTTTCTTTTACTTTCCAAATATATTTCAGATTTGCCTTTTTGCTATCTCCACTGCCTCTCATCAATTATGTATCATTCTTTCTCCTGGACCTTTGCCATAGCCTCCTAAATGGACTCTCTGTTTCGTTCCTGTCCCCTTACTATGAGTTGCTCTCCAGAAAATGAATACAATCTTGTAAAAATGCAAATGCATCAAAATCATTCACTACATAAAGTCCTCCCAATGGTTTTCATTCACCTGGTGAAGCTAAAATGCATCCCTGTCTATAACATCAGCCTCATCTCCTTACTTACTAACCTCTTTTGCACTGGTCTTTTCTCAGTTCCTCATGGTTAGTTCATTCCTTCCCTACCCTACTGTACACTTCTTATCCCACCTCCCATTCTGATACTGCCTTTCCCAGGACATATGCACAAGCTGTTCCTTCTTTCTGGAATACCTGTCATGTGATAGATGCCTTCCTAGTCTTTGCATCACGGCCTCAGAAATCTCTCTTCTTTGTTCTCTGTTTAAACAAACTCCCCTTCTCCTTGCTATCCTGTCTTGTCAACATGTTTATTTGTTATAACTTGTCATTTAGTGTTTTTGTTTGCCTGCCTCTTTTTCTATTTAATCTATAGAGTCTAATCAGGGGCCAGATCTGTTTCATTCCATAATTTCCCTCTCCCCCAAGCATAGTACAAAATCATCAACTGTATTAGGAGCTCAATAAATACTTGAAGTATTGAGATATTTTGAGTTTTTCCAATTATTTTAAGAACACATTACTGGTACAGATCCTTGGCCTCAGTTTTACACTTTCATCCTGGATGCCAAACTATGGAGTGTGTAGTTTCATAGAAAAACACCAGTGAATGCTTAACCTACAAAAGCTGCTTAGTAGCTAGCCTCAGTGATAGAATCTCATTGAGTGGGCCTCTATTCTGTTCAAGTGGAATAAAAATAGACACTGCTTAGCAACAGCGTTTTGTATCGAGCTCTCTCCTTCAAGGAAGGCAGCGTGATGCTAAGGCTAAAATACGGAGGAGATTCAGGAACTGGTAAGTACACGAAATAGCTAGGAAGAAATGCTTTTGAGAAAAAGCTTCAGACAATTGCTCCTGAAAGAGCGTGTTCTTGAACGTGACTTGCTAATGATGAAAGAACCCCCTTCCCCACCTCGACACCTTTTTTAATAGGAAAACTTTGCATCTCCTAAATTAGGGAATATGCTCTGGTCAGATTACAGAGGTTCTTCACATACACCGAAACAGACACATTGACAAAAATCTTTCCTCCCGTCCTGTTTAACTGCATTCATTGCCCTTATTACCACACTAAACGGAAATAACATTAAAACCAAATTAAAAGCTGGGTTTTGTTTTTTAGTTTGGAGCTTAGGTTTGGGTTTTGATTTTTAATTTCAAGATGCAGGTGGTATGTAAAAGCCTCAGCTTTATTTCTCATCTTTGTACAAACTTAGGCAAGTCCCTTTTGCTTCCTGAGACTCATTTTTGCAACTGTCAAAGGAGATGATTCATTGGCCTCTGAAACCTCTTTTTTACTTAAAAATAAGAGATGGAATTATCTTATTTTTGTTAACAACTAGTTTCCAGATGCAACTATTAACATGTGATTTATGAACAATGTAATGATTTCAAGAGACAGACTAAATAAAGTACACTTAGATTTTCAGTACAAAGAATTCTCATTTATTATATCTCATTTAATTCTCCCAAAAATCTTCTGAGGAAGGTTGTATGAATATCTTATGGACAAGAAAATCAAAACTCAGGAATGCAAAATGTATAACCTCAAACCACATAGAGGCAACTAAGTAATACTAGTAAGTAACATTCTCATTTTAATCCTCATTGTCTAATTCTTAAGTATAGAGAATTTTTCAACATAATAGAGCTGAGTTAGGGTAAAATTACATTAGTACATTAATAACTATTGTCAGATTTCCCTGATGGTCCAGTGGTTAAGAATTCACCTGCCAATGAAGGGGACACGGGTTCAATCCCTGGTCTGAGGAGATCCCACATGTCCCAGAGAAACAAAGTCTGTGTACTACAACTACTGAGCGTGTTCTCTAGAGCCCTCAAGCCACAGCTACTGATCCTGTCTGCTACAACTACCAAAGACCTCATGCTCTAGAGTTGAGGCTCTGCAACAAGAGAAACTGGGGCTCAAGTGGCTCAGTAGAAAAGAATCTTTTTGCTGATGCAGGAGATGCAAGAGCCTTGGGTTTGATCCTGTGTTGGAAAGATCCCCTGAAGTAGGAAATGGCTACCCAATCCAGTATTCTTGCCTGGAAAATACTATGAACAGAGGAACCTGGTGGGCTATAGTCCATAAGGTTGCAAAGAGTCGGATAAGACTGAGTGACTGAGCCCACACACACACAGAAGAGAAGCCACCACAATGAGAAGCCTGTGCCCCACAACTAGAGTGGCCCCTTGCTTGCTACAACTAGAGATAGTGTGTGCCCAGCAAGAAAGACCCAGCAGAGCCAAAAATAAGTGAATAAATAAATAATAAATAGTTTTCTTTAAAAAGCATTGTCTTTCAGATTCAGATGCTTTCTTCAATGCACACTTGGTAATCAACAATGGAATTCCTACAATCATTTCTTCTTCGAAATGAGCACCAAGCTTTCTCATTAGAGGTCACTGGAGGGACACTGCAGAAGGATAAAACTTCCTCTGAGGACTAGGGGTCAACAGTTGTAGTGTGAGGACATCTGGTGGAACCTGCTCCAACCATGGGCTCAGAACAGTCTCTCTAGGATCATTCCATCTTTGTGGTGATAATCTTCCCAGAGCCACATAGACTCTCTGGGTGATCCCCAACCTGCTGTGGTCCAGAGGGTCACAAACCTGCTGTGGTTTCATCTGCACACCTCTCCCATCCCCCAACATGATCTGTCTCCTCTTGAAGCCCTTCTGCCCTGTAAAGGCCAGCTGTCCCATGCACTACTGGACTAGTGTACTGAACTCCTGCGCCTCATTTGCAGTCAAAGTGTTGCCTCTTGTTTGCCCGGCGGCTCCAGACCTGTCCCAGCCATCTCTGCTATCCTGTGGCCGAACCACACCTTCTGCAGTGAAGTCTGAACCACTTTCAAGTTTGTACTTTCTTAGACACTCCATCAGCCCAAGGGTTGTTTCATTGTATTTTACAGTTATTCTTTCATCATGACTGATAGTTCTTTTTTTTTTTTTCATCATGGCTGATAATTCTTTATACTTAACTTCCTTGGTTTAATCTGAGTGGTTTCTATTTATCTCTTAACTGGGTCCAGACCGTTACATCAATTGAATTAAATTTGTGACACATCTTGACAGAGTATTATATTTATTAGAGGGAGGGTGAAGCTCTTAATCATTAAAAAGAATAATACTTTCAATAAACATTGATTTCAGGTTTATCCTAATCGACTTAGTGGAGCAAAAAGAGAACTGTCAGAGACAGATCTGACAAATCTTAAAGGAAGACTGAGGAGAAATTTGGGTCCTTAAAAAATGCATATTCAATTTTGATTCTAAATATCTGTCCCTTCCTCCCCTATTTTTGATATTGTGAAGCCATTTTGAAATGAAAAGAGAAAGGTAGGAAATAACAGTAACAATTGGGAGCAAAAGGAACCTCTCATAATAGCTAGGAAGTTTTTGTCTGGACAGTTCCTTCCTTTAGGAGCTTGTAGGGTATCCATCTCAACTTACAGGGAATATTCTAATGGGATGAAACAGGAATCCATCTTGTGTCTAATTTGGTTCAGAGTTTCTGCTACTGGATAAACACAGAGAGATTCATTAAACTTTCAAATAACAGATGCTAGAAGGAATAACAAATATATACGTATAGGCTAAAGACCCACAAAGATCCATATAGAGCTGAGGCTAAACACTCTATAATTCAACAAAGCTGAGTCTTCAGTAGATTTATATTTTAAGACAGTTCCTAAAATTTTACAGCTTTCCCCAAAGGAAAGAAAGTTTACTGTTTTCGCAATGAGAAATTATGGGCATTGCCTGTCTCTGCTGATTTCTCTTGGTGAAAGTGAAACCCTTGATTAATTTTCAGAAAGATTCATAAATATAACGAATTCATTCTTTTGATCTTGTTTTTTTCTTAGCAGTGCCTCACTAAGGATCAGACACGAGCTATGCCTACACAAAATCATAAATCTGGACAATTCAGGTTTGAAAAGAAAAGCAAGTCAAATGACTGAGAAATAAATCAAGAAAATGTCAGCTGCAAAACAACTCCTTACATGACTTAGTTTTTCAGTTCCATGTCCATATGAGCATCTTATGTATTATATAACCACTGGTAATTTGAGGTGGATTTATGGAAGCTATAAGCAGACATAATAGCCCATTACCAAAAATGAGCTGCCATATATATTTGCCTTAGATAAAGTCACCCTAAAGGATTTATAATAATCAAAAATAGTAAAATAATAAAATATCTAATAATTTTGAGAACATCCTATTTTCCCAGGCACTGTGATAAGCACTTAACTTATCTTACAGATTAAGTAGCTTGATAAATTCATATAGCTGGAAGAAATAGAGACGTCAGATTTGAATCCCGCTGTGGCAATGGCAACCCACTCCAGTACTCTTGGCTGGAGAATCCCATGGGCGGAGGAGCCTGGTAGGCTGCAGTCCATGGGGTGGCAAAGAGTCGGACACGACTGAGCGACTTCACTTTCACTTTTCACTTTCATGCATTGGAGGGGGAAATGGCAACCCACTCCACTGTTCTTGCCTGGAGAATCCCAAGGATGGGGGAGCCTGGTGGGCTGCCGTCTATGGGGTCGCACAAAGTCGGACACGACTGAAGCGATTTAGCAGCAGCAGCAGCCATGCTAATTCTAAAGCCACGTTTATGTATTTCCAGAGTTTAAAGGAGCACGTTTAGTGCATGCTCTATTTCATAAGAGAAGGAGGTCTGAGAAACAGCATATATATATGTACTGGACTCCTAGAATCAGAACTCAGACGTATGCCTCCTCTGTTATGCTTTCCATCACACGAAGTTTGTAAAGGATATTAGATTCTCTCTGGTGATACAGAATGTGTTCTGAGTCTCTGTGAAGAGAGCAGAGTACGGTGAAGGCAAGGTTGGGAGACGGTGGGGCAAGAATTGAATGCATTTAAATCAGAACGTATGGAGTGGCGATGTTCAGGTATGAAGAGTGAGTTCAGTAAATATTATTAATGTTTACTACGGGGCAGTTAGTGTGTCATAGTCTATGAGAGACTAATAAATCAATCAGATACAAATCTTCCATTCAAAAGAATGATAGTGTAGTAGAGGAAAATTATACGTCTATAAACTAATTTAATGAGAAACAGCCCTGTTTAAGTCCACAAGAGATTTTGTTTTTTTTTTTTCCTAGAAGTGTATCATCAGCTTGGATAATTTACTAGTGCCTTCACCGTATTGTAAGTTCCACTGAATAGTGTTTAAAAACTCAGTCACTGGATTATACTGCTCTCTGAGTTTCAGTCTTAGATATCAAACTAGTCAGAGGAAATCAGGAAGAAACGAGGAAGGAGGGAAGAGGAGGGGATGGGAGGGATAAAGGATCCAAAACACTCTAGGGTATGGAGGAGATACCAATCAATTTCATTGCATAAGGTAGTCCTCGTTGTCTTCAGGAAAGTCATGGAAGGTATCTGAGCTAAGTTTAGAAGACTTCATGGTGTTCTAATATGCATAACAAAGTAATCTTCAAATTCTGTGTTATTTTCAGTGTTTTAAGAAATTTATAAAAATGAATTTATAAAATGAAATTTATAAAAATGATTTAAAAATTCTCTGTTTTCATTATTCTAAGTAGATGGGGAAGAATTTGGGTCCTAATATCTAAGACAAAGGTTACCAACTTGCAGCCTGTGGCCTGAATTTGGCCACAAATATCTTTTGACTGGTTCATGAAGGATTTTTAGGGATGCAAAATTATTTGCCAACTTTGAAAAATCAAGAAAATTTGCATAAAAATGGAATTTTCTGTATATTTAGCCCTGGCAGAAAAAACCATGAATGGCTAAGTTCCAAAAAACTATTTTCTAAGTTTTCTGGACTCTATAAGCCCTCCAGATTCATACATAATTTTGAGAGAGAGAGGGGACCCCTCTGCCCTCCTAAAAATAATGACTGCAGTAAATTTCCTGCCAATATTTCTGGGTAGAAGAAAATCCAGATATATTTGATTTAGGATAATAAGTAAATGTGAGGTATTTGGCACATGAACAAAAATTTATCTTTTCACCAGTAGAGATTAAAGTAGGAAGGGGACATGTAGGTTGAGAGAAAGGCAACTCACGTGTGTTCAGGGAAGATAAGTAGGTGAAGGAATAGTTACGTGGGGTGGGATGAGATGATGGTAAAGGAGGAAAAAAGTAAGAGATGTGGAAGGTGGGTATTTTGTGTCACATCGTAGAAACCTTGAGTTAATGTCATACTAAGGTTCTTTTCTCCTCCTTATTCTTTTTTGGAAAAGGTTTCAACATGTGTTAAACACATTTAACAATCTAAACAAAAATGAAAATTAAAGAAAAAATGCAAGTCCATTCAATGAGAATGACTTTTCCCCCCATTTTCCCCTTAAGTTCTTATCCATCACTTATTATAGTCCTGAAATAGTTTTTAAAACATATCTGTAAGAGGGATACAGCATGGAGAAGACATTTGTTCTCATAATTACCACTCGGTCAAATAGCACTTCAGTGCTTAACGTTAACAAGTGCTTCTGTACATACTATTATTCAAATCACAATAATCTCTGAGATAGGTGAAAATTATATTTTCTACCAAAAGGAACTAAATCCCGTGTTTTGTGCCCCCAGGCCCATTCTACTTGCAATATCTCCCAATCATCACTTCAGTGCATTTGCTCTTGGTATTCTGGATCCTATGAGCACAAAAGGGTATACTTTATAGTATAGGGCTAGTGAGGACAGGCTGACCTAGAACCGGTTTGTTAACCAAGATGAATCAGGTGGTAAGGAAGGTAGTGGGGCTAAGGCATGACCGTCTTGCAAGTGTAAACCTTGTATTTTAAGAGAGGAATATAGAACACTCATGAGATACTTGAGTGCCAACAGGCAGGCAGAGAGGCACCTCTGTGGTGGGTTTCAGGTTACAGAGTAGGACTATAATCTATATAGGAAGACTCTGCAAAGAATAAGGAAGAGTCTACACCCACAGCTTCCTGGCCATGTTAGGAAGACAGAAGTCAGGAATTATAATTAGGATTCCAAGAGAAAGCTGAAGTCAGAGCACTATAAATGGCAATCTGTCTCAAACTTTCAGGTGCACTTGAATCACCTAGGGGTCTTTTTAAAAATGCAGTTTCTGATTGAGTGGGCCTTAAGTAGGACCCGAGATTCTGCATCTCTAATAAGTCCTCAGGTGTTGTGGTTGGTGATGGTCCTCTCCTGAGTAGCAAAATGCTGTGCTACATTCAGTCACTTCAGTCTTGTCCAACTCTTTGCAACTCCATGGACTGTAGCCCACCAGGCTCCTCTGTCCATGGGATTTTTCAGGCAAGAATACTGGAGTGGCTTGTGATGCCCTCTTCCAGGGAATATTCCTGACCAGGAATTGAACCTGTGTCTCCTGCATTGCAGGTGTATACTTTACCACTGAGTCCCTAGGGAAATCCCTGAGTTGCAATGCTGTATAGCAAACAGTCACAACAGATTAGCTGCCAGAGGCCCTAGAGCTGCTTTAGGTGAGGATTCATCCAGAAGACACCAGGTCTGAACTATCGGATGGGGATCACTCTACCTTTAGAATGTAGAGTGAGAGGGTGAAAGATCTAAGCTTGACCTACCTCTCCAGACACTGGTAGATGACAGTTGGCATGGAGAAGACTCTCAATTCACCTAGTAAGAATTCCTCCAAGACCCACAAGCCATACAGGGTCCTTCTGAAGCAATCTATTGATATATAGATACTTTAAAAATGAGCTTTCAAGACTTTGCAGAAGAATCAGAGTCAGTTCTTTTAGACCCTAGCCTAAGTCAGTGGGAAATAATAAGTACTAGATTTTTAATGTTTTAAAATTGGCAGTAAATTTGGGAGCATGGCTCAGCTTCTGTAGCTTGCCCAAAGGAGCTGAAAATAGGACTCATTGGCAGAGAATGTCATCTGCTGTGTTTGAGATTAAAACAAAAGCCAGATGGGCCCCAAAGACAGCAGAAGAGGTGGGGCAGATGGAAAATGCCCACCATGGGCTATATAAAACACAGGATGAGAAAGTTGCTTGTATTTTACCCTTTTGAACCAAACAGATGTTAGGGAAGTACTCACCTTGAAATGAGGAGGGCAGTTGTCTAATGCCAAAGATTAAACTGGACACTAGTTAAAGTGGTTGGGACAGATTTTAATCAGTAATATACTGTCACAATAGGGAAAAGAGTGCAGCATGAGCCATATTCAATTTAGACTTATACAGAAGTAACTGGGCATTTAAAGGGAGCATGGATAAAAAAGGAACAAGGGCTCAGTAGAGTCAGGGAAGTGAGAAATTATAGAAAGTAGCAAGGGAGTGTTCCTTATGAAACCCATCTGTGTTTGCTAAGTGGCTCTTATCAAATTTAGGCTCCAGGTCTCTCGCTGAGCCTGGAAGACAGACACCCTATCTCTAGGTGTTGGCTGGAAGGAACAAAACATTCTCTTGGCATCCTTGAGTTTCTCAGACAGGTGTTTTCAGAGTCATCCTAGGGAAGCACTTAAGCTGTTAGAAATGATGTTAATGTTTTGTTTGAATGTTTATATGCTAATAGTAAGGCCTAGTCAAGAAGAAGCCCAAAGAAGAAAATATTTGTCACTGAGTAATGTGACATTGAAGGTGCTCAAATTTTCTAGATTGCTCCACCTTTAGGAAATTCTGGAATTTCTGAAAAGTGTGCCCATGAATTCAGCCTTTTGATATGATGCCATCAAAACACTAAGGCTATCATTTGAAAAATTATCAGCTATATTAATAATAACAAAGCAAATCCATAAAAGATTAATTCAAGAAGGGCTGAAAGAGTTTAGATAGTCCCATCCTTACGATTCCCGTTTCTGGTCCATTTCATAAATGTGGATAGAATAATTCAACAAAAGTGTCTTTCCCAAGACCCCGTTAGGGAAAGAATCAGATATATGTATTTCAGAAAAGCAAAAAAGAAGTTGCTGAAGCAATGTGGGGAATTTAAATTCACAAATACTGGGCATTCCTCTTCTAAATGGAGTTTGCAATGCTTCCCCGACTCTCCCCACACCCACATCCATACGCGACTTTTCACAGCATCCACAGCCTCAGGTGTAGTGGGAGGCGGTAAGTCCCGATGCCATCTGTGCTGCTAGGATGCCCTGGTATTTCCACCCTCCACCCCCTCTGTCTCATCTCCACCCCTATCTTTTTTTCTTTAGAAAAATCTGCACTAGAAGCCAAGAACTGTTTGATCTCATTCCTCTCCCCCTTACCACTCCCCACCAACACACATAAACACACATTTCTCCCTTGAGTCAGTTTGTCAAACCTTTTGTTATTTACCCTTTAGCGTCACAAATAAGTCTGGTCTTGCCAATACGAGCCACATTGCAGTATTATTTATATAGCAGCAATTGCTTCCTGCATCTGTGATTATAACCTAGGGGGAAGAACTAGAGCACTGGCTGGTCTTTCAAGTGTTTCTTTTTTGCTTAAGTCATTAATGTTCCAACATTCAGTGCAGGTTTTCTGCCATGCCTTTTAGCCACTAAACTAATGTTACATTAAAGTGATAAATGATGCTATAAAAATGAGGAACCCCAGCTGAGGGATTAATGTGAGGTGCCCTTTGAAAAGGATTTAGATTGTGTATTTTGAATGTATTTGTTATGAGATTCTTTGAACATTTTAGTAATACACTAGCTTTAAATCCTTGCATTCTGATGTTGTCTCTTTAAACAATGTCAGATCAACTCTCGCTTCATAGACACCAAAGATAAATCTTCTCATTAAGTGAAGCCCTTTTGATCCTATCCAGATAGAAGCCCATGGTAGAAAAATGATTAAGGCGCTCCTCTGAACTCATTACCATTCATTCACTCAACTGCTTTTCTCTTCCTGATCTTTTCCTTTCCCTTTACCTCAACAAGAGTCATCCAGTTTTTCCCACCAAATGGATGAAGCCCTGCTCTGACAGCCTCCCACACAAAGGTGGTTTGCCAGAGGACAAAAATCTTCATCACAGAACTCTACTATTGAATTTTCCTCTTGAAATGATCTTTATAAGATCATTAATTTGTTACAGACCACTTTGTTGTTGTTTAGTCGCTAAGTTGTGTCTGACCCTTTCACAACCACATCTGGAGGGCCTGTAGCCCTCCAGGCTCTTCTGTCCATGGGATTTCCCAAGCAAGAATACTGGAGTGGGTTGCCATTTCCTTCTCCAGGGTATTTTCCTGACATAGGGATAGAACCCACGTCTCCTGCATTGGCAGGCAGGTTCTTTACTACTGAGCCACGAGGGAAGGCCCTTCAGCTCACTTAGGGGTTAGTTAAAGAAAAACTCAAACATTTCCCCAGTTTTATCATATATAGATTTATTGTATTTTACATTTTACATTTGCGAGAAACTTTTAAACTCTTTTTTGATCCTTCCCTCAAGTACCAGCTCTTAAAGTCATTGCATCATAAGATATATGTGCTAATATTTGCTATGAAGATAATTATGTTTCCATTAAGTAGAATACTGACATTAAATTATTTCATAATGTCACCTTGAATGAGTAGATCTTTTTTCCCCTCATGCTTTTAATCTTATGTCACTATTCTCTTGTTTTACTAACACTCAAAAGCACTTGTGATAACGAATGACGTAGGTATAAGAGGTGTCATAGCAACCAGCAGAAGCTGTAATTGTTCTGCAGTGCTATCAATTTGGTTTTGCAAGGAGTTATGTTCTTTAAAAATATACTTCCTTTTTAAGTTAAGGCAATTAGAAGCCTGTGCAGATTGGCTATTACAAGGAACCTTCAAAAGCACATCTGAGCCTAGTTACTCAGTTTCTTATTTACAACACAGATGATGTAGACTGATGGAAATAAAAGTAGTGAATTCAGGAAATTATATTGCTAATTTAAGCCAAAAATGCTGTGGGAGATTCCTATGTGTCTTCTATTTTATCATTAAAATCCTAATTGCAGAACACAAAGTCTTTTCAAACTTATCAAGTCTTTTCCTTTTCCTCTAGTTTCCTTTCTTTCCTTTTGGATTAGAAATGATTTGTAACCTGATAGTTTAGGTATTTGGGGGGCACATTCAGAGACAGAGTAAGCTGCTTGAGTTCTTAAAAAGTAAATGCCTAAAGTAATGCAAAATGATAATTCAAAAATCACTTTCTGTCAGTTCAGTTCACTCAGTCATGTCCAACTGAGACCCCATGAATTGCAGCACGCCAGAGCTCCCTGTCCATCAACAATGCCTGGAGTTCACACAAACTCATGTCCGTTGATTTGGCGATACCATCCAACCATCTCAGCCTCTGTTGTCCCCTTCTCCTCCTCCCCACAATCCCTCCCAGCATCAGGGTCTTTTCCAATGCGTCAGCTCTTCACATCAGGTGGCCCAAGTATTGGAGTCTCAGTTTCAACATCAGTCCTTCCAATGAACACCCAGGACTGATCTCCTTTAGGATGGACTGGTTGGATCTCCTTGCAGTCCAAGGGACTCTCAAGAGTCTTCTCCAACACCACAGATCAAAAACATCAATTCTTCTGAGTTCAGCTTTCTTTAGAGTCCAACTCTCACATCCAAACAAGACTACTGGAAAAACCATAGCCTTGACTAGATGGACCATTGTTGGCAAAGTAATGTCTCTGCTTTTTAGTATGCTATCTAGGTTGATCATAAGTTTCCTTCCAAGGAGTAAGTGTCTTTTAATTTCATAGCTGCAATCACCATCTGCAGTGATTTTGAAGTCCAAAAAAATAAAGTCAGCCACTGTTTCCACTGTTTCCCCATCTATTTGCATGAAATGATGGGACCCTATGCCATGATCTCAGTTTTCTGAATGTTGAGCTTTAAGCCAACTTTTTCACTCTACTCTTTCACTTTTATCAAGAGGCTCTTTAGTTTTTCTTTGCTTTCTGCCATAAGGGTGGTGTCATCTGCATATCTGAGATTGTTGATATTTCTCCCGGAAATCTTGATTCTAGCTTGTGCTTCCTCCAGCCCAGTATTTCTCATGATGTACCCTGCATATAAGTTAAATAAACAGGGTTTGACAATACACAGCCTTGATGTACTCCTTTTCCTATTTGGAACTAGTCTGTTGTTCCATGTCCGGTTCTAACTGTTGCTTCCTGACCTGCATACAGATTTCTCAAGAACAGGTCAGGTGGTATGGTATTCCCATCGCTTTTAGAATTTTCCATAGTTTATTGTGATCCACACAATCAAAGGCTTTGGCATAGTCAATAAAGCAGAAATAGATGGCCTTCTTGAACTCTTTGCTTTTTCGATGATCCAGCGGATGTTGGCAATTGGATCTCTCGTTCCTCTGCCTTTTCTAAAACCAGCTTGAACATCTGGAAGTTCACGATCCATGTATTGCTGAAGCCTGGCTTGGCGAATTTTAAGCACTACTTTACTAGTGTGTGAGACGAATACATTTGTGCGGTAGTTTGAGCATTTTTTGGCATTGCCTTTCTTAGGGATTGGAATGAAAACTGACCTTTTCCAGCCCTGTGGCCACTGCTGAGTTTTCCAAATTTGCTGGCATATTGAGTGCAGCACTTTCACAGTATCATCTTTTAGGATTTGAAATAGTTCAACTGGAATTCCATCATCCCCACTAGCTTTGTTTGTAGTGGCACTTCCTAAGGCCCACTTGCCTTCACATTCCAGGATGTCTGGCTTTAGGTGAGTGATCACACCATCGTGCTATCAGGGTCACAAAAATCTTTTTTGTACACTTCTTCTGTGTATTCTTGCCATCTGTTCTTAATATCTTCTGCTTCTACTAGGCCTGTGCCATTTCTGTTCTTTATTGAGCCCACCTTTACATGACATGTTCCCTTGGTATCTCTAATTTTCTTGGAGAAATCTCTAGTCTTTCTCATTCTATTGTTTTCCTCTATTTCTTTGCATTGATTGCTGAGGAAGGCTTTCTTATCTCTCCTTGCTATCCTTTGGAACTCTGCATTCAAATGGGTATATCTTTCCTTTTCTCCTTTGCTTTTTGCTTCTTTTCTTTTCACAGCTATTTGTAAGGCCTTCTCAGATAGCCATTTTTCTTTTTGCATTTCTTTTTCTTGAGGATGGTCTTGATTCCTGTATCCTGTACAATGTCACGAACCTTTGTCCATAGTTCACTAGGTATTCTGTCTATCAGATCTAATCCCTTAAATCTATTTCTCACTTCCACTGTATAGCCATAAGGGATTTGATTTAGGTCATACCTGAATGGTCTAGTGGTTTTCCCCACTCTCTTCAATTTCAGTCTGAATTTGGCAATAAGGAGTTCATGATGTGAGCTACAGTCAGCTCCCGGTCTTGTTTTTGCTGACTATATAGAGCTTCTCCATCTTTGGCTGCAAAGAATATAATCAATCTGATTTTGGTGTTGGCCACCTGGTGATGTCCATGTGTAGAATCTTCTTTTGTGTTGTTGGAAGAGGGTGTTTGTTATAACCAGTGTGTTCAATTGGAAAACTCTATTAGCCTTTGCCTTGCTTCATTCTGTACTCCAAGGCCAAATTTGCCTGTTATTCCGGGTGTTTCTTGACTTCCTACTTTTGCATTCCATTCCCCTATAATGAAAAGGACATCTTTTTTGGGTCAATGACTCATCATAAAATCAGTTTCTTGTATTAATGACCTGAATTTAAAAATCCATTTAATAAATAATCCCAAGTAATACCACAAGCTGGTATTAAGATTGCCGGGAGAAATATCAATAACCTCAGATATGCAAATAACACCACCCTTTTGGCAGAAAGTGAAGAACTAAAGAGCCTCTTGATGAAATTAAAGAGGAGAGCAAAAAAGCTGGCTTTAAACTCAATATTCAGAAAACTAAGATCATGGCATCCAGTCCCATCACTTCATGGCAAATAGATGGGGGGAAACAATGAAAACAGTGACAGACTTTATTTTTTTGTTCTCCATAATCACTGCAGATGGTGACTGCAGCCATGAAGTTAAAAGACACTTGTTACTTGGAAGAAAAGCTATGACCAACCTAGACAGCTTATTAAAAAACAGAGACATTACTTTGCCAACAAAGGTGCATCTAATCAATGCTCTGGTTTTTCCAGTAGTCACGTATGGATGTGAGAGTTGGACAACAAAGAAAGCTGAGCACCAAGAATTGATTCTTTTGAACTGTGGTGTTGGAAAAGACTCTTGAGAGTCCCTTGAACTGCAAGGATATCCAACCAGTCCATTCTAAAGAAAATCAGTCCTGAATATTCATTGGAAGGACTGATGTTGGAGCTGAAACTCCAATACTTGGCCACCTGATGTGAAGAACTGACTCATTGGAAAAGACCCTGGTGCTGGGAAAGATTGAGGTTGGGAGGAAAAGGGCACAACAGAGGATGAGATGGTTGGATGGCATCACTGACTCAATGGACGTGAATTTGAGTAAGCTCCGGGAGTTGGTGGTGGACAGGGAAGCCTGGCGTGCTGTGGTCCATGGGTTCGCAAAGTGTCAGACACAACTGAACTGAACAGCATAAATACTAGATTCTGAGCTTTGCATTTTTGGATGATATTTTCAACTCCTCGTTATTGATCAGTCACCAAAATCATGCTTTAGTTTATTGTTATATAAAACTAAAAAGATAGATCTCTCTCTACTAAGTAAAGCTATAATACACAATTACCTGTGCCTAGATTTTATCTCTCTTATTTTAAAAGCTGTGTTTTTTTTTTTTTAACCATCTTGATTTTCCCATCCTTTTCCATTTTCTACTTAAGTCTCAAGAATCCCTTAATTATGTCAATGATTTCTCAGCAGTAAGATATTGTCCTGTATACTATGAGATCTTACTTAATCTGGGTAAACCTCCTCCAATTTTCTCAGCAATCTGCTGAGCCAGTTTTAGTTAGATCACTAGATCCTGATATCAGATGTACTAAATCTCACATCAGTCTATAGAATTATGCTCAATTCCCCTGGAATATATAAGACAGAGATAGAAGATAATGGAAGAAGGCAAAGGAAACATATGAGAAACTGAGATAGTATAATAATTCTAAATTACAGTAGAGAAAACCTGTGAAAGATTATTTTATCAATAGCCACAATACTTATCTCCAATCTAGAATATTCAATAGCTTACTTCCTGGTCTCACCCCTTTGCATGTGTCCCACAAATTAAAATATAAATTATTATGGGAATTCCTTACTTTAAAAAAAAATCTATGTCAGAGTTTTTCACGATGTGGTCCATGAACACTGATTCAGAATCCTGATGGGAATTTGCGCAAAAAGGTAGATTCCTCCATCTAGTGAGCGAGAACTGGTATACCTTTCTAACAAATCTTCTTGGTAATTCTTGAACCAGCAGCTATTAATATATACAGTACAGTCTTAAATGCTCAGCTAGCCATAAGAGGTACTCTAAAATGTCCCCCAATTCTACGTTAGTTCTTAGTTTCTGGATTACCCAGGTTCTTTTGGTTTGAGAAACCGAACTCCTTCCAGGTGAGGTTTATAAGAAGGGCCTATCAAAGAAGGGGTAAGGCTGGGGACAAACCGCTCTCTGACTCTCCTAACTTCACGGGTTCTCTTCACAGATCCCCTCACAATTAGAATGTGTTATAGTCCTTATTCTATCTTAAGTTCTTCTTTCTATATCTCCTCTTCCAGAATATATTCAGAATGTCTTCTATATCTTTATCTTACATTGAAAATCTATGTTGTTAAGTTAATCAAAGATGGCACCTGATTGGCTTCATTCATCTTTTTGGTCAAGTCGGTGTATAGGTTTTTGATGAACTTGTGAAGCACTTAGCTCTAATTCATTGAGGGGCATTTAGAGACATGGTCACGTAATAATGATCATGCCACTTAAGAGAAAGTCCTGAGTGATGTTTGGGTACTTGAGTGGCCTCAAAGAACAGCTGTGTCTGGGCAAGAATTGCAATCAGTAAGCCCACTGCACTTTCTTTCTCCTGTCCCAAATACACATAGCCAATATACTTGTCTTTCCTAAAAAGCACAACAGAATTTCCTATCTCTTTGCCTTTGTGTGTATATTTCTTTTGATCTGAAATGAACTTCTTTCTCCATCTATGTCCACTGAAGTCATATTATTCTTTCAAGATCTGCTCTCAAATTAACTTCTTGAAGAGTTCCCAAACTCTAAATAGAAATAAACTCTCCTTGACTTATTCTGTCAATACCACCATTTATAGAAATAAATTCTCCTTGACCTATTCTGTCAATACCTCCCTTTAAAATGTATGGGCAATTTTATTTTTTGCCTATAAATTTTGTATTTTTTCCTGTAATTAATCTCATTTGGATAACTGTAAACTATTGGAGGACAAGAACCCTGTTGAACTGATTGGTGGTTTCTCTGCAGAGTTAAGAACAGTACCTGTAAACATTAAGCATCAAATGCATCAGTGTCTTTGTATTTTATTTAATAATGTGGCTACTGGAAAATTATAAAGCTTACCTTATTATATTAGGCTTTGGTTTTGACTTAGGACAGTACTACATTCCCTTTCTTCCCAATCCAGAGATCGAAACTGTGTCACCTGTGTCTCTTGCATTTTGGGCTCATTCTTTACCACTGAGCCACTGGGAAAGTCTTCTATCAGTTTACAAAATGTTAAAATATTTAAATATTGTTATAATAAAAGAAAGTGTAGCAAAATCATTAACTATAATCAATATGTGCTCTTTTTAAAAAAGTGGAGATTCCAAAAGGTATTATGTATCTTTTATAGTTTTTCAGATGATAAAAAAAGTAAAAGCATTATAAATATCATGTCTTTTTATTTTATCTACTCTGGGCCTTAATTCCTCCATTGAAAAAAATTAAGTGGTTGATTTGAGTGGTCTGGATGGTCTGTAAAATATATTGTAGTTCTGACATCTGGTAATCTAAGGAGTTTCATGTGTTATGAGGAATACTACTCATATTCTCTATCATTCCTTTTCTCTTTTTATTTCCTCATCCATTAAATTGTGGGGATTTTTGCACTACTTCTACTTCTTCATCACAAAATGTATGATTTATGCCTCCACATTCACTGTATTTGCATTAATCAGACTCTACTTGCTTTCCACCTTCCTTGAGTTTTAAAGTGACTTTCACATGGACCCTCTTCTCTCTCATTTCAAGCTATATTGAAAGAAATATTTCACATTTCTTTTTCACAGATCTTTTTTAGTTTAGTTTCCTTCAAACTAGCTTAATGAAGATGATTAGAATATTTTGTGTGGGTACACAGTCTAGTTCACGACAAAATGCTCAAGGACTTCCAGGAATTTTGGTGGAGCATATGCACTGGGAATTCTCTCCTCTCCTGCCCCTCGTCAGGAAGCCCCACCTGGTGAGTCAGGGCTGTGCTGGCAGAACCCTTGAAAGACTCTGGAAAATAAAATTCTTCAGAAGGGCAGATTATTCTTCTTGGTGGAAAATGCCAGGTTGTAAAAACAGAGGCTGAATGACTGAATTTAAGCTGCAATTATCTCAGAATGATAATTAACTATCTTCAAGTTTTAAAAGATTTAAATGCCTTCAACTTTACTGTATGTTTTAGTATGAGTGTGTTTGAATTTTCTGTTTGGAGTCCAGAGAATGGTGCACTGGGACCCAGAGGAATCAGGTGGAGAGGGAGGTGGGAGGGGGGATCGGGATGGGGAATACGTGTAACTCCATGGCTGATTCATGTCAATGTATGACAAAACCCACTGCAATGTTGTGAAGTAATTAGCCTCCAACGAATAAAAATAAATGAAAAAAAAAAAAAAAAAACAGAGAATGATTTAAAACAGTTTTTGTTTTTTTTTTTTCTTTTTCTTCCTGGAATTTTCATCCTCATTCCCCACTTGGTCTTATAGTCTATGACGGGAATTGCTTTTGTGTATTTTGCTGTTGATGTTCAGTTACTCAGACATGTCCAACCCTGCGACTCCATGGGCTGTAGTACACCAGGCTTTCCTGTCCTTCATTGCCTCCCAAAATTTCCTCAAACTCATGTCCATTAAGTCAATGATGCAATCCAACCATCTAATCCTCTAGAACCCGCTTCTCCTCCTGCCCTCAAACTTTCCCAGCATCAGGGTTTTCTTTTCCAATGAGTTGGCTCTTTGCATCAGGTGGCCAAAGTATTGGAGCTTCAACTTCAACATCAGTCCTTCCGATGAATATTCAGGACTGATTTCATTTAGGATTGACTGCTTTAATCTCCTTGCAGTCCAAGGGACTCTCAAGAATCTTCTCCAGCACCACATTTCAAAAGCGTCAATTCTTCAGCGCTCAGCTGTCTTTATGGTCCAACTCTCACACCCATATGTGACTACTGAAAAGACCATAGCTTTGACTAGATCTTTGTTGGTAAAGTGATGTCTCTGGTTTTTAGTATGCTATCTAGGTTTATTATAGCTTTTCTTACAAGGAGCAAGCATCTTTTAATTTCATTCATGGCTGCAGTCATCATCTGTAGTGATTTTGGAGACCAAAAAAATAAAGTCTATCACTGTTTCCATTGTTTTCCCATCTTTTGCCATGAAGTGATGGGACCAGATGCCATGGTCTTTAGTTTTTGAATGTTGAGTTTTAAGCCAGCTTTTTCACTCTTTTCTTTCACCTTCATGAAGAGGTTCTTTAGTTCCCCTTCACTTTATGCCTTAAGGGTGGTGTCATCTGCATATCTGAGGTTATTGATATTTCTCCCAGCAATCTTAATTCCAGTTTGTGCTTCATCCAGTCAGGCATTTCACATGATGTACTCTGCATATAACTTAAATAAGCAGGGTGAAGATATATAGCCTTGACTTACTCCTTTCTCAATTTGGAACCAGTCCATCACTCCATGTCCAATTCTAACTGCTGCTTCCTGACTTGCATTCAGGTGTCTCAGGAGGCAGGTATGGTAGTCTGGTATTTCCATCTCTTTAAGAATTTCCCACAGTTTTTTGTGATTCACACAGTCAAATGCTCTAGGGTAGCTAAGAAGTAGAAGTAGATGTTTTTCTGGAATTCCCTTGCTTTTTTCTATGATCCAACGTATGCTGGCAATTTAATCTCTGGTTTCTCTGCCTTTTCTAAATCCAGCTTGTATATCTGGAGTTTCTTGGTTCATGTACTGTTGAAGCTTAACTTACTAGTTTATATTTTTTTCTTCCCAATTTAAATGACCATGAGTGAGTATATCATTAGACCTTAGTACCAACATAATTCTTTAACATGCTATATCAAGTAGGATGTCAGCTTTTATCTATCAGATAGATTTGGGTCTAATTTGGTCTTAGTCACACAGTGGTATACAAACGGTGATGTGGCAAGAGGAGTCTACCTCAAGTACAGCAGTAAGAAGATGTATTGTTGATAGAGGATTTGCAAACCATAGTAAAACTGACTAAAATTGTTATTTTTATTACTATCATGTGCAGGCACTTCTAACAAATGTCAATAATAAAATAATCCTCCTGGAAAAATTAGGTTTTGGCTCCAATTCTAAACCAATGATTCTCAGAGTATGCTTTGAGATAAGACTACTGAGAATACTAGAGACCCTTTCAGGGAGGCTGTGGGGTTAAAACTATTTTCATAATCAAGCTAAAAGGTTACTTTTTTTTTCTCTCATATTCTTTCTAGTGTACAATGAAGTTTCCAGAAGCTGTAATGTGATAGTATAGCACAATGGATGCTAAAGTAAATAGGTTTTACATTAAGTTTTACATAATGTAAAACCCAGGTTTTATATTAGCTAAAACATAAAGCAATGTACATTCATGCTAATTTTAATGTAGTTTTTTTTAATAAAAATGTTAACATGGAATATGTTTATCATTGTTATTTTTAAATGAGCCTTAAATACATACTTAAAAATTTTCCCATTCTAAGTTCTAATATGGTTGCTGCTGCTGCTAAGTCACTTCAGTCGTGTTCGACTCTGTGCGACCCCATAGATGGCAGCCCACCAGATTCCCCCATCCCTGAGATTCTCCAGGCAAGAACATTGGAGTGGGTTGCCATTTCCTTCTCCAATGCATGAAAGTGAAAAGTGAAAGTGAAGTTGCTCAGTCGTGTCCAACTGTTTGCGACCCCATGGACTGCAGCCCACCAGGCTCCTCCGTCCATGGGATTTTCCAGGCAAGAGTACCAGAGTGGGGTGCCATTGCCTTCTCCTTCTAATATGGTAAATATCACTAAATATAACCTATAAAAAGTGTTTGATAGCTTAAAAATATCTTAATAGTTTATGGAATCCTGAGACCAATAAGTTTGAAAAACAGTGTTTTAGTAATTGCTAGGTTTAATTTTCTTTTTTAATAGATGCAGAGTATTCCTCTGAAAATATGGAATATATATTTAATTTGTAATATATATATATGTATATATGTACATGTATTGAACAAGTAATCAATTGATGGACATTATTTCCTACCTTGGTTATTATAAGCATATCCACAATTAATATTCTTATCTATAATTACTTTCACACTTAAATATAAGGTATCTATATGTCACCAAATCAGGTTATCTTTGAGATTAAAAGGGCAGGGTTATTACTATATATACCAGGACAGAACAAGTGTAAACCAGGGCTATATCCCAGGCAAACTGAGATGCATGATCACTCTACTTACATTATATTTATGTGCCAAACATTTTATTATTAAATATTTAATAATCATGACAACCCTATGAGATACTTGCTATTATTATCCCCAGTCTACAAATATGAAAACTTTGAAATAAGAGATATGAAATTAGTTGCCCAAGGCCACACAATTAGTAAATGCAAAATCAGGATTCAAACCCAAACAGTGTGGCTCCAGCATCCATGCTCTTAATTGCGTTATATCGTCTCTCTTTGAGAGACATGGATGAGAGCTGAAGGATACATTCCTAAAATTATAACTGAGAGTAAAATGGTATGTGAATTTTTATGTTGATTTGCTGTGCTGTGCTTAGCCGTTCAGTCATGTCCGACTCTGCAACCCCATGGGCTATAGCCCGTCAGGCTCCTCTTGTCCATGAGGATTCTTCAGGCAAGACTACTGGAGTGGGTTGCCATGCCCTCTTCCTTCCTGACCCACGGATCAAACCCAGGTCTCACGCATTGCGGGCAGATTGTTTACCGTCTGAGCCACCAGGGAAGCCAATGAATACTGGAGTGGTTAGCCTAACCCTTCTCCAGGGAAACTTCCTGACTCAGGAACAGAACTGGGGTCTCCTGCATTGCAGGCAGATTCTCAACCACTGAGCTACAAGCGGAAGCCCTTTATGTTGGTGAAAGTGAAAGTGAAGTTGCTCAGTAGTGTCCGACTCTTTGCGACCCCATGGACTGTAGCCCACCAGGCTCCTCCGTCCATAGGATTTTTCAGGCAAGAACACTGGAGTGGGCCTTCTCCAGGGAATCTTCCTGACCCAGGGATCGAACCCAGGTCTCCCGCATTGCAGGCAGGCGCTTTAACCTCTGAGCCACCAGAGAAGCCCCTTTATGTTGGTAGATATTGTCAAATACTTATCCATAAAGTTATATTAATATCTTCTAATCAAGATTATATCAGATTATCTATTTCCCCATATTCTTGCCCATGTGGTGTATTATCAATTTTTAAAGGAAATAATTGCCATTCTGATGGGTGAAAAAATATATTTCAACATATTTGCATTGCTCTCAATCTGATGGTAGTTAACCATGTTTTCAAGTGTTTAAAAGCCTTATTTTGTGATAGTTAATTTTAGGTGTCAACTTGACTAGTCTAAGGGATGCCCAGGTAGTTGATAGAACATTGTTGTTGGGTATGTCTGTGATAGTATCTCTAGAAGGGTTTAGCATTTTAATCAGTAGACCACTTGCAAAGATCATCTATACAGTGCTGGTGGGTATCAGCCAATCTGCAGAGGGCTTGAGTGGGACCAACGGTGAAGGAAGGGTGAATTTGCTCTCTCCTTGGGCTTCCCGGGTGCGCTAGTGGTAAATAACCCACCTGCCAATGCAGGCGACATGAGACCTGGATTTGTCAGGATGGTTCCCTGGAGTAGGGTATGGCAACCCACTCCAGAATTCTTGCATGGAGAATCCCATGGACAGAGGAGCCCTGTGGACTACAGTCCATAGGGTCTCACAGAGTCAGGAGTCAAACATGACTGAAGCGACTTAGCATGCTTGCATTCATTGAACTGACACATTAATCTTCTGCCCTCAGATATCAGTGTTCCTGATTCTCAGGCTTTCAAGTTCAAACTGGGACTTATACCACTAGCCCACTGACTCTCAGGACTTCACACTCAGACTGAGTTACATCACCAGTTTTCCTGGCTCTCTAGACCTCCAAAACTGTGAGTAAATTCCTGTAAGGGCATTATTTAACATTTTTCTATCTATCTATCATCTATTTATTTATCTCCAACTATTCTATTTCTCTGGAGAACCTTGATTAATGCATGCATATTTATACTTCTGTTTATAATCATCATTTTTCAGTTGCATTGTTCATCTTTTGCTTACTGATTTTTGGGAGCCCTGTCTTAAGGAAATCGTATCAATTATCTGTCATATATGTTGTTAATAACTTCCCTCCACTTTTCACCATGTTTATACTACTCTGTCATGCAGATTTTAAAATATTTATATAATTAAAAAAATTTTTTTTTCATGGGTTTTGAATTTTCTTTCATACTGAGAAAGGACAGCCTTGTGCCATTTACAGGTGGGCACTTGTGCAATATGTGGGTGTGTTTAACTCAAAAATCTCTTCTTGTTTCTTTTATGGCTTGATTTTCACATTTAATAACTTAAATGAAATCATATGTCATTTATTTTCATATAGAAGATGAGATAGGATGTCGCTTTTAATTTTATATTTTAATATTCATTTTGAGTTACACTGTCACTGTCAAAATACAATTCATATATGATAGTATTGATTCTCATTTCTCTACTCTTTCAAAAATATCCTGGATATTTTGCTTATCTAGTTTTTTATGTGAATATTAGAAACAGCTAATATAATTGTAAAATCACAAATCCATTCATATACTAATTCAATTCTCTATTATTGTATTTTATATAGATTTAAACTTTTATAACAGTTCCCTATTGTATCATATATATGTATCCTTATATGCTATATTTTATCATATTATATTAGAAAAACTGGCATTCTTTGTTATTCTTTTGAGTCTTATTTAATTGCTGGATAGTTTTAAACTTGTATTCACAGGGAAAATATTTGAATGTAGGAAATATTTATTTTTATATGATAATTTTGTATACAGAGACCTTACTGAATTCTGATGTCATGATTTTAATATGGATACATAAATAGTGATCAGACATAAAATAATTTTTTCAAAATGAGAGAGAGGAACAAAATAAATATGCAGAGAAAACATACCACTGGGGATAACACAGATCTCTAAAAAAAATAAACAAAACTTCATATAAAAATGTATGGTTGTTAGCATAACTGACTCCATCTTGCACCTGACCCTACCCAGGAGAGCACTGTACAGTGCATCATTTCTCTGTTATCAAGAGCTTTCTAGGTAATAGATACTGTTTAGTAATCATTAAGTTCAGTTGGCCTGCTCTGTTAGTCCCAGAGAATGATGAAAACCTTCCCTGACTTATTCCAGGTGCCCATGAAGCTAGTTACCCATTCATGAATTTTGACTTAGGAATGCACATTCCACTTCTAAGCCCCTACCCCAGACCCTAGGTTAACTTTAAAATTGCCCAGATGATCCCTTTTGGTGAACAGTGTGGTTGCAACCACAAATGCTTACAGATCATTTTCTGCCCAATCCTGCCCTTATTAATTTCCCCAACAAAAAACTGATCCATTGATTTTATGGAACTGTCTCTCATCTTTTGGTCTCAAGATGCCTCCTCTGTTTGGTGGGTAATTTTCATTGCCTCCATCCTCCAACAAAAACAACACTCCAATCAGAGGCTTCAGAGAGATTAGAGAAAATATTTCATAAATAAAACAAAAAATAGAATGTAAAGGGAAAAGCAAAAGTGAATACAAGGAGAAGATCTTGGAATTTAGAATAATTACTCAGATAAACAATTCAAGAGAAATGCTAAAAGATACATTCAAGGGAAGCTCTCATTTTTATGCAAAACTAGTAAAATTCTCTATTTTGGTAGCAAACAATTTTGTTAGTGTTATATCTTTATATCTTTCACGTTTTTCCTAATTCTAGTTTCCCTAACTAAAATAGTCAACACAACTGTCTAGTACTGCTATAGACCAAATAGGCTGTGGTTTATTTTGATTTACTATATGAAATCCTTAGTTCTTCTAAGCTGAATAAAACAGAACCCCCCAAACACTTTGTAGTGCGTTGGTAGACGGTATCAGTTATTTGTTTGTTACTCACTATGATAGTTAATTTTATATGTCATCCTGATGGAGCCACATGGTATCCAGACATTTGATTAAACATTATTTTGGGTGTCTCTCTGAGGAAGCTTCTGGATGAAATTAACTTTTAAATCCAGAACTTGAGTAAAGCAAATTGCCCTCGTTAATGAAAGTGGCCCTCATCCAATCAATTGAAGACCTAAACAGAACAAAATTTTTAATAAGAATGAATTCCTCTGCCTGCTGCTAAACTGGAACATCAGTTTCTTGGTTATTTTCCTGCCTTCAGACTCAAAATAACATATCTGCTCTTTCTGAATTTTTACTCTGCCAGCACTAGGACTGGAGATACACAATTAGCTCTCTGGATCTCCAATTTGCCAACTGCAGAGCTCAGACCTGGTCTGATCAGTATAATTGTGTGAATCAAATACTTTATGTTATGTGTGTATGCGTATGTGTGTGTGCATGCCTGTGTGTGTGCATGAAACAATCTTATAAGTTCTGTTTCTCTATAGAACACTGACTAATAAACTGGCTATATTACTAATAGTGCAAAATAGCCATCCCATGTCTCCATCAGTCAGTTCAGTAGCTCAGTTGTGTCCAACTCTTTGCAATCCCTTGGACTGCAGCACGCCAGGCTTCCCTGTCCATCACCACCTCCTGGAGCTTGCTCAAACTCATGTCCATGGAGCCATCCAGCCATCTCATCTTCTGTAATCCCCTTCTTCTCCTGCCTTCAATCTTTCCCAGCATCAGGGTCTTTTCCATGAGTCAGTTATTTGCATCAGGTGGCCAAAATATTGGAACTTCAGCCTCAGCATCAGTCCTTCCAATGAATGTGAGTGAATGGTAATGAGTGAATGAAGTCGCTCAGTCGTGTCCGACTCTTTGCGACCCCATGGACTGTAGCCTACCAGGCTCTGTCCATGGGATTTTCCAGGCAAGAATACAGGAGTGGGCTGCCATTTCCTTCTCCAGGACATCTTCCTGACCCAGGGATTGAAACCAGGTCTTGCGTATTGTAGGTAGACGCTTTACTGTCTGAGCCACCAGAAAAGTCAAATATTCGGGTCTAATTTTATTGAGGAATGACTGATTTTATCTCCTTTCTGTCTCCATAATTTGGTGAAAATGTGCTGTTCCTTGGACATTAGGTGAAGGAGAGTGGTGGGTTATAATAGAAAGAATGACCAGATAGACATCAGGAAACCTGAGGCCTGGGTCAGTCTCTGCTAGGACCTCTCTAAGACACAGATAATCACTTCACCTATCTAGCACTCAATTACCAATACCTATAAAACTGAGAGGTTTAATAGATAAACTCTATCATCAATCCCTGCTTTAAAATTTTATGACTTTAAAAAACAAGTAATTAATTGTTTTTCTTATTAAACTTGTTATCAAAGTGCTAGAATAAACTCATTTACTCGTCTTGTATCACAAGATGTCTCCTCTATGTTTTTTTTCAAATTCTTTTCTTTCTTCAAACCGTTACTCACTGTCCTTGTTTAACTAAAGCTTCTCCTCTAGAAGAATCAACTTCAGCTTATCTTCATTCCCCACTGCAAGTTTTCCCTCATATATTTGTTGAAGTACATAGTGTATTGTAAATTGTCTATTTATATAACTCTTTCACCATTAAAGAGTCGCAAAGAGTTGGACATGACTGAGCAACTTCATTTCTTCTTCATTATTAAGTTCAGAATTCCTACATGATGAAGACTACCTACTTAGACTCTTTCACACAAACTCTGAAGAGAGCATCCAAGACACAATAAACACTAAAGATTGCTATTGAATAAAAAATTCAGTTGATCAAGTGTCCACTTACAATGTTCACTTCCCATGTAGCAGACTTGAAAACTACATGTTACATGGAATCCAAGTAGGTAAGATATCCCATCCTTCATACTTTTCATGTAACTGAAAGTAGAGAAGGTAAAAAATCAAATGCATATACTGCAAATTAAAACTGGGTTTCTTATTGTCAACCTTAGCAATGCTGATATTTTGGGCCAAATAATTGCCTATTGAGGGGAACTGTTCTGTGTAATGTTGATATTTAGCATCATTATTGGCCTCTACCCACCATAAGACTCTCTGAGTTATGACAACCAAAAATATCTTTCAGTTCAGTTCAGTTCAGTCACTCAGTCATGTCTGACTCTTTGTGATCCCAGGAATTGCAGCACGCCAGGCCTCCCTGTCCATCACCAACTCCCGGAGTTTACTCAAACCCATGTCCATCGAGTTGGTGATGCCATCCAACCATCTCATCCTCTGTCATCTCCTTCTCCTCTTGCCCCCAATCCGTCCCAGCATCAGGGTCTTTTCCAATGAGTCAACTCTTCTCATGAGGTGGCCAAAGTACTGGAGTTTCAGCTTCAACATCAGTCCTTCCAATGAACACCCAGGACTGATCTCCTTTAGGATGGACTGGTTGGATCTCCTTGCAGTCCAAGGGACTCTCAAGAGTCTTCTCCAACACCATAGTTCAAAAGCATCAATTTTTCGGTGCTCAGCTGTCTTCACAATCCGACTCTCACATCCATACATGACCACTGGAAAAACCATAGCCTTGACTAGATGGACCTTTGTTGGCAAAGTAATGTCTCTGCTTTTTAATATGCTATCTAGGTTGGTCATAACTTTCCTTCCAAGGAGTAAGCATCTTTTAATTTCATGGCTGCAATCACCACCTGCAGTGATTTTGGAGCCCAAAAAATTAAAGTCTGACACTGTTTCCACTGTTTCCCATCTATTTGCCATGAAGTGGTGGAAGCAGATTCCATGATCTTAGTTTTCTGAATGTTGAGCTTTAAGCCAACCTTTTACTCTCCTCTTTTACTTTCATCAAAAGGCTTTTTAGTTCCTCTTCATTTTCTGCCATAAGAGTGGTGTCATCTGCATATCTGAGGTTATTGATATTTCTCCCGGCAATCTTGATTCCAGCTTGTGCTTCTTCCAGCCCAGTGTTTCTCATGATGTACTCTGCATATAAGTTAAATAAGCAGGGTGACAATATATATCCTTAACATGCTCCTTTTCCTATTTGGAACCAGTTTGTTGTCCCATGTCCAGTTCTAACTGTTGCTTCTTGATCTGCATACAGGTTTCTCAAGAGGCAGGTCAGGTGGTCTGGTATTCCCATCTCTTTCTGAATTTTCCACAGTTTATTGTGATCCACACAGTTGAAGGCGTTGGTGTAGTCAGTAAAGCAGAAATAGATGTTTTTCTGGAACTCTCTTGCTTTTTCGATGATCCAGCGGATGTTGGCAATTTGATCTCTGGTGCCTCTGCCTTTTCTAAAACCAGCTTGAACATCTGGAAGTTCATGGTTCACGTATAGCTGAAGCCTTGCTTGGAGAATTTTGAGCATTACTTTACTAGTGTGTGAGATGAGTGCAATTGTGCAGTAGTTTGAGCATTCTTTAGGATTGCCTTTCTTAGGGATTGGAATGAAAACTGACCTTTTCCAGTCCTGTGGCCACTGCTGAGTTTTCCAAATTTGCTGGCATATTGAGTGCAGCACTTTCACAGCATCATCTTTCAGGATACTGGAATTCCACCACCTCCACTAGCTTTGTTCATAGTGATGCTTCCTAAGGCCCACTTGACTTCACATTCCAGGATGTCTGGCTCTAGGTGAGTGATCACGCCATCATGATTATCTGGGTCATGAAGATCTTTTTTGTACGGTTCTGTGTATTTTTGCCACCTCTTCTTAATATCTTCTACTTCGGTTAGGTCCATACCATTTCTGTCCTTTATTGAGCCCATCTTTGCATGAAATGTTCCCTTGGTATCTTTAATTTTCTTGATGAGATCTCTAGTCTTTCCCATTCTATTGTTTTCCTCTATTTCTTTGCATTGATTGCTGAGGAAGGCTTTCTTATCTCTCCTTGCTATTCTTTGGAACTCTGCATTCAAATGGGTATATCTTTCCTTTTCTCCTTTGCTTTTTGCTTCTCTTCTTTTCACAGCTAATTTTAAGGCCTCCTCAGGCAACCATTTTGCCTTTTGCATTTCTTTTCCTTGGGGATGGTCTTGATCCCTGTCTTCTATACAATGTCGTGAACCTCTGTCCATAGTTCATCAGGCTCTTTGTCTATCAGATCTAGTCCCTTAAATCTATTTCTCACTTCCACTGTATAGCCATAAGAGATTTGATTTAGGTCATACCTGAATAGTCTAGTGGTTTTCCCTACTTTCTTCAGTTTAAGTCTAAATTTGGCAATAAGGAGTTCATGATCTGAACCACAAACTGCTCCTGGTCTTGTTCTTGCTGACTGTATAGAGCTTCTCCATCTTTGGCTGCAAAGAATATAATTAATCTGATTTCGGTGTTGACCATCTGGTGATGTCCATGTTTAGAGTCTTTCTGGACACTGCCAAATGTTGGGCACGACTGAACGGTTGAACAAGCATGCAGTTATATTTATTGCTCAACATCAGTGTAACTATTAAATGAGAAAACACATCTAATAGGCTTATGTGTGTGTATTAGTCGCTCAGGTGTGTCTGACTGTTTGCGACCCCAAGGACTGTAACCCGCCAGGCTCCTCTGTCCATGGAATCCCCCAGACACATATACTGAAGTGGGTAACCTTTCCTTTCTTTAGGGATCTTTACAAACTAGAGTTTGAACCCAGCTCTCCTGCATTGCAGGAAGAGTCTTATAACCTGAACCACCAGAGAAGCCCAATATGCTTCTAACACTATCTAATATTACTGTATGTATTCAACTTTTATTTGAATATACAATTTTAGGCTTCCCATATCATGCTTTCTTCTTTGCTCTTTTCCCTGTTCTTCCATTGGATTTACTCTTCCATCACTCAGTCATGTCCGACTCTTTGCGATCCCAGGAATCGCAGCACGCCAGGTCTCCCTGTCCATCACCAACTCCCGGAGTTTACTCAAACCCATGTCCATCGAGTTGGTGATGCCATCCAACCATCTCATCCTCTGTCATCTCCTTCTCCTCTTGCCCCCAATCCGTCCCAGCATCAGGGTCTTTTCCAATGAGTCAACTCTTCTCATGAGGTGGCCAAAGTACTGGAGTTTCAGCTTCAACATCAGTCCTTCCAATGAACACCCAGGACTGATCTCCTTTAGGATGGACTGGTTGGATCTCCTTGCAGTCCAAGGGACTCTCAAGAGTCTTCTCCAACACCATAGTTCAAAAGCATCAATTTTTCGGTGCTCAGCTGTCTTCACAATCCGACTCTCACATCCATACATGACCACTGGAAAAACCATAGCCTTGACTAGATGGACCTTTGTTGGCAAAGTAATGTCTCTGCTTTTTAATATGCTATCTAGGTTGGTCATAACTTTCCTTCCAAGGAGTAAGCATCTTTTAATTTCATGGCTGCAATCACCACCTGCAGTGATTTTGGAGCCCAAAAAATTAAAGTCTGACACTGTTTCCACTGTTTCCCATCTATTTGCCATGAAGTGGTGGAAGCAGATTCCATGATCTTAGTTTTCTGAATGTTGAGCTTTAAGCCAACCTTTTACTCTCCTCTTTTACTTTCATCAAAAGGCTTTTTAGTTCCTCTTCATTTTCTGCCATAAGAGTGGTGTCATCTGCATATCTGAGGTTATTGATATTTCTCCCGGCAATCTTGATTCCAGCTTGTGCTTCTTCCAGCCCAGTGTTTCTCATGATGTACTCTGCATATAAGTTAAATAAGCAGGGTGACAATATATATCCTTAACATGCTCCTTTTCCTATTTGGAACCAGTTTGTTGTCCCATGTCCAGTTCTAACTGTTGCTTCTTGATCTGCATACAGGTTTCTCAAGAGGCAGGTCAGGTGGTCTGGTATTCCCATCTCTTTCTGAATTTTCCACAGTTTATTGTGATCCACACAGTTGAAGGCGTTGGTGTAGTCAGTAAAGCAGAAATAGATGTTTTTCTGGAACTCTCTTGCTTTTTCGATGATCCAGCGGATGTTGGCAATTTGATCTCTGGTGCCTCTGCCTTTTCTAAAACCAGCTTGAACATCTGGAAGTTCATGGTTCACGTATAGCTGAAGCCTTGCTTGGAGAATTTTGAGCATTACTTTACTAGTGTGTGAGATGAGTGCAATTGTGCAGTAGTTTGAGCATTCTTTAGGATTGCCTTTCTTAGGGATTGGAATGAAAACTGACCTTTTCCAGTCCTGTGGCCACTGCTGAGTTTTCCAAATTTGCTGGCATATTGAGTGCAGCACTTTCACAGCATCATCTTTCAGGATACTGGAATTCCACCACCTCCACTAGCTTTGTTCATAGTGATGCTTCCTAAGGCCCACTTGACTTCACATTCCAGGATGTCTGGCTCTAGGTGAGTGATCACGCCATCATGATTATCTGGGTCATGAAGATCTTTTTTGTACGGTTCTGTGTATTTTTGCCACCTCTTCTTAATATCTTCTACTTCGGTTAGGTCCATACCATTTCTGTCCTTTATTGAGCCCATCTTTGCATGAAATGTTCCCTTGGTATCTTTAATTTTCTTGATGAGATCTCTAGTCTTTCCCATTCTATTGTTTTCCTCTATTTCTTTGCATTGATTGCTGAGGAAGGCTTTCTTATCTCTCCTTGCTATTCTTTGGAACTCTGCATTCAAATGGGTATATCTTTCCTTTTCTCCTTTGCTTTTTGCTTCTCTTCTTTTCACAGCTAATTTTAAGGCCTCCTCAGGCAACCATTTTGCCTTTTGCATTTCTTTTCCTTGGGGATGGTCTTGATCCCTGTCTTCTATACAATGTCGTGAACCTCTGTCCATAGTTCATCAGGCTCTTTGTCTATCAGATCTAGTCCCTTAAATCTATTTCTCACTTCCACTGTATAGCCATAAGAGATTTGATTTAGGTCATACCTGAATAGTCTAGTGGTTTTCCCTACTTTCTTCAGTTTAAGTCTAAATTTGGCAATAAGGAGTTCATGATCTGAACCACAAACTGCTCCTGGTCTTGTTCTTGCTGACTGTATAGAGCTTCTCCATCTTTGGCTGCAAAGAATATAATTAATCTGATTTCGGTGTTGACCATCTGGTGATGTCCATGTTTAGAGTCTTTCTGGACACTGCCAAATGTTGGGCACGACTGAACGGTTGAACAAGCATGCAGTTATATTTATTGCTCAACATCAGTGTAACTATTAAATGAGAAAACACATCTAATAGGCTTATGTGTGTGTATTAGTCGCTCAGGTGTGTCTGACTGTTTGCGACCCCAAGGACTGTAACCCGCCAGGCTCCTCTGTCCATGGAATCCCCCAGACACATATACTGAAGTGGGTAACCTTTCCTTTCTTTAGGGATCTTTACAAACTAGAGTTTGAACCCAGCTCTCCTGCATTGCAGGAAGAGTCTTATAACCTGAACCACCAGAGAAGCCCAATATGCTTCTAACACTATCTAATATTACTGTATGTATTCAACTTTTATTTGAATATACAATTTTAGGCTTCCCATATCATGCTTTCTTCTTTGCTCTTTTCCCTGTTCTTCCATTGGATTTACTCTTCCATCACTCAGTCATGTCCGACTCTTTGCGATCCCAGGAATCGCAGCACGCCAGGTCTCCCTGTCCATCACCAACTCCCGGAGTTTACTCAAACCCATGTCCATCGAGTTGGTGATGCCATCCAACCATCTCATCCTCTGTCATCTCCTTCTCCTCTTGCCCCCAATCCGTCCCAGCATCAGGGTCTTTTCCAATGAGTCAACTCTTCTCATGAGGTGGCCAAAGTACTGGAGTTTCAGCTTCAACATCAGTCCTTCCAATGAACACCCAGGACTGATCTCCTTTAGGATGGACTGGTTGGATCTCCTTGCAGTCCAAGGGACTCTCAAGAGTCTTCTCCAACACCACAGTTCAAAAGCATCAATTTTTCGGTGCTCAGCTGTCTTCACAATCCGACTCTCACATCCATACATGACCACTGGAAAAACCATAGCCTTGACTAGATGGACGTTTGTTGGCAAAGTAATGTCCAGCTCTTTGTGACCCCATGGACTGCAGCATGCCATGTTTCCCTGTCCTTCACTGTCTCCCGGAGCTTGGTCAAACTCATGTCCATTGAGTTGGTGAAGCCATCCAATCATCTCATCCTCTGTCACCCGCTTTGTCCTTTTGACGTCAATCTTTTCCAACATCAGGGTCTTTTCCAATGAGTTCCAATCAGGTGGCCAAAGTACTGGAGCTTCTTAGTGTAATATTTATTTCCTTTTTTGGTCACTACTAGTTTCCAGGTTTTGCATTTTCATTTGTATTCTTTCTGTGGTTGCTTTGAACTTCTGTATTTCTCTTAAAGTTTAATTCATAGTGTTACTTTCTATATGAACAACACAGAGATTATAATAATATATTAATTCACATATTTCTCAGTGTTTTGCTCACCATTGATTCTTGTATCCACATTTTTCCAGGATTTAAAATCCTTTTTCCTAAAGGAGGAGTCTGTCAGGGACTCTCAGTCTTTCAGTTCAGTCCAGTCATTCAGTTGTGTCCAACTCTTTGTGACCTCATGGCCTGCAGCATGCCAGACTTCCCTGTCCATCACCAACTCCCAGAGTCTTTATTTGAAATTCATTTCATATGATGCTTATTCTTTATAAATTAACTAGGCAGAGAATTGGAGATTGACAGGCATTTTTGTTCTACATTGTGAAGATATTATTTCATAATTTTGACTCCTGTAGTTTTTGCTGAGCTACCTATAGTCATTCTAATTATAACTCTTTTGTGTGTAATCTATCTTTTCTATTTAGTTGGATTTTACATATTCTCTTTGATTTCATATTCTTAGATTTCATTAAAATATGTCTAACTGTAGAATTATTTATTCTTTATAGAACTTACACTTCTTGAAAATGAAGAATTTTAATTCTGAAAATTCTCAACTATGTTGTCTTCAAATATAGAGGTACCCTTTTTCTGGATTTTCTTATTGTGGAACTCCTATCAAACATAATTGGACATTCTTATTTTTTCTCCTTATCTCTGAGCCTATCTTCCATATTTTTATCTCATTATCTTTGTGTTGCATTACAGATGATATTCTCTGGTTTATCTTCTAACTCTCTAATTAGCTTTTCAGTTCTTATAACAACTTGTAAACTACTTTTATGGGATTCCCGGGCGGCTCAGTGATAAAGAACCTGGCTGCCAAAGAAGGAGTCATAGGTTATAATCATTCCATCTCAGGGTCGGGAAGACCCCCAGAAGAAAAAAATGACAACTCATGCCAGTATTCTTGTCAGGAAAATACCATGGACAGAGGAGCCTGGAGAGCTACAGTCCATGGGATTACGAAGAATCAGACACAGCTGGTCATGCATGAAAACATTTTTACTGTGATATCATTTAAGGAGGTCTTCTGTGAGATTTTCTTTCGACCTGGATTGTGAATGTAACTTTAGACTGGTTTCCTTTCGCCTTTGTTAGGAACAGTTTGAACTGGACATGGAACAACAGACTGGTTCCAAATAGAAAAATGAGTATGTCAAGTCTATATTGCCACCCTGCTTATTTAACTTATATGCAGAGTACATCATGAGAAACGCTGGGCTGGAAGAAGCACAAGATGGAATCAAGATTACCAGGAGAAATATCAATAATCTCAGATATGCAGATGTTTACAGACTTATGGCAGAAAACGAAGAGGAACTAAAGAGCCTCTTGATGAAAGTGAAAGAAGAGAGTGAAAGAGTTGGCTTAAAGCTCAACATTCAGAAAACTAAGATCATGGCATCCGTTCCCATTGCTTCATGGGAAATAGATGGGAAAACAGTGGAAACAGTGGCAGACTTTTTTGGGCTCCAAAATCACTGCAGATGGTGATTGCAGCCATGAAATTAAAAGACACTTACTCCTTGGAAGGAAAGTTATGACCAACCTAGACAGCATATTAAAAAGCAGAAACGTTACTTTGCTAACAAAGGTCCATCTAGTCAAGGCTATGGTTTTTCCAGTCATCATGTATGGATGTGAGAGTTGGACTATAAAGATAGCTGAGCATCGAAGAACCAATGCTTTTGAACTGTGGTGTTGGAGAAGAGTCTTGAGAATCCCTTGGACTGCAAGGAGATCCAACCAGTCAATCCTAAAGGAAATCAGTTCTGAACATTCATTGGAAGGACTGATGCTGAAGCTGAACTCCAATACTCTGGCCACCTGATGCAAAGAACTGACTCATTGAAAAGACCCTGATGCTGAGAAAGATTGAAGGCAGGAGAAGAAGGGGACAACAGAGGATGAGAGGGTTGGATGGCATCACTGACTCGATGGACATGAGTTTGAGTAAACTCCAGAAGTTGGTGATGTACAAGGAGGCCTGGTGTGTTGTAGTCCATGGGGTCGCAAAGAGTAGGACACAACTGAGCAACTGAGCTGAACTGGACTGAACTGAGGAACACACTGGTTTGGAACCAAAGTTTATCTCAATTATTGACATGGAGGTTCCTGCATCTTGAAGTTTTTAGATTCCAAAATTCAAAAACTTGGGTTCAAGTTTACAAATTCCCCCCCTTTTTTTCCAACCATAATCTAGGCAGAGATAAGATTCATTGTTGTCTATCTGTTTCCTATGTCAGCAAATAGATTTTATTTTGGTAAAACCCTTTTATGAAGGTTTCAATTCTCTGAAAGCCCCAGGTACAGGCATCAGTCCCTTTGCAGCTTCTTACTGAAGTGAGGTTGTTACAATTCAAGCAGGAGGCATACTAAGTCTGAAACTCGATGCTTCTATTTGGCATGCCCAATGATTTCCAGAGATCTAGCCAATGAACTTTTCAGTCTTAATTTCTATCACCTGGGGATTCTCATTAGAGTTTGTACATGGGATCTTCACTGATTCATGTGTAATCTTTTAGCTGCAACATGCAGGATGGTTGTGGCATGTGGGATCTGGTTCCCTGACCAGAAATTGAACCTTGGCCCTCTGCATTGGGAATGAGAGTCTTAGTCACTGGACCACCAGGGGAGTTGCCAATTTTATACCATTTTAGCCTACCAATTTATCAGAATCAGATGAGCTAGCACTTTGCTCATTATCAGCACTTTATATTAGAAGCTTACCGTGCACAGGAAATCTTAGGAGAATAAGACAACACTTTACAAAGAGCTTTTAATTCAAACCTCTGTTATAGTAATGGCAATAGGATTTCTCCATCTGCAAGTGGTAGGAAGACAGAAGGATAGTTAATCAAAAAATTGCTTAGCAAAACTTAGAACTACCCAGAAACTTCTTCTGGTATCACTTCAAGGGTCTTCTTATATATCACACAATTTCAAAGAGCACAAATGAATAGCCAAGTCATAATAATACAAACATGCCCTGTGGTTCCAGGGATGTTACTAAGAAAAATGAGTAACAAATAAAGATGGTGGAATTACATTAAAGTGAGATTTTTGGATAAGTTCTTTGAAAATCTGAAATAATAAAATAAATTATTTACAGTCACTGAAATTCAGAGGCTCTCAACAATACTTTTTGGAAGTTATAATGCTCCATTCATGTGTGCCACCCAAATGTGAAGTTTCAAACACAGTATGCATGAATTATATGATAAAATAACTTAAGGCAGAATATATTTCAGTATTCATTGCTAAACGATTTTGCCAAGGAAATTGACTTGATAATGCTTTATGAAAAGTGTTAGCTATTATGATGTAATTTCAAAGTCTAGTCTTAAATGGTATAAGTATTTCAAGAAACTATAACTTTTATAGTTTAAAAGTCATTGTTTCCATTCTGACCTTTTTTTTTTTTTTTTTTTTTTTGGCCAGGATGAAGCAAAATTTATGGCTTGAAATCCAAAATAAATTAATTTTGTCATAGCTTTTTACCTGTATGCCAATTATAAGTAATATCTGGATACAAATTCTAATGAACAAATGGGTATGTAGTGAGGAGGTAGAAATAAAAGTAACTGCATGAAGGGTCAAATTTAATTTAAAAATTACTCCTCATTCATTTACTGAACAGCAAAAAGCTTATTAAAGTGAAAATTATAGTCACAGTATTTTATTCTATAGCTATTCTTCTAAGTGATGAGGACCGTAAAGAGATTCCAGACAGCCTCTCTTACTGTGGTTCATCATATTCTTAATTGCTTTCTCTAAAAAATGAAACCGATCTATAAGTTAATAAACAGATAGGATAATTTCCAATTTAGATTCCCAATTCCAAGCCTGCCTGAAAAGTAGGCAAAGAAAAATATGCTTAGAATCAGCAGATGATTATTTCAGGCTCAACTAACAAGGGTGACGGCAATGTAGATTAAGTCACAGATCAAAACCCAATCTCTGCACACTTTGTAGATTTCTCTTTTACTTTGACAAGATGGGTGCATTAATGCTAAAATGTTTTATAATAACAAAAAATAATAAACAAAATTATCTGTAAAATAACTGTGCCAAAATTTTAATATAATGACTCCTATTTTCCATAGAAATATGGAGTTTTTAAAGAAATTCTATACCAAGGTCTGGTAAAATATTGCTGAGTAAATGGAAGCTCTAAGAATCAAAGCAACTTTTTTAAGCAGGAACAACCAATTAATTCAAAACAGAAAAAAAAAAAAAAAAATAGATATTCCTTCCTCTAATAGCATGAGCTTCCTTATACACTGAAAGTGTAGGATAAATAATTGAACCTGGCTTCTTTTGTAACAGTGTTTTTTTCTCTCTTATGTTCTAAAGTATAATTCTTTCTGGAATTTATGACAAAAAAAAGAAAAGAACACTTAACAACAGCAACAACAAAAGAAAAAAAACAGTGTGAGTTCTAGTTTTTGTTTGGTTATGTGAGTCCCTAGTAACCCAACTCTTCTGCTGACAACGGCTACAAATCTATAAAATACAGAAAAGGACAAATACATTTTGTTTACTAAGGAGAGCAAATAAATGTAAATAGCTATGAAGAGGAGTCACAATATGGAAGAGGAATAATATGAGAGTGAATTTTCAGGATTCTTCCTCATTTGGCAGTATTGAAAGTGAACCTCAGCTGCAGAGTGATGCAGTGAGGAAAACTAATGTTCCAACAACTCAAGTTTTTTTTGGCCATAGGGAGCAACAAAAGGAACAGAAATGGGCTGGGTGTTGGGAGGGGATGGAAGATAACTAGGGGAAGAAGCTTTAATTCTGGGAATGAATCTTACACAAGTCTCAGCCTAACTGCATGGACAGGACTGACTGAAACAATGAAGTTTTAAAAAACTAAACTGAGACTTGAGCCACCATCCTCAGAAGGTGAGCAGGAACTTGCAATTAAAATATAACTGGATTGATTGACCACAGAAAGAAAAGGAAGAATGTTTTCCAGAGAATTATAGCAGAATAGTACTCAAACAAAAACAATATTCACAATTTGCTTGACATGAACCAAAATTAACTGGTGTAAAAGGAATTAGGAAAGATAATCCATTCTAAGAATAAAGACAATCAAAAGATGCCAAACCAAGATGATGCAGATGTTTATATGATCAGTTAGGACTTTAAAGCACCTATTAGACTATGCTTCCCCAGCTTTGCAGAATGCTCCCCAAGAGGCCCATTTCTGACTCACTTGTCAGAACTTTGAGAAGACTGTCATGGCTGTAGTCTGGGGATGAATGACAGCAGAAAAAGAGGGTAAAGACTTATAGTAAATGCCTGAAGATCTAAACAATCTCTATCGACTGCCTCAGGGGCTCTACCAAGAGCCCAGACCACAGATCTTGAGGAACACCCCACCTACAAACACACATAGCTAACTCCCAACACTATGCTTTTTGGCTTCTCCCTTTTGGCTGGTACACCACATACCCCCATAGACAGAACACATGAGCCCTCACAAATGGCACACAGATATTTTATATGCTTTGTAATAAATATTTGCCTCATTTTTGTGAAAATATATTCTTATCTTCTATTCTAGGTATTTTGTACTTTGGGCTCTTTTATTTAGGTCCATAATTCACTGAATATTTTCTTTTTTTCTTTTTCATTTATTTTTATTAGTTGGAGGCTAATTACTTTACAATATTGTAGTGGTTTTTGCCGTACATTGACACGAATCAGCCATGGATTTACATGTGTTCCCCATCCTGATCCCCCCACCACCTCCCTCCCCATCCCACCCCTCTGGGTCTTCCCAGTGCACCAGCCCTTAGCACTTGTGTCATGCATCCAACCTGGACTGGAGATCTGTCTCACAGTTGATAATATACATGTTTCATCACTATTCTTTCAGATCATCCCACCCTCGCCTTCTCCCACAGACTCCAAAAGTCTGTTCTATACATCTGTGTATGTAGTAAGGTAAAAGTCAATGTTTATTCTTTTCTATGGGCTTCCCAGGTGGCGCTAGTGGTAAAGGATTGGCCTACAATGTAGGAGATGCAGGAGACTTGGGTTTAATCCCTGGGTCAGGAATATTCCCTGGAGGATGGCATGGCAACCCAATCCAGTATTCTAGTCTGGAGAATCCCAGACAGAGGAACCTGGTGGGCTCTAGTCCATAGGGTTGCAAAAGTTGGACATGACCAAAGTGACTGAGCACACACACACGCCAGCATCCTTTTCTAGAAAGATATTTGGTTTTTCAGCACAATTTGTTGAAAAAATTTTCCTTTCCCCATTGAGTTGTGTTAGTACTTCTGTTGAGAATGACTATTAAAGTTTGTCAAAAAATTTTTCTGCATCTAACTACTGAAATGATTATATGGCTTTTATCCTTTATTCTGTTATATAGTAAATTATGCTTGCTTTTTTTAAAAAAGCCACATTATTGAAGCAAGATTGACATGTAAAAAGCTGTGCGTATTTAATTCAATGAGTTTGAGGGTAAGTATATACCACTGAAACCACTACCACCACCAAAGCCATAGATACATCCATTGCCGTTTAAAGTTTCCTTCCACCTCCAGCATTATTATTATTTTTACTTATGTGTGGTAAGAACACTTAACATAAGTTTTACTCTCTTAGCATATTTTAAGTATATCATACAGTATTGCTAACTATAAACACTTTATTTGCACCCCTTTTCTGCTCTTACCCATCCCCAAACTACAGCCATGCCAGTCTTCTCAACGCTCTGATGGCTGAGTCAGAGTGGGCCTCTTGGGCAGCATCTTGGAAAGCATAGTATCAATATAATAAGTCTAAAAAAAATTTTTAAATAAAAAAGTTAAATGAGGTGAACTGTTCTTTAAAGAGCAAGTTCTCTCCAAACTATTTAGTTTTTCAGACAACTGTGTATGAATATGAGATCCAGCAATACTATGTTTATTGTTGCTTACTCACTAAGTTGTGTCTGTCTCTTTGTCACCCCATGGACTGTAGCCTGCCAGACTCCTCTGTCTATGGGCTTTCTCAGGCAAGAATACTGAAGTAGGTTGCCTTTTCTTTCTCCAAGGCTTTATTTATTTGGCCGCACTGGGGCTTAGCTATGGCACGTGGGAACTTCAGCTGCAACATGTGAACTCTTAGTTGCAACACTTGGAATCTAGTTTCCCAACCAAAGGTTAAACCCTGACCTCCTGCATTGGGAGCTTGGAGTCTTAGCCACTGGACCACCAAGCAAGTCCCCACAATACAACAGTCTTAGTGAATCTGGACACACAAATATTTTCTCATGATCTTTTAGGTAAAGTAGGAAAATGTAATGGAGAAGGCAATGGCACCCCACTCCAGTACTCTTGCCTGGAAAATCCCATGGACGGATGAGCCTGGTAGGCTGCAGTCCATGGGGTCGCTAGGAGTTGGACATGACTGAGTGACTTCACTTTCACTTTTAACTTTCATGCATTGGAGAAGGAAATGGCAACCCACTTCAGTGTTCTTGCCTGGATGATCCCAGGGATGGGGGAGCCTGGTGGGCTGCCGTCTATGGGGTTGCACAGAGTCGGACACGACTCAAGCGACTTAGCAGCAGCAGCAGGAAAATGTAAAACACATTTCCTGCTGGCTCAGATGGTAAAGGATCTACCTGCAATGCAGGAGACCTGGGTTTGATCCCTGGGTTGGGAAGATCCCCTGGAGAAGGGAATGGCAACCCACTCCAGTATTTTTGCCTGGAAAATCCCAAGGACAGGGGAGCCTGGCAGGCCACAGTCCATGGAGTTGACAAAATAGGTCGTGAATGAGCAAATAGCACTATTTTCAAATATGTGTTTATTTTCATCTTTAAAGAATGATGCCAAATGGTATTTTAAGGTAGTTGCACATTTTTTCTCTTAAGCTAACATTATCTGACGACTCTTATTGCTCCACAATCTATCCAATGCAGTTGGGCATGGCAATCTTTTTAGTCACTCAACTTGGTGTTGAGTGGTATCCTATTGTGTTTTTCTTTTGGAAACTGTAAGATTTGTAGAAAAATTTCAAAGACAAGATAGAGAGTTATATATACACTTCATTGGTATTATATTTTCATAATCACTTCATGGCAAATAGATGAAACAGTGGAAACAGTGACAGACTTTCTTTTCTTGGGCTCCAAAATCACTGCAGATGGTAAATGCAGCATGAAATGAAAAGATACTTGTTCCTTGGAAGCAAAACAATGACCAACCTAGACAGCACACAGAGGGCTTCCCTGATAGTTCAGTTGGTAAAGAATCCACCTGCAATGCAGCAGTTCGATTCCTGGTTTGGGAAGATCTGCTGGAGAAGGGATAGGCTACCCACTCCAGTATTCTTGGGCTTCCTTTGTGGCTGAGCTGGTAAAGAATCTGCCTGGAAAGTGGGAGACCTGGATTCTATCCCTGGGTTGGGAAGATCCCCTGGAGAAGGGAAAGGCTACCTGCTCCAGTATTCTGACCAGGAGAATTCCATGGACTGTATGGACACAAAGAGTCAGACACAACTGAGCGACTTACAATTTCTTTTCAGACAGCATATTAAAAAGACAGAGACATATTAAAAGCAGAGACATTACTTTGCCTGCAAAGATCTGTCTAGTCAAAGCTGTGGTTTTTCCGGTGATCATGTATGGTTTGGAGAGTTGGATAATAAAGAAGACTAAGCACTGAAGAACTGACGCTTTTGAACTGTGGTGTTGGAGAAGACTCTTGAGAGTCCCTTGGACTGCAAGGAGATCCAACCAGTCCATCCTAAAAGGGATCAGTCCTAGGTGTTCATTAGAAGGACTGATGTTGAAGCTGAAACTCTAACACTTTGGCCAACTGATGTGAAGAACTAACTCATTGGAAAAGATCTTGATGCTGGGAAAGATTGAAGGCAGGAAGAGAAGGGGATGATAGAGGATGAGATGGTTGGATGGCATCACCTACTTGATGGACATGAGTTTGAGCAAGCTCTGGGTGTTGGTGATGTACAAGGAGGCCTGGTGTGTTGCAGTCCATGGGGTTGCAAAGATTCGGACCTGACTGAACAACTGAACTGAACTGAACTGAATCATGACACAGGCTACCATGGTGGCTCAGACAGTAAAGAATCTACTGCAATGCAGGAGACAAGGGAGATATGGGTTTGATCCCTGGGTTGGGGAGATCCCCTAGAGAAGAGGATGGCTACTCACTCCAGTATTCTTGCCTGGAGAATTCCATGGAAAGAGGAGCCTGGCAGGCTACAGTTTATGAAGTCACAAATTGAGAGATTAATATTGCTACATTACTATGAGGTGAACTCTAGTAAAAATTTTACTAACTTAGTTCATTTGCTCTAGGATTCAATCTATGATACAATATTGCATTTGATTATCATAGTCCCTTTGTCTCCTTTGGTCTGTGATATAAAGTTTCTTGATTTTCTTTGTTTTTCATGTAAATAGCTGATATGAAACATATCACGTGCCTAATTTTATAAAATAATGATAAATTGGAAAGTAAAAGTTAATAAGAGAAAAAAGTGCACTCCATCCAGCAAACATGTTGTCCCAGGCAAAATGGAAATCTATTCAGATTGGTCAGATTTCAAGGCAATAATGGTCCTGTGGGAAGGATATCACTGGACAGCTTAAGAATAAAAATAGCCATTTAATTCTATCATTAAAAATTTTTCTAAGTATTTAAATAGGTGATTTGGCATGTGATGAGTTACATGTCAGAGGCCAGAAGTCCATGAGTAGAAGAAACCATATATCTATCACCATCATCTAGAAGAATTTAATAACTAGCAGGCTGGCAGCTTGAATAAAATGTAATTGTCAAAATTTAACCACGTTTTTTTTTTTTTTGTTTGCACCTTGTGGCATGTAGCACTTCCCTGACCAGAGATCAAACCCCTGTCTCCTATATTGTAAGCATGGAGTCTTAACCATTGGTAGTTCAGGGAAGTCCTAGCCACTTTTAACAAATAAAAATAATTTTATGTAGTTTGATTTAATATTTACTGAATGAAAAAACAAATAAATAATGAATACTGGACTAGGAAGTTCTTTTGATTTTCAGTGAATAAAAATAGACTTGCTCTTAAAAAGAGAGTTCTTAAAGCACTAACAGAAATAAAAGCACAAATTAATTATAAATTATGCCAGAAGATCATATTTTTTTCTACCTTCAGGAATAAGTTTTTGAAGGGGTCCAAAAGCAATATCTCAGATAAATATTATATATATATGTATATGTATATTGAAATAAATTTACTCAGAGATTTGAGTTGAAAAACCACAGTAAGTTTTATAAGGTAAAAGGCAAAATTATATATTTTACTGTTGGTATTAATAACAGAAATCATGAAATTAAAAGACACTTACTCCTTGGAGAAAAGCTATGACAAACCTAGACAGCATATTAAAAAACACAAAGCTTGCCAACAAAGCTCCATGTAGTCAAAACTAAGGTTTTTCCAGTAGTCATGTGTGGATGTGAGAGCTGGAAAATAAAAAAGGCTGAGTGATAAAGAATTGATGCCTTTGAAAGGTAGTGCTGGGCAAGACTCTTGAGAGTCCGTTGGACAGCAAGGAGATCAAACCAGTCAATCCTGAAAGAAATCAACCCTGAACACTCATTGGAAGGACTGATACTAAAGCTGAAGCTCGAATACTCTGGCCACCTGATGCAAAGAGCTGACTCATTGGAAAAGACCCTGATGCTGGGAAAGATTGAAGGCAGGAAAAGGGGATGATTGAGGACAAGATGTTTGGATGGCATCACCAGCTCAGTGGCCATGAGTTTGAGCAAACTCCAGGAGACAGTGAAGGACTAGGAAGCCTGATGTGCTGCAGTCCATGGGGCTGCAAAGAGTCAGACATGACTGAGTGACTCAACAACAACAACAATTAACAGCACAAATGAAAAAGTGCTACCTAGTAAATATACCTTTGAGACATGAAATGCAGTAGCAAAATACTTGTATCTTTTATTTAAAAGGAAAAAAATCTTTTTTACCAATTCATCTTATACGATTCAATTTCCATTGTCTTTTGTCATCCATTTATAAGAATGGATGAGAGTTGAGCTACTCCGAAGGAGAGAAATTGCTTGCTGTTGATTTTTTTTAATGATTTCAAGTTACTATATGTATAATTTCCTAATGCTGTCTCCTGGGAGTCATAAAAGTCACCACGAGTACAATTTTTTGTTCTTATTTTGATTTCTATTGACTAAGCCTTTCCCTTTTCAGCCACTTAGTGTCACCCTATCAGAACACAAATTATAGTCTAAATTACAAAGAAAAAGTGTTCCTTTCCTCAGCCACAGTGGAATGCAGACTCCATGGAGCATAAATTTTTCCCGAGGGCAAGCAGTAGCCAATCTTTTATTTTCTTTCACATTCTTCATTTAAGAGAATTTCTGGCAAATTTATGTGATAGGAAAATAAATATTTTGTTTTTTAGACACTTTGGTATATTTACAATCAATTATTTTCATCATTCTATTAGAAATGTGGTTGATTATTACAGTGTCTAATATCTGAATAAAACCCAAGTAAACACATGCTTACTTATTAATAAGATGCTGAGGTACATGTAGTCATTTTTAAGGATTCAGATGTTAATGACTGCAAATATTTCACTTGACATTTCCTCCAGCCAGTCTCATCTCCAGATTAGATACTGATCAAATCTGCTAATCATTTGTGTTTCCTAAAGGGAAAGGCTTATCCAGACTCTTTATTCTGATATTTAAAGTCTCCATGATTTAGTCCTACATTTCTCATCCTAGTTCTGTTGGAGCCCCTGGTTGCCTTTCCCACCTGTATCTTACACAATCTTGACTCCCTCTATACCTTTGCCAACTCTGATACTTCCCCCTGAGATGCCACTGCACTCCAGTTTATCTCTATACATCTTTTACAGTGCTTCTTAGATCTATCTTTTATGTCATCTCCCATGAAACCAGCTATGGAACAGAAATGATATTTTAAATACGAAGCATCTAAAGTCAGAATTATTTTTTATCATTCTCTGGTTAGTATTCCATTAGTGTGGAGAAATGTTTCCCATAATCAGTGTCCCTATAGCATATTTTCTCTCATGTTTCATTGTCTATAACTGGGTCACATATCATGCTTACACTAATTATTAACAAGGTGAATGAATGGACAACACAAATATTTGAGCCATCCACGGGGTTGAGAGAAGAGTAAATGACTCAATAAAGCCAGTATGATATAGAAGGCAGAGCAGATGTTGGATAGACAGTCATCACTGTTTTCAGCTCTTTCCAATGAAAAAATAATTGCTAACTCTGTAAATTCCAATTGATTTTTCTTTACACAGTTATCAAAGAAACTTACTCCAGTCAGTCTTTGATAGGCATGAAGAACAGCCTCAAAATTCCACCTATTTATCCCTGTGTCTGGCACACATTGAATACAAGGGTCCGTGGGAGCAAATCTCATTGAGTGACCATCGCTGATATTCTTCAGTCACAGAGTGGTGACTCTGTACTCTTGTCTAGAAGGCAACAAATGGAAGTTAATGGAAGAAGAACATTTGTGTATACATAGGATGGTCATAGTCATCTATTTCAATTCCACCTCTGTTACTTCCTAGCTGTATGAACTTTGGAAAATAACCTAAGTTTCATAGCTTTACTTTTTCCATATGTACATGAAAATAAAACACAGCATGGAGAAGGCAATGGCACCCCACTCCAGTACTCTTGCCTGGACAATCCTATGGACGGAGGAGCCTGGTAGGCTGCAGTCCATGGGGTTGCGAAGAGTCGAACATGACTGAGCGACTTCACTTTCACTTTTCACTTTCATGCTTTGGAGAAGGAACTGGCAACCCACTCCAGTGTTCTTGCCTGGAGAATCCCAGGGATGGGGGAGCCTGGTGGGCTGCCGTCTATGGGGTCGCACAGAGTCGGACACGACTGAAGCGGCTTAGCAGCAGCAAAGCATGGCAACAGGATCAAGTAAATCAATGCAAATTACTTAGCCTGGGGAAGGAGTCTTAGTAATTAGTAACTGCAGTTGGTGCAGTCTCTTTGGATCAGAAAGTCATGGCTATTTTGTCACTGCAAGTAATGGAAATAAAATAAACCCCTTGGAGTATGTATTCTTTCTACAAACAAAACAGCCAATTTTTGTATTGACAGTTGGCCAAGCAAGACGTATTTGCCGTTTACTGTCATGACGGCTTAGTTAGCAAAATTGATAAACTGGAAATTCTCCCATTACCTTTTCTGGATTTGAAACAACAAAACAGTTCAAAATTCTTTTTTTGATCATTCTTTTGAAAGAAACATTAACTCTATTTTTATCTGTAAGGGAGAAAATCAATCACTCTAAAAGGAAAGTAGGGAGGGAAGGAATGTGAGATATAAAAGAAAGCTAAGAATATTTATCTCTCGCATCCACAGAGATTTGTATAATGTTTTATAAAATCAAAATTGGAAGTTAGAGTCCTAAACTTTTAACACTTGATAAGAAAAACATTCCACTGAAATTTGTGAAAGGAATTAAGGTCAACTTTAGTATCTCTCACATTATATTTAACAGAGTAATAAACTCAGCTTTTTAACAACTGCAATGTTAATCCAATAGTTTTTAAAACACAACCAAATTTGCAGTTTTAAGGAATTCAATAATGTTACCAGTTAATAAAACAACTCTTACTCACATCTAACCTAAGAATGGTTTGTCAATTATTACCACAAACAGTGGCATTTACAGCAAATGTTTAACTCTAAGTTATGTCAAGGCACTCTTCAGAGTTATATAATTTGTGTTAAATCTGCAAAGGACTACATTTAATGGTCCATTTCAGACATGGCCTCCTAGTTGCTGGTACAATCTAGTAATGAGTGTAGAACAAGCCAATGTCAAGTTTTTCCATTCAAAAAGTTGCAGAGACTCTCTCCAAGCTGATCTTAGATTCATCTGACTACAGTGCCTCTTAATCAATTCTTACTCTCTTCCTCCATCTGCATTTTTTTTCCTGGTTGACACCCTCTTATATTCATGTAACAGTAGCATGGTCAGTAAAATCCCATCAAAACTGAATTAAATTTGTGCTTATTTTTTCCCTCTCATACAATCTGGAAACAATCTTCACTATAGAAGAATGCCTAGACTCCTGCTCCCAGAAGCAGCTTGTTCTGTATAGAACTGGGCGACCTGTTTGAGATATTCTTTAGCCAGACTCTAAGCCAGCTCGTTCATTCAAACCTTAATTAATCAATTAGTTCATATAGTCAACAAATCTTTAGTGAGTGCTTGATATATGAAAAGCACTGTTTTAAGTACTGGAGATACAAGTGAACAAAATAGGCAAAATTTCTTTTCCTCAAAATGCTTTTATTCCAGAAAAGGGAGAAAGTGATAAATAAATGTCAAATGTAGTATGACAAATAGGCATTTCACAGATTTTTTTTTTTTTTAAACATGAATTACACTAAGAGGATAGGGAGTGTTGGCCTGGAAGGAGGTTTATATAATACCAAGTATAAAGGTTAAATAAAGCCTCACTGAAAATGTGGCAGTTGAACAAAGAGCTGAAGAAGGTAAATAAGTCATATGAATAAATGGGAAGTGCCTTTGCAGGCTGAGGGAAGAGTAAATGTGCAGACCCTAACGTAGGGGAATGCCTAGGAAGTTCAAGGAAAAGCAAGGTCGTCTGTGTGCTGGGAACAGAGTGGGTCAAAAAGACAGTAAATATAAGGCCAGAAAGGGAAGAGAGAACGGATTTTGAGAGGCTCTGTAACCCATTGCAAGGATTTTCCTTCACTTTGAGGGAAATTCAAACCAATTGAGAGTTTTGTGCCGCAGAATGACAGGATCTAACTCATAGTTAAGAGCATTACTGTGGTCACTGAATTGAGAGATGATTGTGGGCAGGCAAGTATAAAAACAAGAGGGCCTACAAAGAAGCTATTGAAATAATTCAGGCAACAAATGATGATGACTGGTAAGTAATTCAGGTGAGAAGTTGCTGGCAGAGGTAATGAAAAGTGTTGGGCTCTGCATTTAACTTAAAAGTAGAGACTACAGTATTTGCTGATTGATTGGACATTTTATGTGAAAGACAGAACTCAAAAATGTTTACAAGTCCCTTTGGACCGAACAATCTAAAGAAAAGAATTGTAATGCACTGATATATTGGAAGATCTGTGGGAATGAGGGTAGAGGGAAGATGGGAAATGAGAAACTAGATTTATAGCAATTTTATTTGCAGAAGTCTAGTAAACGTCAAATGGCGACATGAAGTTGGCTATTGGTTATGAGTTCAGGGAAGAGATCTGGTTTGGACACCTGAGTTTTGGAGATACCAGTTTATGATGATAGTCAATGAGATTGAATGAGATTTCCAAAAGTGTGAATATTTATAGAGAAGTAAAAGGTCTGAGGTTCAGCCTTAGGATACCACTAGCATTCCAAGTCTGGGGAAATGTGGGAAATCAGCAAATAAGATGGAGAAAAGCAGTCCCTGGAGTGGGCGGCCAATCAGGAAATGTATTGTTTTGGAAGGAAAGTGAAGAAAACATTTAAAGGAGGAGGAAGTGATAATATAAGTTAAATGTTACCAATTAAGACAAGTAAAATGAAGACTGAAAATTAACCATTGATTTAGCAATGTGATCAATGTTTCTTCTCATTGGGGAGAAGAAGGAAATTATGAAAGTGGACAACTAGACATGCTTCCTCATTTAAAGTCCTCTTTGTATAACCCGAACTCCCACAGCTTCTATGAAGTGAACTAATTTCAGAATTCTTTATTTTATTATACTCCAGTAATTAGTTCCTTATGACTGTGCCTTATCTTATTCCATGTTGATATTTTCAAGTTGATCTTTTTAAAAAAAAACATATGAAGGAGATAAGTCAATATTTCTATCATTGTTTTGCAGAAAGCACAGTTTTTAGAGAAGATGAACAGTTCATTGTCACGCTTCTGGTTAGTGGCAAAGTGGTGACTCAGCACAGGTCTTCTGATCCTCCTCCTTTAATTTCCATAATGAGAGAAGCAAAGACTTCTTACTTATTCTTTGAAACTTCCTTTATGCACTGCCCACTTCTATTCATACATTCTATTTATTCTTATTTAATCCTTTGAATTTTGGTCTTCAGAGTTTTTTTGAACAGTTGCATATCATGACCTTTAAGGACAAACAGTGATATGACTTCAGAGCTTCAGGGAATTTGAACTTCTGCCAGGCTCTGAACCCAGAGAATAGTTTCATATGCCCTTTTGTCCATCCTTTCATGAAGGATTTACTTCCTCCTAGTATAGGCGAAAGGTTGGGTAAATGACCAGCACTGTATTATTGAACATATATCTGCCCACTCTCTTGTTACAAAGAGTTATAGGCCAACATCTAAGTACTGAGTAAATCTTGTGAGTGTAATCTCATATATCATCATAGTACACATCCTCTTTGTTTTTCTTCTTCTTGATTCCTAAGAGTTTTACTTCTTTCCACCCTTATATATAAACATAAGGAGTCAAAATCTTAGCCACATAAAAATATATTGTTAGGAATAACAGTCATCCATCTTCAGCATGAATTCCTAGAGATGGTCACTCATTACCACAAGTTCATGCACATAAGCATGCAGCTGAACAAAATAAATAGATTAGTCATAACTTTTAAATGATAAAACATAAATTACAAAAATCATGCAGGCAACAGATTATATTGGTATCAATTTCCTGGTTGTGATATTGTGCAAGTTAGGCAAGATGTTACCACAGGAAAAATTGGGTAAAAGTTATGTGAGACCTCTGTATATTTCTTAAAAATGTATGTGAATCTATAATTATCTCAAAATAAAAAGCTTAAAAATTATGCATATAAAAGAACATTCAAGGGCAAACTTCCTTTCCCAAGACCAGCAAACCATCACGAAGTTGGAAAGGGAATGCACTACAAAAGATACTATCTTAGGCAAAATCTATCATGCTGGCTGTTGAGAGTATAGTGAGAAAGTCACAGAAGTAAACAGATAAATGATGATCTGTGAGGAAAAGGATAGTGATGAATATGAATTTTATTTTAGCATCAAATATAGTAATTGTGCTTGCAGTATTCATTTTTTTGCAAAGATAGACTTCACTTTCGATCAGTTGCCTCCCAGTCAGCCACCTGCTATGGGATCCTGTTTGTATGTGTGTTTAAAAACAAGAATTATTTAATCTATGTATCTGATGGGTCATAGTTTCAGTTCTAAGGCTAAACTAAACATGCTGCCCTTGTTACCATCCCATCTCTTTTCTAGTTATCTGGCCTTCTCTTTCTTTCCCAGAAATTCTTAAGATCATTGACTCTGCTGACGGAAGTCAGGCTTCTGACCGCCTAATAAATAAGCTCACCAGTGAAAAGCCTATTTTTCATTCTGTTTAATTACAGGCTTAAAAGACACTCAAAATTGAGGGTGTCTTTGGACAAATAATACTGTAGGCTGGGTTTACTTATCTCTTATTGGCATTGGCACCAAGCCCTTTTATTCTCTGCTTTGAAATTCATGGCTGTGTCTGTGGCTGCATACTAAACAAACAGGCCATCACACGGGCTGCTCAGCCACGCAGATGCAGCTCAACTAATCCATGCACCTAAATGGCCAATTCAGAACTGTAGTTTGGGTAACTAACACAGTCGAATTATTTCTAGTGCACTAAATGCATGTGATCGTAAATGAATCCATACATTATCATTTGAATTGGTTGTTGTGAACTATCCCAGGGCTTAAATTACAACATCTTATTCTGAATACTAGATGATTGGCTTCAAAATTGGCCCTTAGAAATGTATGTGTGTATAAAATGTTTATATGAAAGAATTAAAAATAAAATCAAACATACAAGAAATTGCCAATAAAAAGCAAATTTCCCTCCTACTCTTGCTTCCTCTGACTCTCATTTCCCTTATACAGATATGTTGCCTTTACTGTGTGCCGTGCTAAATCGCTTGTCATGTTCAACTCTTTGTGACCCTGTGGACTGTAGCCAGCCAGGCTCCTCTGTACATGGGATTCTCCAGGCAAGGTTATTGAAGTGGGTTGCCATTTCCTTCTCCAGGGGATCTTCCCAACCCAGGAGTTGAACTCGCAGCTGTTATGTCTCTTGCATTGACAGGTGGGTTCTTTATCACTAGCACAACCTGGGAAGCCCCATTACCATTAATAGTTTTAAACAAAGACATTCTATCCACGTATCAACATATATACCCAGATTTTATATAGAGAGAAAACATGATAAGTTATACTTCCTTATTTGTCACATAAAACGTAGCAGATATACACATTATTCTAAGCTGGTTCTTTTTATTTAATGAGACCTCTTAGAAGCCTTCCTATATCAGAATCTATGGTTTGCCCACCTTTTTAAACAGCCGAATAGTATTCTGATGTAGATGTAATCATTTTCCTTTAAAAAGTCACATTTTGATGGACATTCAATTTCCAGTATTTTGTTATTGCCAACAATACTTCAGCGAACATCATTGCATGTGATGATGTGTGCCATGTGTAAGTAGTGTCTGTAGGGTACTTTGCTGAAAGGGTAATTCCTGGTCAAAGGATATATTCAGTTTTTAGGTAATAGATATTTTTTAATTATTTTCCATAGAAGCTGTGCAGTTTTCCTAACCACTGAAGAGAGGATTTGACTTCCCATATCTTCTTCTCTGGATAGACATTTGGTGCCATCACTACATGGCAAATAAATGGTGAAACATGGAAACAGTGAGAGACTTTATTTTCTTGGGCTCCAAAATCACTGCAGATGGTGACTGTAGCCATGAAATTAAAAGACAATTGCTTCTTGGAAGAAAAGCTATGACAAACTTAGACAGCATATTAAAAAGCCGAGACATTACATTGCTGACAAATGTCCATCTAGTCAAAGCTATGGTTTTTCCAGTAGTTATGTATGGGTGTACGAGTTGAACCATAAAGAAGGCTGAGCATCTAAGATTTGATGCTCGTGGACTGTGGTGTTGGAGAAGACTCTTGAGAGTCCCTTGGACTGCAAGGAGATCAAACCAGTCAACCCTAAAGGAAATCAACCCTGAATATTCATTGGAAGAACTAATAATGCTGAAGCTTCAGCTCCAATACTTTGGTCACCTGATGTGAAGAGATGACTCATTAGAAAAGATCTTTATGCTCAGAAAGATTGAAAGCAATAGGAGAAGGGGACAACAGTGGATGAGATAGTTGGATGGCATCATCGACTCAATGGACATGAGTTGGAGCAAGCTCCGGGAGATGGTGAAGGACAGGGAAGCCGGGCATACTGCAATCTGTGGGGTCACAAAGAGTCAGATGTGACTGAGAGACTGAACCACAACATCTATCTCTTCTTAGTTTATTATTAATTTTTTGAACTTAGGGATCTGATTATAATGGTAAGTTATATTTATCTATATAACTTATGTGCATATATATATATAACTTATATATATATAATTTAAATTATCTATATAATTTTATATTTATGAATGTGGTTGACATCTTAAAAGTCATCTGTGACATTTTTTCCGCCTAAGCACTCAGTACTTCATCATTTGCTAAATAGTATCTGTTCCTCACTGGTTTGAAATGACAGCTGAGATAAATCTCTGTGTTTATTATAATTTATTTCTGAAATCTGTATTCTGTTTCGTATTCTGTGCATGCACGCTCAGCAGTCCAGATGCAGTTCAACTAATCCATGTACCTTAATGGCCAATTCAGAGTAGTAGTTTAGATAACTAAAACAGCCGAATTGTTTCTAGTGCTCTTTATGTATGTGATCATAAATGAGTCCATATATTATAATTAGAACTAAATTTCATGAACTATGCTGGGGCTTGCACTGCAACATCTTGTTCTGAATTCTTGTGTCTGATTCTTTGTGACCCTGTGGACTGTCAGGCTTCTCTTTCCATGGAAGTTTCCAGACAAGAATATTGGGTTGGGTTGCCACTTCCTACTCTAGAGGACCTTCCTGACCCAAGGATTAAAGCCATGCCTCCTGCTTTGGCAGGTGGATTCTTTACCACTGAGCTAATTGGGAAGCCCAAAAGAATGGAATTATGCACTTTGCACTGGTCGGAAGTCAAACCCTGGTCTCCTGCATGAGATGTGAGAATTTTACCACTGAACAATCAATGCTTTGCTATTCTGTTATATCTATCTTGTTGTTTACATGTATCAGTACCAATTTTTGTACATATTTATACTTTTATAATGCCTTAACATATAGTAGTTTAGTGCCACTTTATTGTTCTTTTTTAGAACTTCCCTAGATATTTTTGTAAACGTTTTGGTTGGTGGTTGGATTGGAGTTGTTTCATTTAAATAAATACTGAAATATGCTCTGCTTAAAAATAAGGTGCAACTATTATGCACAGTGAAGGCTTTATGCCCAAGGTTGGGGCCTGAAAATGATGTATAGGGAAAGAAGAGAAAAGAGGGCCAACGAAGGGAGGGAAACAAAATAAATTTTCCAAATAAAAGTTCTGCAAAACAAGCAAACAAAAAACACAGAAGTACCCTGGAATAAAACGCGTGCTTGAATGTTTTAAGTTATTTTTGCAGCCAGCTAGTTTTACAGGTCAGCATGGATAACCCTGGCTTTTAAGGGCTTGACAAACATTATCAAGATTCTGACCTTAAACTGAAATTCCTTGAACTCTCAGTACCTGTGAACTTGCACCTCAAATTCCTGCCCCTGGCATGTACTTAACCAGTCACAAGGAGCCAGCATTAGTGACTACTCTGGCAGGAAGCATAACTTGTAGAGAAGTTAACAAGTTCTGAGTAAGACGGAGATAAACACAGATGGCAGACCGCTATCTTGAGCTGCTTGTCCTTTAAGTATGTTGAGATCCAGACTTTTAAGTGACACTTCAGTGATCTCAAAAGCAGGAATCTTGTGTCTGCCACTATTTCAGGTAATGAACTCTTTTATGGGGAAATAATTGTTGAAGCTACTAGTCTAAGAATCTGATTTGTAATAGATTTGTAATTTGGGTAACAACTCCTCTGATGTTTAGAAATTTCCTTTAAGAAAGCCTTATCAGAATCATATGACTAATTATATTTACTGGTTAAAGATAAAGAAAGCTGGTCATGGCATTATTCCTATGTCTTCTTTATCTAATTTGATTGCTACTGAAATAATATGATGCAATTTAATCTTTATTTAGCTTTGCTATGCCGTAACATTTTTAAAAATCAGCAATGCTATTGACATAAAATGCTCTGGTTGGATTAAGACACGTTTACTGTTGCCTGAAGCCATACTTGAGGCTCGATGACTTTTCAGTGCTGAAAAATGCAGATAGAACCATCTTAGAGTTTATTTTGATTCCTTTGCTCTATCATTCTAGAATCTGCATTTCTGTATCAGTGTTACTTGAAGGCAATATATCTGAAAGATTTAGGTCTGAAATATATTAAGACTTCACTCCCTATTTCATGATGAGTCCAAAGCCTAACATTGGAAGTGAGGGGGCAATAATGTCACACTGTGTACTTCTTGCTGGGATACAGCACACAAGACTAGGAGTTGACCTAAGAATGAAATGCTGTCCTCATTTATCTATTAAGCTAGATCCTAAATCATTTCATCTACTCATAAATAAATTTTCTTTATGGACAAAATAGGAATGTTTATTTTCCTCTCAGTTAGTATGCAAGTCTATTTGCAGCTTTCTAGCAAAAGAGAGTACAACTCGTTTTCTCTGCTTATAAATTGTTCATTACCACGCTCTCTGATGGCCAATTCATGGCTCCATCTGCAACTCCACAAATCTCTTTGCCCAGGTAAGCTTGGTGTGCTAAAGAAGATGAGCTCGGGATTTAAGAGGAAAAAAAAAAAAAGATATCTCTCATGAATTTCTCATCTATGATTTTAAATTTTCTAAATCCTTACTTGTATTGATATTTGCATATTAGGGTCCAGGAAAACAAAAGCTTCATTGACTTCATTAACATACTTTTGGGAGCTGCCTATGAATGACATTTAATGATTTTTCTCATACCTGAAAAGGGTCTCAGTTCAGTAGAATAACAAATATACAAACAAATCCTTTAGATAGTAGTACTTTCTTTCCTCTGTGATGTGAGTTGTAACCTAGAAGACTCAACACAGAGGACTAAGATAATTGTGTTAGAATACTTATGGTTTGAGTCTTTCAAAGCAAAGCAATCAAGGTTATTAGCTTTTCCTTCTTCTTTGATAAACAGAGAAATGTAAATCTCAACAAGAATGTCAATGGAGCTTAGGTGGACCTTAGCCTTAGAGCAGTTAAAAATCACTCCTTCCTGCATATATTTAACATCCACTAATGTTAATGGGATGGACTTCACTCCATTTTTCACGCGGGGAACTTGATTCCTTCATGTGAAAATAATATTTACAAGTAATGATGCTCCTTCCTTTAGCTAAAATGTGAAAACAAAGCAAAAGTACAAGGTGAACAAAAGCTCCTTAGAGAAAGCAGTGTTTTCACACCCACCTCTGGTGGTGGGTTGGATACGAATCTGGCTCACAATATATATCTCCTGTCACTGCTGAGCTGAAGTGTCTACCCAGAGATTTTTTTCAATTAAAATTCTGTGCACCAATAGATTCTGCTACAGAGATTTTAATTAAAAAAAAAAAAAAAGAAATGATATAAACCCCCATTGTCTCTAGGCACTGTTTGTATTAAAGGATTAGACTGATGAAATGTTTGGATTTTATTGTTCTAAACATGTGTTTCAGTTGGTGCTATCGGACACACCATGTGAAGAAAATGAAATGTAAGTAAATAACAAGAAGCTCCACGGTTTTATTCAGCCTTTTCAAAATCTGAAGACTCAAGTCATTTGAGAAGCACAAAATGAGTTTCAAATGATCATTACAATTACTAGAGAAAAAAAAGTACATTACTTTTAAATGCAAGTGGCTTAGTTTTTCTAAAGGCAGAAAAGATGCACTTTCATTGTGGTCAGCTTTGTTAAATAAAAATAAGGGACCTAGTTGATTTCAAGATATTTTTGCTCACTGCGTTCTCCATCCTGGAGGTTTTAGATGTCCTTTAAGTTCATGTCTTCCTTTATGACTGCATCCACATGCGTTAAGACACGGAGATGATGGGAGACAGCTTTCTGGCTAATTTGGTTTCAAATATAAGCAAACAATTATCTAACCTATATTATATTTCAAAGTGTTTTGATATGTTATGTAAATAATTGACTCAATTTTCTCATTTTTTTGTGCTATAGGCTTAATACTTCTCAGAACTCTATTCTGGAAATGGGGAGAGGCTGTCATTAATAAAGCTGCTGCTGATTAATGATAACTAATATACTGAGACTCGTGCAAGTGTCAGAAAGCACTTCTGCCAAGTGCTGTCTTCTTCTGGGAGCAGTCCTCACTGCCAACTAGCTGTTTTAATTATCATTGTTACCCTCCAGGCTGGGGTCTTCGGGCCCTGTCTCCGGATTAAGAGGCCAGGCTGGGTGGGATGCTTTCCTTGGCCCTGGAATCCTTCACCTGTTTTTGGTGGATCATCCCATTATTGATAATCTGCTTGTTAAGTACATGCCTCTCTTTCAGTTACTGTATGTTTCTCCACTGCTGTTTCTTTGCACTGATATTGGACTTGCTTTTTTCTCTGTCTTCTGGGGTTGGTGACGTAATGGACTTTTAACTATTGGTTTGTTTAATTTTGGACCTCATGGCTGTTTCATCTTGTCCTTTCATCTTCTGTTTTTACCCAGAGTACTAGAATAATGAAATTGTTTGTTTGTTTGTTTTTTGATCATGTTGCACAGCTTGCAGGATCCTATTTCCCTAACCATGAATTGAACATAGGCCCCCAACAGTGGACATATGGAGTCCTAACCACTGAGAAGTCAGGAATTCCCATTAGAATAAAGACATTCTTAATTGAAAAAAATCATAAGTGTTGAATCTAACACCCTCATCAACATGACAGGAGAATATGGTATTGGAGAACTTTAAATGCTAACTTTAGAGTCACTGAGGCTACTAACCTTTTTTTTCAGGTGAAGAATTGAGACCCAAAGAGAGATAGTAACAAATTAACTACAAGACTTAAACTGGTACTTAAGGACAAAACTTTTGGCTACATCATTTTGTATTTGCATGTCTGTTGTTAATGTAATTGTCATTATTTAGTGGCTCCCCTAGAGGGGCAGTGGTAAAGAATCTGTCTGTCAATGCAGGAGATGTAGATTCAGTCTCTGAGTAGGGAAGATTCCTGGGAGGATGGCATGGCAACCCCCTCCAGTATTCTTGTCTGGAAAATTCTATGAACAGAGGAGCTTGGTGAACTACAATCCATGGGGTCGCAAAGAGTTGGACACTACTGAGCACACACCCATTATTTAATATCACTACTTCTGAATAAAGGCAAACAAACAAAAAAATCCACTTCAGATATAATGAAAATTAGCAGAAAATAAAGACAGAGAAGGTAAGAAAGTGGTTGATTTTTAGGGAGCTGGTAGAAGGTAAGTAAACATATTGAATGTATTGAAAATAGACACAGTATCTCAAATCTTTTATCACCACAAGAAGATGTTTGTGGGACTCTAGTATTAGTTCTATTTAAATTGTTTTTCAAACACAAGACTGATTTTTTTCTGATCAAACCTGCTCAATTTATTTTTATAATAGCATTTCAGTAGAAACAGCACATTGCTAAGCTTTTGTATATAAATTAGATATTGTAAGTAATTTAATGTATGGAATAAAACATGACAGAGGCCCTCTGCATAATTATACCTTTAATCTTCCCTTTTCCCAGAAATAACTAAGTATATTGATGTGCATGTGCATGCAAAAATGGGTATTTTATGAAACATAACTAAAATCATACGCACACAGGATTCTGTAAATTAATTACATGAATACATTGTTGATGATAGTCTGCCATATTACCCAGCTTGGGGAAGTTAAATATTTTTCTCAAGAGTAAGCAAGTAAAAGGCAGAACTTTGATCTGGGCTCACAATTGACTCCTTAGCCTGGGATTTTCACCACAAACCACACTATGTATCCAATATGTAGATAAAATTACACACCTGGCAACACATCTAAGGGATGCACAATCCATCCGTCCTTTCGGTGACTGTACAATGTACCCACCCGAAATTAATTAAGTCAGGTCACTAGTCTCTGGGTGATATGATTAGGCACCCATCACTCCCCCAAATTATTGTAGCTAAATTGGATTGTAGCTTTTTGTTAAGGATGATCTTTACAAAAAGGATCCATGAAATTTGCTATTGCGTTTACACTCTAACTAAGAGTACTATGAGAAGCATTGTTCTTGTTGTTAAACACAGCCTATTTATGAAGCCCCATAGTTTGAATTTGTTTCTCATTTCTCTGGGGCTTCCCTGGTGGCTCAGATGGTAAAGAATCTGCCTGCAATGCAGGAGACCCAGCTTTGATCCCTGGGTTGGGAGGATCCCCTGGAGAAGGGAATGACTATATCAGAAATAGTTGTGCATGTGGTGAATAATGTTGCCTGTTTTTATTAACTTTAGAGAATACTACATTACCAATTCTCTTTTTATCCTATTAACTGCTAGAAAGTTTTAAACCAGATCTGAAGCTGAGTTCTAATTTTATATATGGGATTTACTACATTCAGTTTACAAACTGATCTCACTGGTGTCTTATTCTTTTGTCTGATACTATCTGAGGTCTCACTTTTTTTTCCTATTTTTAATAGTTTCTTGAAGCATTTTGTAACATGGGATATTGAATGCACTCAGGCAGTACAACACACAGCAATATGAGGCTAGAACTGACTTTTACTATTCCCAGTTGCAGTGCTGCATCGTAGTAAGAGAGACATGGGCTCCAGAGCCAGACCATTTAGAATTAAAGCCTGCCTCTGGCCCTTCTAACTGGGTTATCATGGAGAAGTTACTTAACCTCTTTATGACTGAATTGTCTCAATTGTAAGTGAGAATCGCAATAGTGTGATGCTACTTTATAGAATTTTAAGTTTGAAAGTTAATTAATTCACATGAACTTATATAACTGTTGGTTTAGAAAAATGCCTAGCATAGGAAATTAGGGATAATTCTAGTAGAGGAGCCAATGGAGCAACTCTGAACTTTTCTTCTATTTATCAAATTAATGAATTTGTAATTAATCTTAGGTCCACAGATTCTCAGCACTGATAAGAAAATTAAGATTGGCTATATCCCCAAATAAGTATTTTTTAAAAAGAAGCAGGTGTCAAAGGAGATAATTTTTGTCCTTACAAAGCAGGAATCCTCTCCACACATCACAGTAGGATACTAGTTGTTCTGAAAGGGACAGAAATTATCTCCTTTGACCCCTACTTCTTTTTTAAACTTTTTATTTCGTACTGGGGGTAGAGCGGACCAGCAATATTGTGATAGCTTCAGGTGAACAGCCAAGGGACTCAGCCATACACACACATGTATCCATTCTCCCCTAAGCTTCCTTTCCATCCAGGCTGACACATAGCATTGAGCAGAGTTCCATGTGCTATACAGTAGGTCTTTGTTGGTTATGCATTTTAAATATAGCAAAGTTTATATGTCTATCCCAAACTCTATAACTACCCCTTCCCCCCATCTTTCCCTCTGGCAACCATAAGTTCATTCTCTAAATCTTTGTGTCTCTCTCTTTTGTAAGTAAGTTCATTTATATCGTTTCTTTTCAGATTCTGTGTTTAAAGGATGTCATCCAATATTTCTCCTTCTCTGTCTGACTTACTTCACTCTGTATGACAGTTTCTAAGTCCATCCATGTTGCTGCAAATGGCATCGTTTCATTCTTTTTTATGGATGAATAAAATTCCATTTTATATATAAATCACACCTTCTAAAACCATTTGTCTCTTAATGGATACTTAGGATGATTCTATGTCTTGGTTATTGCAAATAGTGCTTCAATGAGCATTGGGATACACATATCCTTTTGAATCGTGTTTTTCTCTGGATATATGCCCAGGAGTGGGATTGCAGTGTCACATGGTAGCTCTATTTTCAGCTTTTTAAGGAAATTCCATACTGTTCTCCATAATGGCTATACCAATTTACATTTCCACAAACAGTGTAGAAGGGTTCCCTTCTCTCTACACCCTCTCTAGCATTTATTGTTTGTGGACTTTTTGATGATGACCATCCTGGTTGGTACAAGATAATATTGTAGTTTTGATTTGCATTTCTCTAATAATATGAATGTTGAACATCTTTCGTGCCTCTTGACCACCTATATGTCTTCTTTGGAGAAATGTCTGTTTAGATCTTCTGGCATTTGTTGATTGGGCTGTTTTGATGTTGTTAAGCATCATGAACTCTTTGTATATTTTGGAGATTCATCCATTTTATGTCCCATCATTCTCAAATATTTTCTCCCAATATGTGGGTTGTCTTTTTTTGTTTTGTTTATTGTTCCTTTGCTGTGCAAACCTTTTGAGTTTAAGCAGTTCTCATTTGTTTATTATTGTTTTTATTTCTATTATTCTGGAGGCGGATCAAAAAAGATATTGCTGTGATTTATGTCAGAGAGGATTCTGCCTATATTTCTCCTTAGGAGTTTTATAGTGTCCAGTTTCACATTTGGGTCTTTAATCTATTTGAGTTTACTTTTGTATGTGGTGACACCTACTTCTAGAAGGTTCTGGTTATTGAAAATATCTTCCTTAAACATTATAATCTGCTCTAACTTCTGGATTTTTTTTTTCTTTTTGATATTCTCATCTGAATTTGACTAAGCATAAATCAATCTCCTTGCAAGGAGATCCAACCTGTCCTTCCTAAAAGAGATCAGTCCTGGGTGTTCATTGGAAGGACTGATGTTGAAGCTGAAACTCCAATACTTTGGCCACCTGATGCAAAGAGCTGACTCATTTGAAAAGACCCTGATGCTGGGAAAGATTGAGGGCAGGAGGAGAAGGGGACAGCAGAGGATAAGATGGTTGGATGGCATCACTGACTCAATGGACATGGGTTTGGGTGGCCTCCGGGAGTTGGTGATGGACAGGGAGGCCAGGCACGCTGCGGTTCATGTGGTCACAAAGAGTCAGACATGACTGAGAGACTGAACTGAACTGAAATAAATCTCTGAGTAACAACTTTGTTTAAGAAAATGTAACTTTTCCTACACTGAAGATCTTGCACCTAAATTTGAGTATTTAAAATATTGCTACTGTTCAGATGGTTTCAATTTTTAAGAACTCAAAGATTTCTATTTAAAAATTAAACTTGAGAAAGACATGGAAACGATGGTAGGTAGGGAGTAAAAAGACCTGTATTCTATTTTAAGTTCTTTTGTCAGCTGGTGACCTTCCCACTTATTTTCCCATAGTGAAAAATCACAATGCACAATGAAAAAATCCTAAGAGTGAAATAAATGATCCCAAAGGAGCTTGCAATTGTGAAATTATATGCTCACCTTGCATTTCTCCAGCTAACTGCTTTCTGACCATTTTATTGTTATTAGTAACTTCAACAATGTGTGCACAGGGTCAGAAAGAGGAAGTAAAGTAAGTAAGTTTGGATAATTGATAGCACTTGAAAAAATATTAATTGACTCAAATATTGGAACTAAGAAATGAAATGAGGTAGTTAATATTTAGAATTGGCATTTCAATAAATATATGACCTATTTTTAAATGTAAGAAGAGAAGCAGAGATTTATACATAGAGGAAGATTAAACAACCCATTCTTTCTGGTTATAAGCTTACATTTCAAGATTGAAAACCAAGAATCTTGTGCTCTTTTATTGGATCAGGACACCAAGAAAATTTTCCCACATTCATTTTGAAAGTGGGATACTACATTTAATTTTATATATATATATATATATACACACATATAAACTATATATATATATATACACATATATATATATATATATACTACATACAAAGTTTATGGTTACAAAAGTGATGCATGTACGTTACAAAAATTCAAAGAATATAGAAATGTTGGAAATATTAAGTGCCTCACAATACCATCTTCAAAAGAAGCAAGCATTGTTAGTAACTTGATGTATATGTGATCCCATGGACTGTAGCTCGCCAGGCTCCTCTGTTGATAGGATTATCCATGCAAGAATACTGGAGTGGGTAGCCATTCCCTTTTCTAGGTATCTTTCCTACCCAAGGATTCAACCTGGAGTCTCCTGCATTGAAGGCAGATTCTTTATCATATGAGCCATCAGGGAAGCCCCACAGATATACATAATAATTGTATAATACCTATTTGGTAAAATCAGTGTATTTGTGCAAAAGAAAATATACAAAGTAGAACTGAGATCTTTCCATTATTTTATTTAACAAAGCTTTCATTGTAAATATAATCTATATTCTCTTTGATTAATGAATAATATTTCTTTACAAGGATGTGCCATTAATTATTGATAAAATCCTTGATTGATCTCTTATCTTAGGATGCTTTTTAAACTCATACATCAGTTCCCATTTTTTTTCTCTTCCATTTGAACTTATGTGCTTGGCTAAACCCTCTAGGTGCCCTCCGCCAAATTCTTGTTGTCTAAGTTTGACTTTTGTCTTAAACATTTGCAATGAAAATTTTAAGTTGACACTTCACATGTGTTAAAAGTCATTTCTGAATAGTATAATGATAAACATGACACACTTCCTCCTTAGAGACGCTGAGAGCAATAAATTAGCTGACATTTATGAATGCTTTCAAGTTGAAAAGTATTGAGTGTTATTTTAAAAAAGATGATTAAGTATAGCTCATCTCAGAAGTTATCAGGCTGTGATGAACAGTTTTCCACTGTTTAATCTCAGACTACTTTAATAACAGCATCTACACCAGGGTGTGAAAAAGGTCCATCAGTAAACATGCATTCAGTACACGTGTCTGACATAGAAAGGGGCTCTAAAATGAACAGCACTTAAATGGCTACCCCTAGGGAGTTAAACCTCCTGAAAATTGCACTGTGGACTTTGGCTTTATATTACCTTTTTAATGTTAATCCGAGAATGATTGAGTTATTCCTAAATACACAAATAGTTTGACCATCCTGAAAATCAACTTCTAACTCCTTGGTAAATGATATGTGTGACCACACACACTCATTTTCCTTTTATTATAATTTCTTTATCCTACCAAGTTGGTGGGCTTCCCTCATAGCTCAGTTGGTAAAGAATCCACTTGCAATGCAGGAGTCACCAGTTCTATTCCTAGGTCCGGAAGATCCACTGGAGAAGAGATAGGCTACCCACTCCAGTATTCTTGGGGTTTCCTTGTGGCTCAGCTGGTAATGAATCTGACAGCAATGTGGTAGACCTGGGTTCAGTCCCTGGGTTGGGAAGATCCCCTGAAGAACAGAAAGGCTACCCACTCCAGTGTTCTGGCCTGGAGAGGTTCCATGGACTGTATAATCCACGGGATCGCAAAGAGTCGTATATGACTGAGCAACTTTCACTTTCAGTTTCAACCAGGTTATAGGCCTGCTATTCCTTACCAAGATATAAATCGTTAATAGAGATTATGAACTTTCCCTGGAGGATTTGCATTCTGAAGAATTATAAGTCTCTGAATAAACAGAATACTGGAACAGTTATCTACCTAATACTTAATACCTATGACACGTTAGTCCTGAAAAGTAGTTACTACCACCTTCTCAATGCACAACAGTATTCATAACCCTAGCATCAACCTTACTACAGTGAAACTATCTGTCTATGTGTCTGACAGATTCACAATTAGCTGTATTCTCGGTGCCTTAAATGAAGTGGACATACATACAGTAAATATTTGTTTAATTATGCTGAGGGGTACAGTGAGCAGGTGATTGTGGGGAAACGGGTGTGGTCAGGACAAACACTGTGGTCCAGAAGAATAAGCTTTGTCAATCTAGAGATCCAGCACTAACTGCTCTTCCTTTATCACCAGGTGCATAAACTATAAAGATCATTACACAAATGGCTGGTATATCTGGTAAGGACATCCTCAATTTGTGCTATAAAATCTTTGGTGGTATATACATACTCCTTTTCTTAAGTAATTGAGATAGCATGTGAAATCATACAGCTTAAGAAAACTTTAGGAATCATGTGGATTAACATACATAGAAACATCAGTTTCAGGTCACTGGCCAGTGTTTACGTAAACACTTCCTGTGATGACTGACTATTTTTAAGAATGATAGTTTATTCCAAAGTTGGATATTTTTAAAGGTGAAATCTTTCTCCTGAAATCTTTCAAAATGATCCATCCACTGATTTTAGTTCTTGCCTTAAACATTCAGGATAAGTCAAAAAAAGAGTTGTTATAAATTTCTAAATCTTGGCTTCTGTATTTTTCAAACTGAACATTGCAGTTAGCGGTTAGTTCCTCAAAGACAGAAGCCCTGTCTTGCCAACCTTTGAATCCCCACCTCCAACATCTAAAAATCTATTTGATCACTTACATTCTAGAAGAAGGTGGTAAAGAATCTGCCTGCCAATGCAGGAGACACAAGAGATGTGGGTTTGATCCCTGGATTAAGATTTCCGGGAGTAGGAAATGACAACCCACTCTAGTATTCTTGCCTAGGAAATTCAATGAACAGAGGAGTCTGTTGGGTTATAGTCCGCAGGGTAACGAAGAGTCAGACATGACTGAGCGAGTGCACACACACACACACACACTTACACACGCACATACATACTTACACACACACTAGTTGAATGAATGACTGGATAACTGAATGGAAGCAGTATTGGATGAATGTAAGGAATTAAGATGCTACTCCTTTGAACAAATCTCCAATTTCTGAAGAGGAAACAATTAAGATTGCCTGGCAAGACTGCCTCACTCTGAGCTCAGAGAAGATTCCAGAGTCAGTGAAAATGCGTGAGAGATGATGAGGGTTTGTTTAAGGAATTCGGCCTCTCAGAGTCCTTACAGCCGGGCTTGCTATGTTTTTTCACCTTTCCAGGAAGTAGCAGGAGCTCTTAACTTTGAGGCATGTTCCATCTCACACCTCCCCTCCTTTCTCTGGCTTCAGGTTCTTGCTGCTGATTTTCCTGGTGGCTCTTCTCTGTGGAACAGTGATCTTCTGCCTCCAGTGCTGCCTGCGGAGACTCCAAAATGGTCACCGAAGACGCACCATGGCTGTTTTTGCTGTTGGAGACTTGGACTCCGTTTACGGTAAGCTATTTACACACTTCTAGATGCCGTCTTTGGAAACCTTATAATTTTGTGTGAGTTGGAAAGTTAATCTATGAAAAATAAATTTGCAAACATAGAACAAGATATAGTTTACTGAGGACCCAAGGCATGCACTGGGGAGAGAGTCTAAATGAGAAAACTTCAGAAGAAGACTCCAAATTAAAAAAGGGAAGTGACTCAGAGTTGAGTATGGGAATAGAACCTAAACCTAAACATTCAGTCAACAAGCAGAAGGGAAAAGGTACACAGGGCTGGCCACTCCAGGTGAAAGCAGGGTTTAAGGTACAGAAGAGTATCTCTGGACTTTTGATGTCCATCTGTCCTACCCTGTGTTCATTTACAAAGCTCACCATGCCTCACTTCCCTGCAATAATATTGAGTAACGCTTTTCAGATTGTCTCCTTCCAGGGCAGAGCCTGAGAGACCTGGAATTGTGTGAGCGAGTGTCAGTACTCATGTCCTTCCTCTCCAGACACATTGGCAGTCTCCTGACCCTCCCTGCTCCCCACACCCACTCCCAAACCCTGTCCTTTCTATTATTTTTCAGTGTGCATTAAGAAGTGAGAAATGGAGAAAATTGTGGTCTTGAGTTATTTGTAACTGCCAGCCTCAGCTTTAAGTAGAAAAATGACAGTTTCGTGATTTCTGAGCGGTGACAATTGACAGTTTACATCTTCATGTTAAGCATTATCCTCATCCAGAGATTGTCTGTTATGAGACTTTCCTTCTAAGGCACTACATTGTATATTACAGTTGCCTCTTGGTAGAGTGCTTGGTAGAAACTAACAGCTGCCCTTCAAAAACTTGGGTCAACATAAGACTTTCAACAGACAAAGTGGGAGATGTCCTGGAAAAACTCACAGCTAAATAGGAAGTGGGATAAAAATAAAGTAAATTGTTTTAATCTCAAAATTCAGCATTAAGATTTAGTGATTGGATTCACTGTTGACTTTTTTTTAAGTTATTATTTAATAGGGAAACACACTGTTAATTTGAAAAATGATCATTTGGGAAAGGATAATTAAAGTCTCCAATGAAAATAGCCTTTTCTCCTAAAATCAGCAGCACTTTCCACTGAGCGTATAGAGAAATAGGGTCACTGACCCTCAAGCAAAGTATGTTGATCAAAGGGATCAACGTGGTCACATTGGCCTATTTTTCTTTATCTAACAAGAGGTGCTCAATAAATAAACACAACTCTGTTTCTTCCAACTTGACTTGAGCTACTACAGAGGAGAATCCACACTGGTCATCTTAGCCGTTCTCTCACTCTGAGGAAGACTCTTTCACTAGATGACCTTGGAGCGTTAAAACAAACAAACAAAAAAATCTGGTTTTAATTTTTGGTAAATAAGCTACCAAGTTATACTGTTATAACTTTTCAGGTAGTTCATGTGCCACAGTTAAATCCCCACTTATCTAATATTTTTATATTTCCTGGATGATGGTTTCCGTACATGCTTTTGAATTTTCTGAACTTCCCTGACAGGTATGAATGTGAGAAAAGGAGTCAAGACTGAGACAATGCTTCACAATTTAATTCATACCTAAAATGTACTAGGCACTAGGTCAGGGGTTTCACAGATCCTATCTCTAATTCTTAAAATACCAACTCAGAAAAGTGGCCATTACTTCCCTTAGAGGATGTTATCTACTTTTCTCACTCTGCTGTTTAAATATACCCCATAAATCTCTGTTGCAGGTCAGCTAATATACTACAGATTTTCCAAGATTGAGGATAATGAGCAATGAAAAGTTACATAGGGCACATATGGCAAAGGATCAAACACAACTGAGAAACAGTACACTCAAACACACACACACACACACACACACACACACACGGCTAGTCACCTCATTCATGGACACTTATATCTTGAACCTTATATCTTGAACCACCAGATGTTTCCATTGGGTGATTCCTCAGTGGTAGGTTTTATTGTCCAGAATCCTCATTTCCTTCCTCATTCTCTTCCTCATTCTACCTTTTCCTTCTTAATCCCTTGGGTGTAGCCTTGACTCGTTTTTTTGCAAGAACATTTAAACTCTTTCTCAACTTAAATAACATTACCAAGTTCACTTCTGTTGATGTCCATTGTAGAGAACACGTTCAGTTGCCTCTTTCAGTTTATTTCTATCCTCACCTATGGTGATTTTCCCATCCACTGCCTGTCTCCCATCCTGTCCTATGGATGTTTAGGGCGGCTATATAGGTAGAGAATCACCATTCACATCGTCTTTGATGTGGATGGGGCTACCAGACTTATGCTTCTTGCCATTTTTATTTTTCCTCTCCAAAACAAAACACAAACAAATAGTTCAGAAAGTGGTATTCTCTGTGATCTCTAATCACTGGTTGTTGGTTTAATCACTAAGTCATGTCTGACTCTTGCAACTCCGTGGACTGTAGCCCACCAGTCTCCTCTGTCCATGAGATTTCCCAGACAAGAACACTGGAGCAGTTTGCCATTTCCATCTCCAGGGGACCTTCCAACCTAGGGATCAAACCCACATCTTCTGCATTGCAGGCAGCTTCTTTACCCCTGAGCCACCATGAAAGCCCCAAGTCACCTCTTCGTAGCTAGTAATTTCTGGAATTAAACTCCAGGGAGCTAATATTATAAGGCAATCTGACACCCAGACCCACACCAAATTTCCTTTCCCCACTGAATTCTTGTTATACTTTCACTTCTCCAGACAAATATCCTCCCTATCTAATATTTCCTTAAAAGGAGGTACTCTCCAAAAGAGAAGTGAGGCAAATACTAAAGGATCTTTTTACTGCTGAGAGGGAAGTAAGGGCCAAACCACAGCTTCTGCTTCCACAGTCCCACAAAATTTTGTGCTCCCAGGTTGGAGCTAAGTCCACTCCCTCTGGGTTTTCCCACCTACACTGCAGGTTATGAGTTTGTACTTCTGAGTCTTCCCCATAGCCACTGTTCAGAAGCAGGAGAGGAAAATGAGAACTCATTTGCAAACTACTGGTGACATATTAGACTATGAAATAAGGTTCCTGGACTCCCTGCCACCCCTTGATCAAAAGGGGGCAGGTAGGACTTCCCTCCTGAATATAGAATGTAGGAAATAAGTCATTTAAAGCTTTTCAATGATGAGACGTGATTTTATATATAAGCCCTGGGTTCCTCTAAAACTTTCACTTTATTTCTTCAAAATTTATTTCATGTTAGTACCATACTCTGCTGAATATATTAGTTGAAATAGCTCTGCTCTTCTGACCTGAGGGTCAGAGGTTCAAGATCTCATGAAATCTGCCCTCAAATGAGAAGAGCAAAGAGGAGAATTTTGACTGACTATCAGAGGCTGGATTGGAGTGAACTTTACTGATATTAAAATATATAAAATTTCTCGCTGGCAATTCCTGACAATATTACACGACTCTGGTTGTCAATTATCTTGATTAGAAATATTTAAAAAAGGAAGGAAATACTTGGCTCAGGAATCCTTGTAAAATCTGTTTAAGGAAGGCCTTACCAGTTCAGCCCATCACAGTGATGAGGCTTCTGTCTGGAAAAGTCCTTAGGAATCTCAGCCAAACACCAAGGCCTCAAGAGAATCTTCTAGACCAATAATCATGCCTTTTCACAATTCTATGCTGACTCGATGCTCAGATTTGTTTTCCTTCCCCTCTGAAAAGGTTTAATGTTTCCATGTCGTAACATATTATGATGAAGCTCTTTGTGCACCAATAAAAGAATTAATTCCTCTGATACTCCAGTGGAGGGTAAAGAGGAATAGTGACTCAAATTCAGGTAATCTTAGTCACCCACATGTGAGAGAACAGAATGATATAAAAAAGGATACAGAGCAGAAAGAATAAGAAAGGCATTTTCAAATAAACCAAGTACATTAGACTGACTCTTAATGACGGGGAATCTGAACTCTGGGTATAAAAAATTAGCAGTGAGTGTATTAGTTTTAAAAATCAAAAACAAACTGTTATCTTCACCAACAGCTGTCAAAATCATAGGATTTTTGTAGGCATTTTTAACTGAGCTCTCTCAGTTTCCTAATTTGTCAAAAGATAAAAATAAAAGATAAAAATGTTTGTTTCCCTCCCAATCACATGATATTGTATGTAAACATGCTTTGAAAAAAAATTGAGAAGTGACATGTGTTCAAGTTTACAAAACCTTTCTGAGCTTAATTCTGTTTATCATATGAATACCATATGGTTTTCATAAGTTTAAGAGCAATGGGCAAATCTGTAGTAAGGAAATAACAATAAACCTTTTCTAACACAAAGAGCAAGTGTCAATATCTTGCTGCCTGGAGCATGACATTAATAACGACCCTGGTAGATATAAATTCAAGCTAATAATTATTCTGAATAAATCTGGTCAACCACTCCAGATACAATGATAGCCAAGTTACCTCTGACTCTGTATTGGATTTGCTGGAAGCAGTTCATCTGGAAAGTGGGCAGTGCTTACTAATTGTACCCACAAAGGAGGGAAATACTGAGGCAAGTCCACTTTGGCAGTGTTAACTCTTTTTGTCAAGACATTTGGACTAACCTACATCATTCTAAACTTCCTAAATATTCAAAGCTCTAACTCCAAGAAAGCTTTTTTTTTAATAAGAAATTTTTCATTCAGTAATCTCTGTGCCATTAACATTAATAAAGATAATGTTTAAATCATTATTTAAACATTAAAATAAGAAAGTTTGGGAAATATTACTGTCAATAAAGGAAAATGCATGCATAGTACAGTTCTTCATATATAATAATAATGCTAATGACAATACTTTAGCCAACTCATTGGAAAAGGCTCTGATGCTGGACAAGATCGCGGGCAGGAAGAGAAGGTGGTGACAGGATTAGATGGCTGGATGGCATCACTGACTCAATGAGTTTGAGCAAACTCCTGGAGATAGTGATGGACAGGGAGGCCTGGTGTGCTACAGTCCTTGGGGTCCACAAAGAGTTGGACATGACTAAGCGACTGAACAAGAGCAACAACAAAATGCTAATATCACTACTGATAATAGTGACAGTCAACTTCAATGCATGTCAGGCTTTGTTTTAAGCACGTTACATTTCATTTAGCCTTGCTTTTACAGATATTGCACAACAGCAAGCTGAGGTGTAAAAACTTGTGTAATAAGTTAGCATTAGGTTATTCAATTAAATAAATTAACTTCTTAAGGATAGTGTTGAACCAGGAGGTGAGATTTATATTCTACATATGGCTGCACTCTTCACATATTACATTAATATTTAAATTAGTATACTTTGTCCCGTGAACCAGGGAGATACACAATAAAGCAAATATAAATATATGGAAATTCATGATTCTAAATAAATCAAATGCACTCCAAAGCAATAATTTTGATTAATCTACATATAGATTCCACTGATACAGCTATTGCCTTTTATGTAACTACTCTTGGTCCTCTTAATAATTGTGGCTTGTTCTTTGAAATCTCCTTGATGGTATAGAATCTTAATCCTTTAAGGAAGGGTTCATTAAACTTTTTGTATTAAAGCCCAGGCAAGAAATATGTTTGGCTTTGCAAGCATATGATCTCTATCGGGACTACTCTCTTCTGCGATTTTAGTAGGAAAAGCAGCCAGAGACAATATGAAAATGAATGGGCATGATTGTGATACAATTCAATTTAATACACAAAAACAGCCAAAGGTTAGTTTAAGGGTGTAATTTCTTCTTTAAAGGTGAATTTATGGCTGTCATTAATTTATGTTATGTTATTGTTTTGGGAAGAAGCAGTCAAATTATTCCCAGAAAGGTAAAGACCTTGTGAAAAAAGGAAAACAATATAGATAAATGACTATAAAGTATTACTATTGATTTCCTGTGTGACTCTAAAGCAGTCTTTCAAGCCAATACTAATAAAAGATTTCCCAAAAACCTATTGGAATAAGTGCATAATCTCTCAAGGTGATCAGTTTAAGGAAGAAAATGCATGTCTTTTGTATTGGATGGTTTGTAGTGTGCATGATCTAAAGTCAAGACATCTAATTTCAAATTTTAAAATTTGAGAATGCCTTTTGCTTATTGTATGTATATACTTTCATTACAAACTTTTCACAACTTAATATTTTTACTATGCATCATCGACAGATGTTGAAATTAATTAATTGCGTTAGTTTCAGTTTGCAGAACATACACATGAAAGAATGAAGTTCAGATGTAATACTTTAATGTTTCTAGTGAGATTGCATATCTCATGATGGGAACATTAGCTAAAATGCCATTAGTGTTTACAGGAATCTTGTCTTCTGATCTACCAAAAGGGATATTTCTTCTAGTTTCAGCTGTTAAATTGCAAATGCTTCTTGATGGCTTAGTCAAAGATGGCCTAATCGGTGCATGAGAGCAAATTTTCTTGCTGTAATGACTAAAATATCACAGCAGAGAGTGAAATGATTGTAAATTCTTTCTCAAGGGTACAAATAATTTTCTGTTGCTCCAGTGATCCAAGAAATGCCAGATTTTATTAGGCAGTTCATGTGCTTCTATTTTATGCTGACTAGAAAGATTTTGACTCCACTTTTCTCTTTCCAGGGACAGAAGCAGCTGTGACTCCAACTGTTGGAATGCACCTACACACTCAAAACTCTGAACTGTTTTCTGTTCCCTGTTTTGGAGTTTTAGGCCCCCCGCCTCCATATGAAGAAACTAAAATCAAGCCGATTTTAGATCTAGATCACTAATTGAAATGATTAGAAACATTTTAAATTCCAAAATATGCAATTTAGGAACAATTCTTTCACTTAGTGAGAATTCCTGGAAATCAGTTAATGTAGTCTTAAAAAGGACAAATAAATGAATATAAGAAAAGAATTTTGAGCACGGAGATGTTTCTGTAGTCAACTAGAGGACCCTTGTTATATCACTGTTGCTTTGTAATTTTATGTTTCTAATCAAGTTTTTTGATGCATTCCAATAGGCAGTAACTAACATAAGGGGTGGCTTCCATTAAGTTCCACTCCATTATATGTCACAGATTTATCTGCCTCAATCTCTGTTTTAACCTGACCTCTTCCCTGATATGGGGTCAATAAAATTATTGTCATTTAACAGTGACCCACAATAAACTGTGGAAAATTCTTAAAGAGATGGAAATACCAGACCACCTGACCTGCCTCTTGAGAAACCTGTATGCAGATCAGGAAGCAACAGTTAGAACTGGACATGGGAAAACAGACTGGTTCCAAATAGGAAAAGGAGTATGTCAAGACAAGTATATTGTCACCCTGCTTATTTAACTTATTTGCAGAGTACATCATGAGAAACGCTGAGCTGGAAGAAGCACATGTTGGAATCAAGATTGCCAGGAGAAATATCAATAACCTCAGATGTGCAGATGACACCACCCTTATGGCAGAAAGTGAAGAACTAAAGAGCCTCTGATGAAAGTGAAAGAGGAGAGTGAAAAAGTTGTCTTAAAGCTCAACATTCAGAAAACTAAGATCATAGTATCTGGTCCCATCACTTCATGGCAAATAGATGGGGATAAAGTGGAAATTGTGGCTGACTTTATTTTGGGGGGCTCCAGAATCACTGTAGATGGTGATTGCAGCCTTGAAATTAAAAGATGCTTACTCCTTGGAAGGAAAGTTATGATAAACCTAGATAGCATATTAAAAAGCAGAGACATTACTTTGCCAACAAAGGTCCGTCTAGTCAAGGCTATGGTTTTTCCAGTAGCCATGTATGGATGTGAGAGTTGGACTTATAAAGAAAGATGAGCACCGAAGAATTGATAATTTTGAACTGTGGTGTTGGAGAAGACTCTTGAGAGTCCCTTGGACTGCAAGCAGATCCAACCACTCCATCCTAAAGGAGACCACTCCTGAGTGTTCATTGGATGGACTGATGTCGAAGTTGAAACGCCAGTACCTTGACCACCTGTTGTGAATAGCTGACTCATATGAAAAGACCCTGATGCTGGGAAACATTGAAGGCAGGAGAACTCTTCATGACAGAGGATGAGATGGTTGGATGGCATCACCTACTCAATGGGCATGAGTTTCGATAAACTCCAGGAGTTGGTGATGGACAGGGCGGCCTGGCATGCTGCAGTCCATGGAGTCATAAAGAGTCGGACATAACTGAGTGACTGAACTGAACTGAACAGTGACCCAAACAGAGATTCATACATGTCCAGATCCAGAGTCAGAAAGATAATATTTGAATTAGGATCAGAGGAGAGAGTCAAAAGAACGGCCATTTGGAGTTAAAGGCTGAAAGATGAATGAAGAATATGATTAAAGTTCAAGGAGCTATATGTCACAGCCTGAGGAGGGAGAAAGTGTTGATAGAAGCTGAAGGACATTTCTTAACTGTGCATCCATGCCTGCTAAGTGGCTTCAGTCTTATCTTACTCTTTGAGGCTCCATGGACTGTAGCCTGTCAGGCTCCTTTGTCCATGGGAATCTCTAGACAAGAATACTGAAGTGGGTAGCCATTTCCTTCTCCAGGTTATCTTCCAACCCAGGGATCAAACCCATTGTGGCACATGTAATCCCATGTTGTGGAGAAGCAGAGACTCCAGTTTTATATGAGAGCCCAATAATTGGTGCCTCAACTGGGCATTTCTCAGCAAACTATGATAAAAAACCCTTGGGGTAGGTATCAATATTCCCATCAGGAAATGCTTCAAATTGATTCCACCTTCAAAATAGGTCTGGATACTAAGCATTTCTTGCCCTGTTTCTGGTGAGAGCCCATGTATTGTCAGTTCTTGCTTGGATTACTGCAATAGCATCTAAACTGGACTGCTTGCTCCCAGCTTTGACTTGCTATATTCTATTTCCAACACAGTATCTAGAGTAGTGCTTTTAGAACATAAAGTGGAACATGTTCCTTAACTAAACTCCAGTGACAACACTCCTCACTCAAAAATGCCAAAAGTGCTCAATACATGGCCCTATACAATCTATACTCTTTTCAAGTTTCCTTTTTAATGACTCTCTCCCTTATTCATTTGCTCCAGGAACAAGGTCCTCAAATTCACCAGACATTATTCTACCCCATATGTTCTTTCTGGCCTTAGTGCTTACTGTTCCTTTTTCCTATGAAACTGCTGCCTCAGATATGAACATTGCTTCACATTTTCACCTCCTGTTAGTCTTTGTTTGAAAGTCACCTTCTCAATGAGGACCACCCTGATTATCCTACTTTAAGTTGCAATTTCTCCCAATCCTAGCACTTCCACCTCCTTGTCTCAGACACACTTCTCCTTTTCTCATAGTACCTATTGTCTTCTACACATCATCTTCTACTACAATACATGGCAAAATTCTATTCATAGTCTGCTGTTGACTTTTCTTTGCTAGAATGTAAACCAACGAAAGGATGAATCTTTGTGTTATTGACTGATTTATATCCCTAGCCTCTAAAGCAGCCTGGCACTATTATGTATTCAAATAAATTTTATAAGTTCCCAGTTCTGGAAATTTCCAAATATAGCTGGATGGGAATTTATGAGGATGAAAGCTTTACAGAAGTCAATCTGGGTAAGAGCTGAAGACAGCTGAAAATACTGTAAAACATGAAGTCACACATATATCCATTCTCTTACTAAACCCACTAAAATTATAGCTCAGTTCAGTTGCTCAGTCGTGTCCGACTCTTTGCGACCCCATGAACCACCACATGCCAGGCCTCCCTGTCCATCACCAATTCTGAGTCCACCCAAACCTATGTCCATCAAGTTGGTGATGCCATCCAACCATCTCATCCTCTGTTGTCCCCTTCTCCTCCTGCCCTCAATCTTTCCCAGCATCAGGATCTTTTCAAATGAGTCAACTCTTCGCATGAGGTGGCCAAAGTATTGGAGTTTCAGCTTCAACATTAGGTCTTCCAATGAACACCCAGGACTGATCTCCTTAGGATGGACTGGTTGGATCTCCTTGCAGTCCAAGGTATTCCCAAGAGTCTTCTCCAACACCACAGTTCAAAAGCACCAATTCTTTGGTGCTCAGCTTTCTTTATAGTCCAACTCTCATATCCATACATGACTACTGGAAAAACCATAGCCTTGACTAGATGGACCATTGTTGGCCAAGTAATGTCTCTGCTTTTTAATATGCTGTCTAGGTTATTCATAACTTTCCTTCCAAGGAGTAAGTGTCTTTTAATTTCATGGCTGCAATCACTATCTGCAGTGATTTTGGAGCTCCCCAAAATAAAGTCAGCCGCAATTTCCACTTTATCCCCATCTATTTGCCATGAAGTGATGGGACCAGATACTATGATCTTAGTTTTCTGAATGTTGAGCTTTAACCCAACTTTTTCACCCTCCTCTTTCACTTTCATCAAGAGGCTCTTTAGTACTTCCTCACTTTCTGCCATAAGGGTGGTGTCATCTGCACATCTGAGGTTATTGATATTTCTCCCGGCAATCTTGATTCCAACTTGTGCTTCTTCCAGCCCAACATTTCTCATGATGTACTCTGCATATAAGTTAAATAAGCAGGGTGGCAACATACAGCCTTGATGTACTCCTTTTGCTATTTGGAAACAGTCTGTTGTTCCATGTCCAGTTCTAACTGTTGCTTCCTGATCTGCATACAGGTTTCTCAAGAGGCAGGTCAGGTGGTCTGGTATTCCCATCTCTTTCTGAATTTTCCACAGTTTATTTTGATCCACACAGTCAAAGGCTTTGGCATAGTCAATAAAGCATAAATAGATGTTTTTTTCTGGAACTCTCTTGCTTTTTCGATGATCCAGCGGATATTGGCAATTTGATCTCTGGTTCCTCTGCCTTTTCTAAAACCAGCTTGAACATTTGGAAGTTCATGGTTCACCTATTGCTGAGGCCTGGCTTAGAAAATTTTAAGCATTACTTTACTAGCATGTGAGATGAGTACATTTGTGCGGTAGTTTGGGCATTCTTTGGGATTGCCTTTCTTTGGGATTGGAGTAAATACTGACCCTTTCCAGTCTGTGGCCACTGCTGAATTTTCCAAATTTGCTGGCATATTGATTGCAGCACTTTCACGACATCATCTTTCAGGATTTGAAATAGCTCAACTGGAATTCCATCACCTCCACTAGCTTTGTTCATAGTGATGCTTCCTAAGGCCCACTTGACTTCACATTCCAGGATGTCTGGCTCTAGGTGAGTAATTACATCATCATGATTATCTGGGTCGTGAAGATCTTTTTTGTACAGTTCTTCTGTGTATTCTTGCCACCTCTTCTTAATATCTTCTGCTTCTCTTAGGTCCCTACCATTTCTGTCCTTTATTGTGCCCATCTTTGCATGAAATGTTCCTTTGGTATCTCTTATTTTCTTGAAGAGATCTCTAGTCTTTCCCATTCTATTGTTTTCCTCTATTTCTTTGCATTGATCGCTGAGGAAGGCTTTCTTATCTCTCCTTGCTATTCTTTGGAACTCTGCATTCAAATGAGTATATCTTTCCTTTTCTCCTTTGCTTTTTGCTTCTCTTCTTTTCATAGCTATTTTTAAGGCCTTCTCAGACAACCATTTTGCTTTTTTGCATTTCTCTTTCTTGGGGATGGTCTTGATTCCTGTCTCCTGTACAATGTCACAGACCTCCATCCATAGTTCATCAGGCACTCTGTTGATCAGATTTAGTCCCTTAAATTTATTTCTCACTTTCACTGTATAGTCATAAGGGATTTGATTTAGGTCATACCTGAATAGTCTAGTGGTTTTCTCCACTTTCTTCAATTTCAGTCTGAATTTAGCCATAAGGAGTTCATGATCTGAGTCACAGTCAGTTCCCAGTCCTGTTTTTGCTGACTGTATAAAGCTTCTCCATCTTTGGCTGCAAAGAATATAATCAATCTGATTTCAGTGTTGACCATCTGGTGATGTCCATGTGTAGAGTCTTCTCTTGTGTTGTTGGAAGAGAGTGTTTGCTATGACCAGTGCTTTCTCTTGGCAGAACTCTATTAACCTTTGCCCTGCTTCATTCTGTACTCCATGGCCAAATTTTCCTGTTAGTCCAGGTGTTTCTTGACTTCCTACTTTTGCATTCCTTTCCCCTATAGTGAAAAGGACATCTTTTTTGGGTGTTAGTTCTCGTAGGTTTTGTAGGTCTTCATGGAAGTAAAAATGCTTTTTCATTCACAAGAATAAAGAGAGTAGCAAGAAGATGATGAAGAAAATTAGCAACAAATTTTAGTGCATGCAAAGATGTCTGAGACAGATGGGGTTTCAAGTTTCTCGACTACACTAAATGAGTTAAGGAAAGAAAGAAAATAATCTAACAAATTCATGCTGCACCAAAGAAGAAATGACTTAGAGTCAGAGACAAGAGAAGTGAAGAGAATTTTGGAAATGATGAAAAACTTCATCTGCAGGAAGATAACATTGAAACAGCCTAGACAAGAACTAATTCCATCAGAACGTGACAACAAATAACTACAGTAGAATAAAGAGGCAAGTGTAGGGAAAAATTAGAAATGAAAATGTGGTGATAGAATAATGGTTGGTAAATGAAAAAGGAAAAGAAAAACTGAAAAACAAGATGATTATAAATCTATCAAAAACTAAAGTTTGATTAACCCTCCCTTAACTGGTTAAGTTGTAAATCATGTAAATAATTACTGTTGAATTATAAAATAGATGTTATTCATATTAACAGTGTAGGCAGAGAAGGAAAGTTTGTGTTAGGGAAGGGGTTTAAGGTTAGAAAGTAAATCTGAATCTCATATTGTGTGGAATCAATTGTTGTTTAGTCATTAAATTGTGTCTGACTCTTTTGCAATCCCCTGGACTGTAGCCTGCCAAGCTCCTCTGTCCATGGGATTTCCCAGGCAAGAATACTGGAATATGTTGCCATTTCTTTCTCCAGGGGATCTTCCCAACCCAGGGATTGAACCCACATCTCCTGCATTGGCTGCAGATTCTTTACCACTAAGTTATTGTGGGTAGAATCAAGGAATAACATCTAAATTTTTAAAAAAATCAAGTAATAGTAGGAAAGCATATCATTTGAAAATTAGGTCATAAATATCTGAAACAAAATGCCAAAAGAGTTGAAAAGTATATTTCCTCAAGAAGTGCGACTTGGAGATAATATTCTGTGGAAACAGAACAAATGAGTGCTAATTATAAGCCTATAGTGCTATTTTACTTTTAAAACTAAATGCAAGTGTTACTTTAATAAAAATAAATATAAGCAAATAAAAGTTTGGCAGATTTATACTTTGCAGTTGAAAACGAACAAGGAGAATCATACCATAAATAAAAATGCTAAATATAAATGTCTTTAAGTGATGGGGCTACAGGTAATTTTGCTTTGTATTCATGTTGTTGTATTTTTCTAATTGCTCAATAATATGTGCACATTACTTTCGTAATTGAAGATCTCAGCAACATTCTTTCTTTAAAAAAAAAGCAAAACCCTGCCTTCATTTATCAGATTAAAAAAATGGGCTTTGGACGGATACTTGACTAATCAAGGTGCATAGTTAATTAGTGTGAGATAAAACTAGAGAGTATATATTTTTATCTTTTAATTCCTGTTCCAAGTATTTCTTCACTAAGATCTTTTATCTTCAAAAGTGGTCATAAAAATAAAAATCAGAGAATGTGGGTTAAAATTACATTTATTTTGAATAAGTAACTCTAAGGAAAGAATTTTTCATCATATTCTATAAGTTACCTATGTTAAAATTCATTCTAATTACAGGAAAGACAGGTTATAATAAACACTTAGAAAAGTGTAAGCGTATCTGGAAACAGGCCTAATGATTCAGCAGCTGGAGTTTGATGAAGACATTAGTGAAAGCCAGAGTTAAAGTTTTTGAATTTAAGTCACTTGCATGTATGTGTCAGTACTTGCTTGGTGTGTGGTTGGTTGGTTTACTTTGAGGGCACTGGAGAGGAAGTGTGGGGAATAGGCTCGAAGCATGTGGGTAAGGTTGGTAGAAAAGAGTTTGCTTTCATAGAAACGTTCCTGGCAAAGATTTCTCATCAAATATCACAGATCATATTTTAACTTAATGTCTTAAAAATACTTACTGAATGACTACATATATCAAGTATTGTACAAGGTTCTGGATATATTTCTTCAGTAAACTTCATTATTGTTAGTATTATTTTTCATGATACTAGTTTCCACTACTTTACCCTGATCTCCAGAGACTTGAAAGCTCTGTAGCAAGTACTCTTTGTGGTTCTCTGAAAACTACTGCAAATAATAAATGATAAAACTAATTTAGGTTATATGATTATCATGGTATTTAAAATAAAAATTTTAAAAATATGCCTGTATTCTATTTTGTCATCTCATTTCAGAAGATCTTTGCCTGCATCTTATTTCATCAATAAATCATTACAATTCAATTTAGCCTGGCATCTCAAATTTTAATTCTGATAGGATTAGTTTTTTTTTTTTCTTTCCATGTTAGAGCATTGTTTCTTGTTTGTTTTGTTTTTTGCTTTACCAAACCATCTTATTTTAGTTTAGGTTTTTAAGCTGTTCATGTATATAGGGGTAGAGCTGATGAACAAAGTTGTGATAGTTTCAGATGAACAGCAAAGGGACTCAGCATACATATACATGTATCCATTCTCCCCCAAACTTCCCTCCCATCTAGACTGTCACAAAACACTGAGCAGAGTTCCCTGTGCTATACAGTAGGACCTTGTTGATTACCCATTTTAAATATAGCAGTGTCTACATGTTAATACCAAACTCCCTATCTCTTCCCCCGCCCTCTTTCTTCTCCCCCGGCCACCATAAGTTCACTCTGTAAGTCTGTTTCTGTTTTGTAAATAAGTTCATTTGTATGATTTCTTTTTCAATTCCGCATATAAAGAATGTCATACCATTCCTTCTTTGCATTCATTTTTTTTTTTTAAGGTTTTTCTTACTGATGAAGGATGTAGTTTTTTTCTTTGAACATCCAGCAGAGGGCATGAAAGCCTACCTATAATTCTAGCCCAATAGCCAGATTTGATGTAACAGCTAAATGAAACCATGAAGCTAGGTTTTTGACAGGCCATAGCAGAATGTAATAATAATGAGGTTCCAATTTGCAAAGAGGAATTTTGTACTTTAGCTCATATTGCTCACAATGAAGCTGACCATCAGACAAGATGCATGCCATCAGAAAATCTAGGTAATTTGAAATGTATTTCTGCAGATGATGTCTGTGAGTTTGAACTGCCTAAAAAGGCAGACTAATTTATGTATATGCTCCCCCCTTGGACTGTAACATCTACAGTACTGACCCTGTAAGTCTAGTCTGTTTCTTTTTTTACCTGACTATGAGTTCCCCTTTAATTTTCAGCTTTGTAGTTCCAAATTTGTTTCATTTGTGTTAGGAGCACAACTTTTATAAAATACAACCATAAAATTCAATATCTTTCACGGAAATGAAATAGAACTAGGATCGAACTGTATAGCATTCAGGTGGACAATAAAATGAAACTCAACCAGAATATTATATTTAAGGCAAAATGTGAAATGCTTCAGGTTTGAATAAGAGAAAATGAGACAGTAAAAATGTGTTGGCTATAAGGCTCCACTCTAAATGATCTTTTTATCAGAACAAAGAAAGGAAATAGAGTATACATTTCAAAAGAATCTTTCAGGTTTGAATTCATTTTGCTTTGTGATTTTGAACAAAATAACAATACAGGTTTTTCCCCCCTGTTTAATACTATATCTTGGAAAGTAGTATATCTTTTTATTTTACTAAATATTGTTCTGGGAAAATGAAATGAAAGTAATATCCATTTACAAAATGGCATAATTTGGTGATAAACAAAAACGTAACTGCATTTGTGCACTTGAAAACAGTTATTTTTTCCTCTTCTAGAATTATGTCAAGGTAGACATACTATCTGGCTGATGAAACGAGCAATGTATATCAATCAAAATGTCAGATTTTTATATTAGTAAAATGAAAAATGGGCTTCCCTGGTAGCAAAGATGGTAGAGTCTACCTGCAAAGCAGCAGACCTAGGTTCAATCCCTGGGTTGGGAACATTCCCTGTTGGAGGGCATGGCAACCCACTCCAGTCTTCTTGCCTGGAGAATCCCATGGACAAAGGACGCTGGTGGGCTAGAGTCCACAGTGTTGCAAAGCGTCGGACATGACTGAGCGGCACAGCACAGCACACCATGACTGAGCGACTAAGCACAGCATACCATGACTGAGTGACTAAGCACAGCACACCATGACTGAGCGACTAAGCAGAGCACACCACGACTGAGTGACTAAGCAGAGCACAGCACAAGATGAAAAGTGGTGTTTCTCAGAAGCACTGATATTATCAATGAATGCAGGTATCATCATTTCACTATTAAGTTTATTGAGGGAAGGATTCCTCTTTGGAAAATCTATTAATGGGATGCAGTAAGTAAAACTATGTAATTAATTATAATATAATTACATCTGTCTTTATATTTAATAAAGCATCAGTTTTCTTTTTCCATGGATATGAAAATTGAATTCACGAATCAATTCAGATTATTCTCTAATTTGTGTATCTAAATCTGGATGAATTTATAATGCTAAAAAGTCTTAGTTATTGACTAGTTGCTATTTAGATTTAGAAGGACCTGAAACAATTATCTTTTTTTTTCTTGAAAAATATTGTTAGGTACAAATAAGAAAACCTAAGTATTTATTTTAGGACTTCCCAGGTGGCGCTAGTGGTAAAGAGTCTTCCTGATGTCTGGGGAGTTTGTAATTTCCTCAGTTCTGTCTGGTCCCAACAAAAATTTGAAGCAACGGACAGACCAGTGTTATAGCCCTCAGACAGACCGGTGATACAGCTTTTGGACAGACCAGTGTTACAGTTCCGTGTTACAGCTCAGTTTTATTTAGAAAATAAAGGAAATAAAAGAATAACTAAAAATTCAAAAAAAAAAAAAAAAGAAAAGAAAGGAAAATACATCCTTGAGGCATAAGGGCATGCCAATCCGAAAGATATGAAGAGAAGAGAGGCCCCCAGTCCAATTTTGGCTCCTATTTTTATATGTTTTTTCTCCTCCCCCTGAGCCTGCCCTGTGTAAATTGGGCTAGCCAGGAGTGCTGTTTGTTTTACCTGAGGTCCTCACTCTGGTCCTCAGAACTTCCTTTGTTCTATTTTTGTGAGGTTTTCCCTTCCCTCCCCTTCCGCCATTCTGGACTCCTTTTTTCTAGTCTAACTACCTAACACTGCCAATGCAGGAGACATAAGAGACACAGGTTCAATCCCTGGGTTGGGAAGATCCTTTGGAGTAGGAAATGGCAACCCACTCCAGTATTCTTTGCCTGGAAAATCCAATGGATGGAGGAGTGTGATGAGCTACAGTCCATAGAGTTGCAAAGATTTGGACATGACTCAAGAATTTATTTAAGCTAACTTTAAATACACACAAGGATTTATTTTAAACAATCAGTGGACCATTGAATGCTTACCTGATACCATATGAAATGTTTGTCACTTGTGACATGGCCAACAATATAGACTGATGTTACATTAGGAGTAATGTAATGCCAGTCTCTTAACGATGCCAAAACATTACTGTGGTTCTTTCTGAAGATAATGGCTTTTTAAGGAGAGTTTGCAGTTGAAAGGAACACTTTGGTAAGCTGTGTAAGGAGCAGCCAGTCAAGGAGCAAACATTCAGGTAACAATAGATGGTCACTAAAAAGGGTAAGCCTGTAACTGCATGACTTCCATTTTGTTATTTGAAGCTTAAGTGTTTGGGACTAAAACTAAACTATGCAAGGCAAGAGATTGTCTACATTTTTACTATAATTCTATTAGTGTAAGGAGAGGATTCCATTGAGAATTGGTATATGCTCAGAAGCCAATACTGGAATGCTCCACGTGATTAAGCCTCCACTGTGTTTTTAGCCTCTGATTTTGGTTTTCCAAAGAAGCACTTTTTTATTAGTTTCCTTCATTTTTGTTTTGTATGTTTTAGACAAGGTTTGCTGAGTCCTTCAGTTTCTTCTGTATTAACCAATTCGATTATTTTTTTATTTACTAACTTGAAGCTTTTCCCTTTGCCAGTAAAATAAAGCACCCCTCTGATTTCCTCCTCTAATCAATACTTCTTGCTCCATAGTTTTAGAAAACAAAGGCACTGTATAATGTTGTTTCAATTTAGTAAAAGGAAAACAAACACTTGTGGCTAGAGTCTTTCCTCTCCTTCCCCTAACTCTCTAGGCTATGTAGGCTTAGCTTAGCATACAAAAACTTAATTTAGAAAGTAGCAGACGTGTTTAATGATTCCTACAACCCTCCTCAATTTCCTGCCAATATCCAAAATTTCCCCAGCAAACTCAGGAAGCACATCTATTTGGCTTCATTTTCCTTTATCTATGCAAAGGCTGTATCACAAAACCATTCCCTTAACATCCATTTTCAACTGCAGTCCCTCTCTACTCAAGTATTGTCAACACATTTAATCCACCAGTTTTGTGGAAGCAGTTGAGTTTTTGTGAAGGAAACCTTATAGCACTTTGAATTTTTCAAAGGTCACCTAAACCCTGATTCAAATGCAGATTTTAGAAATTAAAGTTACAGTATTGTATTTGAACCATAGCAAATGCAGAGTGTGGATCTTGCATTTAGAACCAGTTGAAAAGGACATTTTTTCAGACAATTAGAACAAAATAGACATTGGGAAACAGATATTACTGAGTTGGTAATTGTTGATTTTGTTTTTGGTCTTTATGAGTGAAATTACGTGATTTCTAAGATCTATTTTAAACTATCAAATGAGCATTCTTATTTTCTTATTAGCTCTGGAGACAGTCTCTCTGAATTTGAGCATATATACATTTTTCACTTATTATTACAGCTTTTGCTTAAAGTATATTTTATTTTAAAAATATTGCATTTATTAGACAATTGCATACCAAAATTCAGCTACTCAAATTTGGATTTACCTATTTTTGATATACACAAAAACATTTTTACTTATTTTTGTTTTATTTTAAAATCAACTCGGTTTCAAACTTAAATGTATTTAAATGAAAACGTTAAATTGCCCAAGTGGAAACATGCTTTTTCAAATCCACAGAAAAATGAGTAGGTTGCTATAAAATAAAAATATTTAATGTACCACCTAAAAATATTTCAAGTACTATTGCTAGTAAGTACAATATAACACATTTTGAGAAAATAAATACATGTTTTGAAATTGGAAATAGACCATAGCAGGGAATCAAAAAGAAAACAAAACCCATAATTTCCATCTCCAGAAATAAATATTCAAACAATTAGTGATTATTTTAAAAACTTTATCAACTGTACTCAACTTAGTTAGGTAAATGAAAATCAAAACAGTGTATCATTTTTAACTGTAAAAGTGGTAACAGTATTAAACATTGCTAATATCATGTGTTGGCAAGGTTGTGGGAAAATAAGCATTTTTATATACCACTGGGAGAAGTATGAATTAGCATAACTTTTCTTGGAGGCCAATTTGGCTACATGTATCAAAAATGATAATACATATTTTCATGGATTTGGTACTTCTACACACAGAAGGCAATTTTATAGTTATAATCTTACAAGAAGGCAAAGATGTTTTCAAAAGCGTATTCTTGTCACTGTGCTTAATAATAGGAAAAATGGCAGCAACAGTGGAGATGATTAAGGGAACAAACAATGGTACATATGAACAAAGAACTATGCAGCCATTAAAAAGAATGAGATGATATAGGAAATGCTATTAAGTATGACAAGTGAAAGCGAAAATTGCTCAGTCATGTCTGACTCTTTGTGATCCCATGTATATACAGTCCCTGGAATTCTCCAGGCTACAGTATTGGAGTGGGTAGCCATTCCCTTCTCCAGGGGATCTTCCCAACCCAGGGATCAAACCCAGATCTCCCGCATTGCAGGGAGACTGCAGGATTCTTTACCATTTGAGCCACCAGGGAAACCCAAGAATGCTAGAGTGGGTGTCTTATCCTTTCTTTCTGACCCCGGAATCGAACCAGGGTCTCCTGCATTGCAGGCAGATTCTTTACCAGCTGAACTACGAGGGAAGCTCATCAATAAGTATAGCTATTAATTTTATTTTTAGAGAGAAGATAAAGAATAGCAGTATGGTGTATATATTTTCAAAGGATTTATATATGCCACAAATTTCAAATCTTTTCTTTGTTAAGATAGAAGAAATACGTGATAGTTATATGTCTTGGGAGAGAGATGGTGGGGGAAAACCATAAAGGTGGGTAAAAGAGACATTGTATAATATTTGCATTCTGTATTGTTAAGTTTTGAAAAATCTTACCCATATACAATTTTTCTCTATGTTAACAGACACTCTTTGGGTGTGAGGATAATTGGTGATTTTATTTGTCTGATGCTTTATTCTTTATTCTTTTCTGTTTTAAACAAATAAAGATTATTTCAATAAAAATTTTAAGTGAAAAATCACCAGATTTTTGAATGAAAACCTAGGGTAACCAATATTGGATTATGTATTATATTGTTTTCCAAATATATCACTGCATATCAGGGGCCAAAATTATTCACTTGAAAGTATTTAGTAGTTCAGAGTTACAGAAACTGCTCTAAGAATATATTTTTTTTACAAATAATTCCCAGTTTACCTCCTTAAAATGAAATTGGAACTATTCTTTCCAGCATGAGGATGTGGAGATAAAGAAACAAAACCAAAAAGGTAAAAGAATTGATTTGAAAGAAGACTGAAGTGTAAAGGAGACTATATGGTAGGAAGATTAATTTGGGAATCAAACTTATCTCTGTGATGGTGAAGTCTGCCTTAATAAGACTTTGCCTCATAGATGATGCTTCAAAGAGGCTGACTGTAGAAGGGAAGCCAGGATAGTTACTGGCAGAGTAACACTAGCACCTTATGACCTTGGATTGTATTTGTAATGAGTGCTTTTTAGCAAATTTCTTCATCTTCATTTTCTTTCTTGAAAAGGGGAAAACTACTGTTTTCCTAGGGTTTTCATTTTAAAGTAATATGCGAATTTCAAAACCACCTTATCCCAGTTATGTTCTGAGGTCATGGAATTACAATCTTTAGCAAAATAGCTGCCCTCTCTTGATTCTATTTCTTTGTACACATTTTTTTCTTTATAAGGAATCATTTCCCTGTTATTTCTTTTCTTTGAAAATGCCTGTCATCTTCCTTTATGCAACTGAAATTTCCCTCTTCTCTGAAGCCTTCCCTGACTCCAAAAGTAGAAGCAGGGGTCACTTTTCCCATGACATTTCATTCACAGTGACATTATGCAATTATTTTATTGTACTCTAAAGTTTCATTTTTTTATGCCTCTGTCCCCTCTTTGCCTTAGGCTGCTTGAAAACATAGAGATGGTCTTTCAACAAAACTGCATAAATGTGTGCATGACTTATGGAAGGAAAAATTCAATGAACAATTAATTGCATACGTTGGACACAAATAAAATACTTAGTTTCTCCAGACTAAGGTATTATCATCATTCATTCACTCATTTATTCATAAATATGCATTAATGGCCTACAATGCATCAGGCACAGTGCCAGGAATACAGCAGTACACAAAGTAGGAAGTGTTTTGCCTTTTCAGAATTTGCCAACTTGCAAGATTGAGATACAGATCAGGAAACCGCACTCATAGTGAAGGGCAATGGGGTAATGAAAGCAGAGCCCTTGGGTGTTGGGGAACCTAGTCTAGTGGAAGTCGGGGAGGCCTCCCTGAAGAAGTTATGTGTTCCTGGAGACAAGAAGGATGACGGGATAAGAACGGGAAAGGGAAAAGTGGTCCCAGAGCTGAAGCAAGACAAGCATATGGCTTTTGAGGCAGAGGCTGAAGTGCAGTTTGATTGGAGGGTGATAAGATATCCTGGCATTGGTCCCATCTCTGCATGGCAAATAGATGGGGAAACAATGGAAGCAGTGAGAGACTTTATTTTTGGGGCTCCAAAATCACTGCAGATGGTGACTGCAGCCATGAAATTAAAAGACGCTTGCTCCTTGGAAGAAAAGTTATGACCAACCTAGACAGTATATTAAAAGTGGAGACATTACTTTGCAAACAAGGATCCATCTAGTCAAAGCTATGGTTTTTCTGGTAGTCATGTGTGGATGTGAGAGTTGGACTATAAAGAAAGCTGCGTGCCGAAGAATTGATGCTTTTGAACTGTGGTGTTGGAGAAGACGCTTGAGAGTCCCTTGGACTGCAAGGAGATCCAGCCAGTCCACCCTAAAGGAAATCAGTCCTGAATATTCATTGGAAGGACTGATGCTAAGGCTGAAACTCCAATACTTTGGCCACCTGATGTGAAGAGTTGACTCATTGGAAAGAACCCGATGCTGGGAAAGATTGAAGGCAGAAGGAGAAGGGGATGACAGAGGATGAGATGGTTGGACGGCATCACCGACTCAATGGACATGAGTTTGAGCAAACCCCGGGAGATGGTGATGGACAGGGAAGCCTGGCCTGCTGCAGTCCATGGGGTCACAAAGAGTCAGACATGACTGAGCAACTGAACTGAAGAAAGGGAGAGAGTGCTCAAAGAAGTAGGAGAGGTATCCAAGGACCAAGTCATGGCCGGCCTTTTAAAATCTTGCTAAAATGTTTGTTACTTTATCCTAGAAACAGTAGGAGGACATGTAAGGTAACATTATTGGATAAATATTTTTTAAAAGCTCCATCTGACTGTGGTGTAAAGCATTGACAGGAGGAAGGGAAAGAGGAAACTGACACAACCATCAAAGAGAGAAAAGATAATGAACTATATATTGATCATTATAATATCAACATATCTGAAACTTTTAAAGTTTACAGTACTATAAACAAGGAAATTATATGGTGAAGGACATAATGAGACATCTGTATAGTTGTATTGTCCAATCCCCCTGTGTGGAAATCATCTTTACTGTATCAAGAAAACACAACAGCTAGTTTATAAGAGCCCACACAGACCAAAGGTCTGTATCATTTACAGACCTTAAGCATTTAAGTATCATAATAACAATCACTATTATGGATTAAAGCACATAGAGTTAATGGTAAATTGTAGGTTGATAGTGATACTTAAATATAAACAAATATTGAAAAAACAATATTCATCACCTTTTGAATTATTAAAAAGAAGGGCCATATCGTCTTACCTTTCCAGGAAAGACCTGACTTAATTACTAATGGCCACTACTTTTACTTTCAAATTGTCCCTGTTTGGATGATAAATTACATACTATCTCACTAATAAACTAACTCTTTATTTTGTATTAGTGAATTGACAAATGAAGGGGAAGAATTTTAAGCATTTATCCTGCCTTTTCAGGGTAACTCAAAGAAACTAAGGCTTATTTTTCAAAAGAAATTTTACTACAGATGAAGATAGAACAGAATTAGAAAACCATCTTTTTACAAACTGTAAGCAATGTATTGACTCCAATAAAGATTATTAACTTTAAAAGTATTAATTTAAAATTATTATTATGGTTGATCAAGAATAGGATATTTCTGTAATTTCTAACATAAAACCACAATAATCACTTGTATTTGTCACTAAAGGGAAAATACATACAACTGAAGAATGGAGGAATCAGATAAGCATCACCTTGATCCAGTGGACAACTTTAGCATAATTAAGTCTAAATCAACCAGATATTAGGTCTCCAAATACACTCCACATCACTTACAGTATGTTTTAGAAACTATTTAACTTGATTTCTTCAAAGCCTTTTGATTTAAATTTCAATTTGCTGGAAATACAAGGTATAGAAAAACAAGCTAAATAACCACCAGACAATCCAGAAGATGGAACAAGCTAGGAAAAACTATTCAGCTTTTTTTTCTTTTAAGTAAATTAGGGAATGGTGAAAGAAAATGTAGCTTGATTAAAAGAGACTTGAGTGGCATAACAACCAGAGGAAATGCAAATATTGATTTAAAGAAATCAGTAGTACAGTGCATTTTGAGAAATTTGGGTAAATTTAAACATGGATTGCGTGTTAGATAAGACGAAAAGTTATTGCTATGAAAAGACAATGATAGTTAATGGAGGAAATTTTTATTAAAAAGCCACACATATGGAATGCACTCTTAAAAAAGAAATATATTGTCTTTGTACATATATGCATAAACAGAATATCTGGAAGAATGTGCAGATGTTCAATAGGATTTTAGGAGTACTGATATAGGTAGAGAGCATATGGTCCCACTATATTTTAGTAAGATAAAGTTTTGGTTGGTTGTGCTTTCCAGCTTTCTGTTATACAATGCACACAGATAACTTTGTTAATAACAAAAGGCCAATTTCAGTTTAAAATATGATATTAAAGACATTATAAATTTTATAAATTTATAATTTTTATTAAATCTTTTTTGTTTATAAATATTTTATTTTTCCATTTTATGAAGTTTATTTTTTCTCATCACAATTAACAGGACATGATTAAATTATAGTGCTCAGATTGAGTGGGGTGTTTTAATATTTCAATCTAATAGCCAGATATGTATATATTTTGGACTTATATTATTTTTTCTTTCCAAGCATATTGATCTATCATTGTGTCAATTATTGCTTCTTCACAATTTGACATTTGCTTTGCTCTTCACTAGCTGCTTTATTGGGGGATGCTTCATTAAATTGCTGTGGATTAGGAATAAAGATTCCCAAGGGAATTTTCAAAAATTTACTAATATTTTTCCTAGGATATGCAAAATGTTTTTATTGAGAAAAAAATTCAAAACAGTCATAGATTTTAATTATCCCCATAATCTTCTGAAATATTTTCTCATAAAAATGAAAACTTTAAGGAGGGAAAATTTTGTATCTCTAAAATTTAATTAATTATTTAATTAATTTTGCCCTGTGTTTTCCCAGAAATATTTCAAGATACTTATTAGAATATACAAAACATGACAGACAATAAATCATAAAATAAATGTGGGAATAAAAAATTTAAATGCCAAGGTTGAGTAAAAAGAACAAAAAATAAATTTTAAAATGCTTGGAATAAAACCCATATAATTAATAAACATAATAATTAATTTTGCTAAATGTCTATTAAACAGTTAATAACATCCATGAAGTAAAAGTGCATCAACCAATCACTCTTAATTCTAAGATTAGATTAGTAATTCTCCTGAGATACTGGTAGAGAGATGCTTGTGAAGTATGAACATCACTTTCTTTTTTTTTTTTCATTTATTTATATTAGTTGGAAGCTAATTACTTTACAATATTGTAGTGGTTTTTGCCATACATTGACATGAATCAGCCATGGATTTACATGTGTTACCCATCCTGAAGTCCCCTCCCACCTCCCTCCCCATCCCATCCCTCTGGGTCATCCTAGTGCAAAAGCCCCCAGCACTTGTCTCATGCATCAAACTTGGACTGGCGATCTGTTTCACAATTCATAACATACATGTTTCAATATTATTCTCTCAGATAATCATTTTCAACGACATGTGAAAAAGATGCTATTATCTTATTTTTACATTATTTAGCTTTTTAAATTGGAAACACTTTTTTTGAAGGCTTCAGAAATTCATAACTGTATTTCCATTTTCCAGAGAACTGATTTTTAGTTTGGTTTCATAATCTGTTAAGGTACTGCATGACTATTAATGCTATTCATGAGACTTTCAAGGAAACAGAAAAACTAAGGTTAAATTTTATAGCTTTAAAAAAACTCTACAGTTTAAAAATTGAAGAATTGTTATATTATGTATATGAATAAAAGCCATTAGCAATATTTCATTGATTTCTTTAAATGTGTATATAACTATTTTTTTCAAAAAGCACATATTTTGTGAGGAAAATTGACTTTTTTCAGTAGAGAATTGTGAGCCTTTATTGCTTTCAAGCAAAAAAATATTTATTACATTTCATCATATGTTGGCTATTTTGCTGGCTACTGAGGATCCAGTGGTGAGAGGACACCTGAATCAGTGAATTCTAATATGGCACATTCTTGAAAGGCATTTAGATGCCCAATCAATACTAAGTGAACTCCCTGGTTTAGCTATTAACTGCTGTGGTTTAATGTTTGACAATATACAAGCAAACTTGGAGTAGTGATCAAATAATACACAGATCTCTTATGTTGCTCATGAGGAAGAAAGTCAGCACTGACTCTGATATTAATTTGGTATTAATTTAGCATTTGCTTTCGACATTTAGAGCATTGAGAGGGCACCTTTTATCTTTACCTCCCACCAGTGGCTGGTACATGGAGCTGTTCTTTTCTTTTTCTATTTTAACAGGATCAGACCAATGGTAAGCTTTGAAATACTGGTTTGAATTTGGAAAAATCATCTTCTTCAGAGTTATCAAATAACTCACTCAGTGGAGAACACAAAAAGTGAGCCAAAAGCCAGGGAAAGAGCTAAGAGTTTGTCAGTCCCTTCAAAGATTAGAATCTCTGGCCTCCTTTGAAAGTTTCTGTCCATTCTTAAAAAGAGTCATTTCATTTTAATACCACCATGTCACTATCTCTAGTACCAATGTAGAAATCACAATAAATGTTTTTGTATCGCAGCAACCTTACCATCAAATACAGGGGAAGTGTGTGTATGTGTGTGAGTGAGTGAGTGAGAGAGAGAGAGAGAGAGAGAGAGAGATGGTAAAAGAACATGGAAGAAAGTAATAATTAAGAAGGAGAAACAATAAGAGATTCTAATTTTTTGAGTAAGCTGAGCAGTTAATTTAGTTGGCCTTGAGGCCTAGATGTCTGTTCCTGGATAGATCTACTATTTGGTTAACTTGAACTCACTTGATTAGTTAAACAATATATATACACAAGACTGATACATGTCACTTCACACCCTAGTGTCGACAGCATACATTTTGGCAGTCTGTGTTCGAGGGGTCACATGTGACCACGGCATGGAAACAGCTGTGGTTGAATAGGCTTTCCTCGTGGAATAAGGATAGTTCCTCTCAGGTCCAACATCTGTTTGGAAGAGATAAATGTAGTGATATAAAAATAATTATGGCTCAGTAAACTTTCAAGAAAATGTAATTAGATATTCTTTCAAAGAGGCAAGAATATAAATATTCGAAGAAGGAATCATCTAAGAACCCTAGAAGAAAATCTAAGGGTTTCAACCTGAAAGTTGTTTTTAGATTTAAAATTCAGCCAAGTAATTTCCCTTTTTTTTTATGAGAAGAGAAATTTCCAAGTTTTTTTCAGTGACATTTTAGTAACCTAATAGTAACACATTACATTCTTTAACAACAAGGATACATTTGATTTGACTCTGCATCTACTTCTCTATTTAACTCTAGAAAAAAATTTACTCACTTGTGTGAGATGAGATATATAAGATAATGACACATTGAAATAATCATTATCTATTTGGGTATTGGACACAGTTGTAGCTCCTTTGCTTCCTTTTTCAGCAAATATATCACTAACTGGATAGTAAGGTTCTAGTATTAAAAATCAGTTGTCCTTGAGCAATAGAAATTCCTAATGGTAATAGATAAGTATCAAGCTATCAATATTACTTTGGGCTGGTGAGTGTGTTTGCATTAGGTTGGGAGAAATAACACTGGAGGCAAGGAAGTGTGCTATTTTATTTTGTCCTTACCTTTGAAGAGAGATAAACAGCATGTGAGGATAGCACCAGCCAAAAAACAACCCAAAGAACCAGCCATTCCAAGCCAACAGGACCAACCAAATTTGTATTGGTTGCCAAGAAATATATTGTGCAAAACCAGAGAAGAACGTTCTACATAAACATCAACGGCATACCAAACAGAGCCAATTATTCCTGGGGCACCTGAAAGAAATGGAAATTGCTAAAAATAATTCAGGTCTTTTCCAAATCTAAATCCAAGAAGATTAAGTTATTCTATTGTATTGTATTTAAGAGTATTCTATCATGTTGTATTTAAGATTAGTCTATGACTCTCCTGACCCACCACACCACCCAGACCCATGATTGAAGTTACATCTACTACATAATCAACACCTGTAATTTTAGTGATTTGGGGTTAAAAGCAAATAACTGAAGTAGAAATTGAAAATTTATCTACCACACCCACCATATGTAAGAATAGACTAAGAATTTTATTTATTTCAAATAAAATCTAATCCTCAGAGATTTGTCTTTCTGAAAATTGACTGGTTTTAAATGATGCAACTAAAGTCCTTTCACATGTATAAATTACAGGTATACATTGCATGTCAGGGTTCGGATTGAAGAAAAAATCATGGGCAGTTGTAGAAAAAAAGACTATATGAAAATAGTGTTTCTGAAATCCGTAAGCCCCCAAGAAACTCTCACATTTTTCCTAGTAAGTCTGTGATTTCAAATCACAATTTCATTGCATTCTTTTCACAATTATTTAATGCAACAAGTTTAAGAAGAACCTGATCATGAACACATAGTAATCTTTAGAATATAGGGCATAAATTACTACATCTTTTCTGTAATACTGCAGCCTATAGGTTTAGCATGAAAATTCTTTTTTTTTTTTGAAACTTAAAACAGATTATATATATATATATAGCATACTTATTTCAATTGATAATTCCAAGTTTTTAGTCATCTTGGGTGATTTATTCAGTCATCTCTTTAGCCAATCCTGAAGGAATTTTCTTCATTGACTTATTTTTCTTTAAATTTAGTTCTGATATTTTATTAAAAAAGATAGAGTAGATTACCTAGTGATGTCTTAAAAAGAATTCTAGAACAAAATTGCATAGCATTAAATGATGTCTAAATTGCTAAATAAAGCACATTGTTACATACAAAGGTTTATGCTTTCACTAAGCTGGATATGGGAATGGATATTTTGAAAAGAAAAAAAAAACTAATAAATTATTGTGACTTTTTAGTGCAATTTAGGATCCTTAAGGCCTTGTGTGAAAATATCAGGGAGATCCCATTTTTGACCACGTGATGGGTAAGACTTTCTGCTATGAGTTTACTCTGCCCACATTGGGATTATAGCAACAATTAAGAATGGATACTATTGCTGGGACTCTACCCTAATTTGCAGACCAAGAAAAGGAGACAGATTAATTTAACTGACCTAAAGTCCCACATTACACATATATACATATCTCCAAGTATTTATAGTTTTAGAATTCTCATCAATTTACCCTTCACGTTCCAGTCAGTTTCCCACTTAAATTTGCTTTGGTGACTGTTTGCTGCTACCAAAAAAGAAGATGGTTTTCACTTTGGAGGGTAAACTTATCAGTTTTCAATCTTCCTACATTTTGGTTTTTTCATAGTGCACTTCCTCCCAATTTGCATTATGATCCAAGAAAGACACTGTGTTTTATTTAGGATGACTAAATTGAAATTAATGACTGACTTCAGGAAAATATCAGTTTTGCTGTTGCACTAATAAACCCCATATAAAGTGCATCTTGATTTATTGTTTTTTAGTCTTGCTTGATTTATGTCTTCAGAAATCCACTTATTCTCTGCTTAAGTGAAGATAAGATCATACTTGTTTATTGTTACAGATATGATCATATGAGTTGGCACATGAGAAAAGTCTAATATAGAACTTGACGCAGCTTAGGTCATTGTAAAGAATTGGTGAGGATGTGTACAGGCAAGGTGGTGGCAGCTTGGGGATTGCTTTAGGATTTAACTTCAAGAATAATCACCAAAAAAGTTTTTAAAAATTTAAAGCTTTATATACTTTTTAAGTGGTTAAAAATTGTTAGGATTTAACTTCAAGAATAATCACCAAAAAAGTTTTTAAAAATTTAAAGCTTTATATACTTTTTAAGTGGTTAAAAATTGTTTGAGGACATCAAAAACCTTGATTGGGGATATTAGCCAAAGATTAATATCTGATTACAAAACTAAGGAAAGCAGGGTTGGTGGATGTACTCCTTATTCCTTCATTCTAGAAAATCAAGTCACGTATGATCCTAAAATGAACTCCTTCAGAACAACACCCTTCTTCATCCCAAGACCTTAGTTGAGTATCTTTATCCCCATCACTAGTCCAGACCAGTACCTGCTATCAGTAATGTGGTTCCAGCAACAAAGCAGATGCGGACTTTGATGTATGGCTCATCAGGGAGGAATTTCACGCAGTCAAGTCCAAGGAGCAGGGTAATAAATCCAAACCCAGCTAGAATATCTGCAGTAATCATCAGCGCCCGAGTTACCACCAGCTTCACTAGAAGATCAGAGCACGTGGTTTCAGCATAATCAGAGGCAGGAGACATGTTAATACACAGAGGTGCACCAAAGAGAAAAACACAACCGCGTACATCAGCACATGCCCAGTGAACACAATCGCACTTTAAATGTGCATGAACTTGAAAATAAATACTCTTATTTAATTTTTTCATAAAATTCAAAAGTATTATAAGACTACTGACATTAATTGTTTAAACAAACATTATTTTTTTAAGCACTGCTTATTGTGATCTTGTTGGCCTCTTAGCAAAGTGCCTGGCATATGGCAGAGACTAAATAACTATTTCTCTTTTTCCTCCTGTTTTGGAATGAGTCTTGTTCACAAGTATTAGCTGAAAGCCATATTGAAAATAGAGTATTTCTTCTTCCAAAGATACCCAATAAATATTCATTAAATAATTAATCACTATATTTGTTTGAATTTCTATTGAAAAAGTGTAAATAATTGGTTAGAATTTGATATAGAGGAGAAGAATAAAATAGTTCAAGATGTCTCATGACAATTCAGGTGGGAGCCATCAAAAAATCTTTAGAAGGAGAAGGAACTTCTGTTATTAAGTAGACGATTTCTGGAAGCCAGAATCATATTTTCTTTTAATTCCTTTATGCTGTGACCCTTCCTGGCCAACACTCTGCATTAATCTATCCACCTTGCATTGTCAACTGCACACATTTTAAAGCCATCGCCAATGAGAATATATGGCGGAAAGTCCAGGAAAGAGAAGATCAGGTAAATAGAAGTAGAATGGTAGCAGTCATCTATAATGGGAATATCAACTATGAAAGTTTCCTCAATTGTGAGTCCTAGTGATACTAAATTAAAACTAGGATAATGTTACCACTAATGGAGGATTAATTATCTGAAGTCAGAACTATTGGTACTTTAGCTGGCTAGTGGAGAGGAGTAATAAAATGTATTGCTTTGATGTTACAGTAATTATGTTTTATTTTCATAGTGATTTGGGGTTTCATTTTATTGAAATAATTTTTTCCCCAATGGTGAGATGACTTTAGGACCTACTTAGTTATAGACTGCCTGTAAAAATGTGGCCAATCTTCCAATAAAATATTTTCATAATTCATCTAAGAGAGGAAATCAATGCATAAAATCAATCTGTACCTTAATAGGTGAATATTTAAGATATCAAAATGTGACGATATTTTTTAAAATTTAGAGTCAAATGTAGGCCAAATCTAAGGTTCATTTTTTTTTTTCAAAATTGAAGAAAGATTAAAATATGTAACTTGTTAGGTGATAATTTGTATAGTTCGACAGATCTCCTTGATCCTCAAACGGGTATACACATGTAAGCCTCCTGTTCAGCACTCCACACCAAGTGGTCCCACCCTCTGGAGTATTTCCCTTGAAGTTTTGTAAGTCCCCTTTGAAACTTAGGTCAACAGGGCCAGGACTGTCATCTGGATAGAGTGCCCTGAAATCACTGTGCGCCCTGGTCTTCCCCTGTCTGACCTAGACTCCCATACAAAGTGTGATTCAGATGCTCCGTGGAACTTGAGGACTCACTCCTATGGTGTCATCCAAGGACCGTAGAGCTAGTCCAGTTTCAAGAAGGCAGCTCTGCAAGTAGGTTGCTGACGCTGGCCAGTCAGGAATCTCCTTTTGGAGATTGTCTGGGATTTGGCTACCAGAATATTAAATACTCTGATTTGAAGAAGTGAGATGGACTCAGACTAACAGTATCAACAGAGTCCTAAAAAATGCATCTGAGTCTAAATACCCTAGGTAGACAAGAGCAAGGAGAAAGGTGGTCTAATTGTGATTGTATAAAAGATATCAAAGACTAAAAATAAAATCCTACTCTCTTATAGGTAACATCTTAACTTAGAGGATACAGGTCATTAGTTTCTTAGAACACATTTTTATCTCTTTTGTCTTTAAGCATATGGTAGAATTTTTAAAGGATACTAAGAGATTTTTTAGGATATTGTTTAAAAGTAATAGATAAAAATATATCAAGAGGAAAATGTGAAATAGTATAGGCAAAAGATACAGGACAATTTTAAAGTACAAACAGTGACTTTCTCTGTGTAGTAGGCTTATGAATGATTTTATTTTCTTCTTGCATAAATATACATAACAATATTTTAAAAGTTGGAAATATTGTAGCTTTCTAGTTTCTTCTCAGCTCTAAACATAACCCTGAATTTTTAGAATAGCCTAGTGTTCAAGTGAACACAAAAGTCCATTCCTATTGACCAAATCATGCTTCTTTCTATGTAGAACTAAGTTAGTGCAAGGAAAAAGAGAAAACATAAAAGGTTTTGTTTTAACTGAAAAAATGAAATAAAAGCCTTATGAATTATGTTAAACAGTATTCCAGGCACTCAAATCCTAAATGGCAGAGAATGCTGTTTTTAGAGCACAACTCCTTTTAAGTGTTTCTCCCTGGACTGAAATAGCTGTCCAGGGGAAAAGTCACATTCTAAGGGTTTACTTGTCATTTATCTTGAAAAAATAAATTGCTATGTTGTACCACCACCCATCATTTTATTCTAAAGAGATTAAAACAAATTTGCTTTAATGGTTGCAACAGCACAGTTTGATGTTCTAAATAAATAAATAAATAGTATGGAGAAGAGTGGAGAGAAATCAGTAATAAGGCTTTTCAATCTGTGAAATCTCTTTATTCATAGAAACAAGGGCCTTGTTGACACCTCATTATATTTTAAAGCTAAAGGTAGAGAAGATGAGGAACTGGCTTTTTATATTTTCTAAAAATGTGTCACATAGCTGAATATTTTTCATTCCCTGATCCCACAGTCTGGGTCTCTTTGCCTTTTTCTCTTTGTCTCCCTATCTGCCCCTCTGCCTCCACCTGCTCTCTTTCTTAGCAAATCACTCACTGAAACATTGTAAACTTTCTACCTGACCTAAGTCATTGCTAAAAGACTTCTCTGAAATCTTTTCATCTAACCTATCAACTCTAATCATAAAAATCACTGCCCTTAAAGAATTAATTTCATTTTTAAGTGTTTACTATGAGCCTACTGTGTATAAGCACTATAACAGACTGTTTGTGGGAGAGCAGACCTGAATAAAGTAACAATTTTACCCTAAAGGAATTTATAAATAGACGGGGAAAGACTAAATATGCTAAAAATGCTTCAATTCACATTGCAGAAATAATAAACTAAAATTTTAACTGAAGCATTTAAAACTGAACAGAACTTTAGTATAGTAGAAGGCAAAAACACATCATGGAAACCTGAGTTCAATTTCCTTTGGTCTCCCTGCCCTGACAAGGAGGGGTGTGTAAGGCATACGTACAGGAGTGCTCAGCAAGTATAGAATCATACTCATCACAGGTGCGAATTCCATCAAAAGCATTTGTGACACACTCCCACCAGAGACCTCGGCATTTGGTGCTCACCTAGAGGTTGGAGAAGACAACATGTGAAACGGCCAGGCAGACGCACTTCGGTTTACCTTGATCAAAGGACGAACTTGGCTATTATGAGACTAAAAGCAAAGTACAGTGCTTACAAGGGTGATCTGAATTTCACTGACAACAAACACCATATATTCCAGAGTATTTCTCTTAAGCACTAACAATAAAGACTTTTCTCAACAGAGAGTAAACTTATTTCCTGATTTGGGAGTGGAGGGGGAATAAGTCATGCTGAAGATGGCTAAAATCAGAATTAAACATATGCAGATGCCTATGGCTGGTTCCATCATCATGTCGATCTAATCTGGCAGCACTTCATTTCATTTTGCTATGCTGACATTTACTTATAAAAAAAATCAATATAACAATAGGTGATCACTGTTGACATCTTGAATCTACTAGGAATGTACATTAATTTTTCTTCATCATGAACATGAATCCCATGAAGAAGCATTTATTATACATGAAATTCACAAATTTAAAATAATGGTCAAAGAAAGTTATACAGAAAGACAACAATAAATGAAATATAAAGACCACACGACTTCACCCCTGCTCCACTGACAGACTACAAATGCTTAAGCTAAGATGTGGATGTAAACAAACTGAACATTAATTTCGTACAACCTGACAGTTGTAAACCACTACTACTTAGAAATGTTGTACAGATGATTCTAAATAGCCACTTTAAAGCTAAAAGGTAGCAGTGTCCTGAAACTTCTCATACTTTATAAGCTGTAAGTCAAAACACATATCCTAGAATTATAAACATGCCAACAGGAAATGTTTTCAAGTATTCTTGACAGAACTGTTGCATATGGAACAGAGCTAATATGATTGCTTGTTCTGATTCAATTACAGATTCACATTATTTTGGCAATCTGGGAATAGTTTTTTAACCAAAAATTATCTTGGAAAATGAAAGCTTAAAATATTCCTTAAAGAAAGAATAAATAACAGAGCAGAGTGGGAAGAGAAATGAAAAGCAGGAAGATTATAACTGATGTGGAGAAGAAAGGAATATAGAACATTTTGATTTGCAAAAGAAAATTATATCAGAGAATAACTATACTATGAAACTCCCTGCCCCATGTTCTGCTTTGAAGTTGTTTTGTGCAGCAAATAAGACTTCACTGCTGGCTGCAAGTGAAAGCAAAGTCCCTAGTTGTGTCCGACTTTTTGCGACCCCATGGACTGTATCCTGCTAGGCTCCTCATTTACAGGATTCTTCAGGCAAGAGTACTGGAGTGGTTTGCCATTTCCTTCTCCAGGGGATCTTCCTGACACAGGGATCAAACGTGGGTCTCCCACACTGCAGGCAGACTTTACTGAAACGACTTAGTACACACATCTGATCTGAGACACCACAAAGACTAAAAACTTAATACAGAAAATTCATCTTATGAAATCTAACATATCAGTTTCTGAAGGAGGATATGACCATACAAAGTTATATGAAAAATGAAAGAGTTAATTGCTAAGTTGTCTGACTCTGCGACTCCATGAACTGTAGCCCGCCAGGCTCTTCTGTCCCTGGAATTCTCCAGGTAGGAATACTGGAGTGGGTTGCCATTCCCTTCTCAAGGGCATCTTCCCAAACTAGGGATTAAATTTGGTTCTCCTGCATTGCAGGCAGACTCTTTACTGTTTGAGCTACCAGTGAAGCCCAAAGTTGTATACACATAAAATTTAAACTATAACTGATAAAACAGACTTTAAATTGACACTCATTACGTGTGTTGTTTCTTTGAGCAAGATCTTACCTTTTCGAGCTTCAAACTCCTTGTCTTTATATAGGAACTAATACTAGAGTGACTATAAGAACTAAAAATTTCAAACATACATAATACAAGTAATTTGCTCAATAAATGATAAAATTTGTAAAGTACTTAAGCATCATAATAACCTGAGTTGTGACTAAGTTGAGCATTACTAATGAACCATATGAAAGTTGAGAAAAGCAGATGTAATTGGTTGAATGGCAACCCCTGCCCCCAAATGTAACCATGTTTTAATCCCCAAAACCTGTGAATGGGACCTTACTTGGAAAAAGGGACTTTGCATATGTAGTTAAATTAAGAGTTTTGAGATAAGGAAATCATCTTCAATTACCAGGGTGGCCCTAAATCTAGTGATAAGTGTCCTTATAAGAGATATACACATGTACACACTGCTATATTCACAGTGAGTAACCAACAAGGAGAGGGAGGTGGGAGGGGGGATCGGGATGGGGAATACGTGTAACTCTATGGCTGATTCATATCAATGTATGACAAAACCCACTGAAAAATAAAAAAATAAAAAAAATTAAAAAAAAAAAAAAAGAACTCTACTTAATGTTGTGTGCCAGCCTGGATAGGAGGAGGGTTTGGGGGAAAAAGGATATATGTATATGTATGGCTGAGTACCTTCCCTCTTCACCTCAGCCTACCAAATATTGTTAATCAGCTATGTTCCAATACAAAATAAAAAGTTTAAAGTCTGAAAAAAAAAAAAAAAAAAAGAAGAGAAAAACAGAGGAGAGACAGACAGAAGAGAAGGGGGCCATGTGACCACAGAGACAGACTTCGGAGTGACTCAGCCTCACATCACCGAATGCCTAGGTCATCAGAAGCTGGAAGAGGTGAGGAATGCATTTATTCTCTTCTATGATCCTTCAGAGGCTGTGTAGCCCTCCCAACACTTTGACTTCAAACTTCTGGCCTCCAGAACTGCAAAAGAGTAAATTTCTCTTGTATTAAGTCAACAAATTGTGGTAATGTGTTATGGCAGCCTGGGGAAATGGATATAGTAGAGACGATTTGTACTAAACTATTATAATACAACAGAAAAAAAGCCCTCTCATAGCCTTTTACTCGTTGGAGTCTCAATGAACAGGAACACACTGGGTCTAGTTGATTCCAACTTGAACTAGGTTATGCGGACCTGAAGTCACTATTCTAATAATCAGAGACTGACTAATAATCTCCAATTTCCTGCTAATTCAGCTACTAAAATGAACTAATGAAATCTAATTTAGTCATTCTATGTGAGGTTATTTAGAAAATGAGCTGAGATATATATTTGAGGATACTTATTTTAAGCTAAAAAGTATTTGTTTCTTGCCAAAATAATCCAGTAGTGGTGTCATTTTTCAAGGCTATTGATCATTTACCCGCAATGACCGCATTTAGAAAAGCAATGAGCTCATTAGGGGAAACAAGGAATCCAATTTCATTAGGTATTAATGCTCTAGGGCACAATATTAGATTGTTTGGTATTCACACTCAGTCAAGGTATGTGAGAATAGTGGCTGTAATTAACTAAACTTCTGTGTTACTATAACACTTACTGGAGACACCCTTAAAGGTGCCTTTGTGCCCAAAAAACAAGGTTAAAGGACTGTAGGTTATTTATCACATTTAGGAAAGCCCTCCTTGCCTAAAATTTAGAGTCTTCACTTATCCTCCTGTTGTATAATGTCTTATTAGGAACTCTCTAAAAGGCAGAAAGATAAGTGAAAGTGTTAGTCACTCATGTCTGACTCTTTGTGATCCCAGGGACTGTAACCTGCAAGGCTCCTCTGTCCATAGAATGCTCCAAGCAAGAATATTGTAGTGGGTTGCCCTTCCATTCTCCAGGGGCTCTTACTGACCCAGGGATCGACCTTGGGTTTCCCGTATTGCAGGCAGATTCTTTACCCTCTGAGGAAGTCAGGTAACTCTATAATCCTTAAAGTCTTAAGAAAAGGTTCTTGCAAAGCAGACTTATGCTTAAAATATTATGGTTAATATTTCTTAAAGGGCAAAAGCGACATTAACTATAATTTTTTCTCACAATGTTGTCCAAAATGGACAACTGCAAATTTAAGCTTTGTCCTTTTAACATGTGATCCATATATTAACAGATAACATATAAAATAAAACTTCCATAATTTTTATTTTTATTTATTTCAGTTTTTATTTTTTAAATTATAAAAGTATGATAACACGTTTACAGAAGACTTGGAAAACACAGAATAAGGTTACATGTGGTTCCACTATATACTACCATTATCTTTTAAGTAGATAAATTAAGATTTTTAGTTGGAGTTTCAATATCAAATTCAAAACTTAACAGAATGAATCTACAGAGAAGTAAAAGGATACAGTAGACCTGAAAAGCACTGTAAACCAATTCAACATAAATAAGATTTATACAATTTTCACACAACAGTAGGATACAAATTCTATTCAAGTTCCTATAGACTGCATGCTAGGAGACACTGGAACATATCTGAGGATGTAAAACAAGGTACAAAAATTTCATGGTCTAAAGGCATTGAAATCATAGCAGAGCTTGTTCTCTTATTACTGTGGAATTATGCTAGAAATTAATATCAAAGATATTTGAAAATAACCCACATATTTTCAAGTGCAATGTGACATTTACCCAGAGAGTTCTTTGACTTAGCCATTGAAAGCCTCCATAAAATTAGACTGATAAACAACATAGAGGGTGACTGCAAAAAGAAAACATTTAATTTTCTGTAAATAATGTTTTCCCTGGTTTGTTTTTCACTTTTTAACTTTATTTTCAAAGAGTTTTTATTTTTATTATTTATTTATTTGGCTGTGACACATCTTTGATCTTTGTTACGGCATGTGGGGTCTAGTTACCTGGTCAAGGGTCGAACCCATGACCTCTGTATTAGGAGTGCAGAGCCTTATCCACTGGACCACTAGGGCAGTCCTGATACCTGATGAATTTTTATATCATTTCAATGAATATCTGTTGATCCTAAAGTGAGGAGAAATCAGTTTACCCAAGGTGTGACAGTAAAAGTACAAGTCACCAATATGAATATTTATTATTTGCCAGCAGTAAAACATGAAGATTTTATAAGAGTTCAGATTTCTGGCCAATCTGGCCACCTGGAATTCCTAGTTCCATGTAGCAACAACTAGCAAGAACTGAGTGGTTCTTCAAATTTCTGTCTGTCATTGAAATCTTTCCTCAAAGGCATGTCTTCTTCCATGAGATTCTCCCAGTCTCTCCAGCTGGAGTTAATGTCTTCTTGGATCCTACAGCAACCTGTCCGTATTTCTATAGCATTTATAATGTTGCATTTATCTTTTCATATGCATTTATGTGCATCAGTCTCCCAAGTCTGTCTTTCAGACTGTGTTCATTCATTCAATGTCTGTTCCATGTCAGTCAATCACCTAATGCTGAGGATACAGCAATGACCAAGTTAGGCATGGCACCTTGCTTCAAGGAGCTTACAACCCCTGCTTCTCAGGGTATAATAGATGCCCAGTAGACATTTACTGAGAGAAAATATTTGTCATTTTTTTTCTATTCCATACACATTAACTCTCATTTCAAATTTGCCATGGAAAATGGTTACTGATACACTAGATGTACAATTGATGCTTAATATGTCCTTTCAGCTTGACTGAATAGAGTAGAGTAGCCAAATCCAGGAGTCGAAGAACTAAAGAACTATTACTGAAACTAGGAGTTTATGCTGATTGGATGTCAGCCTCGACCCGATCTACTCAATTGGCTCTGGAAAGTATTTACCACGGTGGTAAAGATAAACAGGATACCACACAGACAAGACTTAAGGAAACTAGATTGATGATCTCTCTTCCAGTTGAGTATATAATGGCATAAATTAATTTCTTAATCCTGGGATTTCTTATTCTAAACTCTTTTGCAGTTTCCCATTAAGGCATCTCTATCCTAGTCTTTGCCAATTTCTCTTTTCTCATCACTCTGTGTTATGAGCAACAACACACAATTTTGCCTGCATTGTCTTATTTACTACAGTTTTGCATGTGTGTCTTGACTCTATATATTTTACATATCTTTTGAGAAGAGAGAAACTTAAAATACTTTAATTCAGATTTCCATATGTAGTAATTATACACAGCAAGTTAGTAAATATTTTTTCTTGGACCACTATCAAACAAGATTTTTCTTTTTCACTATGCATTATGTTATAAATGCATGTGCATTGGAATTTATATGTAAATATAAAATATAGGAAGAATAATGCACTAGTCAAAAGAAAACTGGGATAAGTCATGAAGATATATTCTTTTAAAAACCACCATAAAATAGAAACTTATAGTTTCACATCACTTTGCCAACCTCATGCTAGCATATTGTAATGTTGAAGATGCAACGTACTTGTTTCCAGTACTTACTTGAATATATTTATTAAGATGCAAAAGTTTTAATAATACTATAGTAAACAACATTTTCTATGAAATATTTTCACTTTGAACAAAAGTGACTTTTGAATTTTTTATACTAGAGTTATGAACTTTTCATTTTTATATTTTATTTTCTTTTTCTTACTATTCTAGGGTCTAAAAGAACTCAAGACAGGTAATTTATAAGGATGAGGAAGCAAGATTAAAATAAACTTAATAAATGTCATCTTTCCCTTCTACTCCATTTATGTACCATGAATTTATTTGCTAAAATATGTTTGGTTAACTCTGCTTACTTAGCTGGGAAGCACTGGCTAAAGGTATAAATGGCAAGAATGGGACGACGCAAACTTAGTAGGTAAAAATATAATGTCTGTGGTCTTCATGATAATATCTAATTTACATATATGGGCTATATAAGTATTTCAATTGTAATATGTATTATTTAATTTAAGCCATATATTTCACCTTTTTAGAATGTTTTCCTTATGAAAGTATGGTATCTTAATTTTGCAATGTTTACTATCCAGTGACCGAGATCACAATTTATGTTGAGTGAATTATTATAAAATATTAATTTCCTTTTGTATCTCTCCTTTTCTTCATTTCTTTCCCTCTTTGAAGCACCAGGAAGAAAAGCTATGTTTTCTAGATGAGAATACTGTCTTCACTAATTTTATCATACATCTCAGGGGACTGGATCTTTATTCTTATCTGATTAAAAGGAGGAACCAGATCCACATATTGGAAAAATTTAAATTGCAACAAGATGAAAAGTCTTGCCAAAGAAAAAAATAATGATCTTTCTATAGAGATACTTCTTGTTCAATGTGAGATTTCCAAATAGTACTTCATATTTTATTTCATTTATTTATTGGTTCTTTTAGTAAGTGTGTCAATTATCATAGTAGGCACCCATTCAGTTTATATTAACAAATACCTCCTAAGTTCCCATTATTTAGAAGGGGGAGCTAGGAACTGTAGGAGACAATGAGGTGAATTAAAGACCATTTGTAGCCTCAAATGTCTGCAGAAGGAATTAGAAATCAGTTAAAAAATACAACTAGTATAGAAATAACCAGGGTATATGCTAGTTATAATAATTTAAATATTTATTTTATATCTGAAAGAATTGCAGCATCATTAATGCTTGTCTTATGTCTGAAAATTGTCTTATGTCTGAAAGAATTGTAGAATCATTAATACAAATGGAAGTCCCAGAGGAAAATCTGGTTATGAAAATAAAATGAATCCAAATGTGGATTACCTTTTATTTGAGGTAATAAAATTTTAATCATAGCATTGCTTGGTATAAGGCAGATTTTCTCAGTAAATAACTAACAAAAGTTGAACTTAAAAATGAGAAAAAAAAAAACTTGTGAAAACATCTTTTCTTTTTGATAATTGAGAGACCAGTAACTTTGTAGAGGAGCTACTTTTCAATTTCACTATGGATAACAAAGAATTATGCATAATATGATTAACATACTAATAATGTTATTAATTCATAATTTATTTTCTGTTAAAATGCGTTTAATAGAATACTTATGCTATTTTATCTTTATTCTCTGCCTTATTCTCCTGGTTAGACAAAAAGGGTACAATCATAGGAACTAAAATGGAAAAACCAACAGCTCAGAGAAATAAACAGAATTTGTCCAAGAGAATCAATAGAGAAAATAGGAACAGGACTTAAATCTCATATTTTTCCCTTCAGTGAACATTCTACAAAATGTCATCTCCACCTCCAGAACAAAAACAAAGCAATAAACTGCAAATAGACAATATTATAGCTAACATTTATTGACTGATTTATATTTGCCTGGTACTGTGGTAAATACTTTAGATACATAGGCTCATTTAACTATCACAAGACACTTAGGATGTGCATATCATTATTCTCCCTTTATAGGAGAGGAAATGTGGTTTTACAAAAACTTAAACGTTTGTCTAAATTCACACAGTTATTGACTGGCAGCTTGGGATTTCATCTCAGGTCCTTCTAACTTCAAGTTCAACCTGTAAACATCCACACTACAAAGCATTACCTTTCTGGCCCCCACAAGGTGCTGTGCAACAATCTAAGTGAAAAAGAAATGGCACGGTGTAGGAACATTTTTGCTTAATAACTTTTGCATAAAGATTAATTTTCCTCCATTTAAGCTTTAGGTGAATGATTCCATCCTTCCTTTCATTGTACCAAAACAGGAAAGTGGATTTCAAATTTTAGTTCTCCTTGTGCATCAACCTTGCAGTCAATTATCAATCCCACCAATTCAAATTCTTTAGCTTCCCATATCTTCACATCTTTTAATACTTGTTGCCACACTAGTTTAGATTATCAATGTTTTCCTCCTGTTCTATGGCAAAAGCTTTCTAATTGGTCTCCCTGTAATTCATTTTACCCTTTCTAATCCCCACATTAACCAGAATGATGGATTTTTCTGAAACATATATATTTATATATGTTTTCTTAGAGTGAACCACTTTTGTCTATGATATAAGATCTATGGTAGTGGTTTAGATCAGTCGTGTCTGACCCTTGGAACCCCGTGGACTGTAGACTGCCAGCCTCCTCTGTCCATGGGATTTCCCAAGCATGAATACTGGAAGGGGTTGCCATTTCCTTCTCTAGGGTATCTTTCCAACCCAGAAATCAAACCTGGCTTGGGTTTCTTGCATTGCAGGTGGATTCCTTAACAACTGAGATAAGGGAAACCCCCATATAAGGTCTACATTTTTCGTGAAGACAAATCCCTTGATGATCCAGCACCTATATTCTTTCCCTACACTGGAAACTCTTGCTTTGCTGAAATATGTCCAAAGCCACTAACATACAGCATTCTCATGCCTAGATCTCTGCCTATATCCTATCCCGTGCTTGCAATACTCTCTTCTTTTTCTGTCCCTTTCACCTGTTCCTCCAGTCTGGTTTGGATACTTCTTCTGAGTAGCCTTCACTGATTATTCATGATTGAGTGAGCTGGCCACTCAGAGGTACCTGTAGTTGCAGCACTGGCCACAGCATACTGTGGCTATGAGCTCACCTTTTTGTCTCCCCCAATACTCTGGGAGAAACGTAAGGAAGATCCAAGACTCACCCTCTTTCATAATGTGTACCCACTACAGTATCATGTAGACAAAGAGCATTTGTGGAATGATAGATGATAGAAAAGAAAAAAGGGAAGCACAAATAGAGGGATAAAGAGATCAAGGAGAAGAGGAGGGGAGAAGAAAAAAGAAGAAAAGGGAAGTAGAGCATAAAAGATTTTTTAAAAGAGAGGAAAAAAGAGAAGGGGAGAAGGAAATGAGAGGAGGAAGAAAGAGGAAGAAAGGAGGGAGGGGGGAAGAATAGAAAGGAGAAAAAAATAAGGATGGAAGGAGAGTGGGAAACAAGAAGAAAGAACATATGAAGCTACAGAAAAATGAAGACTATCAACATTAGATTTCCTAGTGGAAATTTCTGGGGAGGCTGTAGATGCCATTGGTCCTCCTATGTTGGCTGGCCATCTCTCTGGAAGACATAGTCATGTCTCTAGACAGTCATAGCCAAGGAGTTCTGATGTTGAAGAATATAAGACTGAAAAGGGCCTTAAAACAACTGAGTTTGACTTCATGTTTATAATTGAGGAAACTGGGCCTAAGACACGAGCTGTGACTTGCTCAGTAGAAGACAGTTAAGATGCAAACACGGGCTACAATAATCTCAAAACCCAAGTTCTAGTCACACAGAAGTGTCTCCAGGACACATGGGACCAGGGACGACAGGAGGAGCAGCACTGTGGCTCAGGACCCTGCTGCCTGACTTGGGGCTGTGCACGACACCATCCCATGTGCTCTTTTTCCTAATGTTTTTATTTCTTTATTTTTTATATTGGAGTAACATTGATTCACAGTGTTATGCTGGTTTCAGGAATATAGCACAGTGATTCAGTCATACATACACATGCATCCAGTCTTTTTCTTAACTCAAAGAACTTTTCTCTTCAGGGCAAGTGTAAATAAGACAAAATACTATTTTGTTGTATTTTGAGTATTCTCTAGTAAGGCAAGGGGTGTTTGAGCTTTATCTGCCTCCTGCTCCCTGTTACTCATATTTGTTCTGTATTTTTTTTCTATTGGTCCTCTCTTGGAAGACCTCTGCTGCCATTTCTACTTTTTGAAATCCTTTTGGATCTTTTTGAAGCTTTGTTCAATGGCTTTTACTCCCTGAGGCTTGTTTCAATGTCCCTGACAGGAAATAATCACCTATCTTCTTTGTTCCATTGGTACTTCATTTCTTTCTCAATATGAATTGGCCTATGCCCTTTATTATAGTTTCATGGTATCTTTGTTCCTGTCTAAGTGTACACTCATGAAAGGCAGGACCTGCTCTTGTTTTATCTTTGCCTCCCCTAGTAGGATTAGCAGAGCACCTTTTACATGACATACATTTCATGTTTGTTATGTTATCCTGAACTATAGAATCCATTTTCCCACTCTGATGTCTTCATCACAATAAAAGATTAACAAAGTTAAAAATTCATTATAGCCCTTTTTGTTTAAATTTTCTATGGCTATGTTTTTTTTTTTAAAGCACTTTTATTGTGTCAACTTTATTCCAATAGTTGTTTAAAGCGACTTGTTAACATGGGCCAATTATATATATGTATGTATGTATGTATATATATCCACGAGAAGGAAGCAAAGAGGGAGAACAGTATAATTGTGTCAGTGAGTATCATATCTTGACATTTAAAGATATTATGACTTTATATGTTGCCAAATGAAAGAGCAATTATTATGAGAGATCCACAAAATATTGACAAATAGACTGCTGGAGAGAATTTTTAAAGGTTCTTTTAATGGGGAGGCTTCTTGGGGAGTATTTATTATGATACATTTCAGGTACAGGAAATATGGAAAAAGCTAGGAACTACTAACTATAGTCCAAGGTTCACAAGAATTTACTGGAGGTAAGTAACCTGGACTGCTCATTCCATTCATTTTCACTAGAAGTCTTCTTGCACAGAAGAGATGGCAAATTGTTTGTATGTACTGAAATGAAATCAAGGAGACACTTTAAGTGCTAGGACTTTCAATCTATCTCAGCAAGGTCTGACCCTTTTAATATTTTTATTTCTTATCAAGTGAAGTTAGCACTTCCATCAGCTTAAGAAGAAAGATTTTCAAATTGATTAGAAAATATTCTAAGAATGCTTTTAGATGTGATTTTGCATATTTTTAAAAAGGTAATTTTAAGTGTGCTCAAGTCCAGCATATTTTTGTATTCATCACCGAGTACTGACAGTCCATATTCTAGCAAGCTAATGGTAGCAGAATGTTTCTATCTGCACTTTCTGAGTACTGTTAAAAGGACAGTTCTTTATTTCATTCACTAGTTATGTGCATGGTCAGATAATGCACCCTGGACTAACATATAACACACATCCTTTATAATATTTCAATTCTATCACAATTTTCAGAAATATAATTTTCAAGTGCTAGCTAAAGAAATACTTAAAACTCTATTGGCTTTGAAGTGCCATGTAGGAGTCAGAGGAAATTTAAAAAGAAAGAAAAAAATAAAACAGAAACATAATAATACACAGAAAAACAGAAAGATTATTACTTTCCATCTGAAACTCCAACTTGAGAGTTTAATAAACAAAATTAGTAGAAAAAACATAAAAAACTTGCCCTCTGGCGTCTTTCTTAAACCTCATAAAGTTATAGCATTTGTTAGAGTAAATTGTTCTCTTCAGGATGTACACAGGAGAACATAGTGGGTTGCTATATATTCTGTATTTGAGTTCCTGTTATAGTTTCTTTTTCTTACCTACACTTTTTGAGGTCTTGCTAATGAATAGTTGCTGATTCTGAAGAACTTATTTTTACCTCTTTCAGCTTCTTATAGCCATTGAAAAAAAATTCTAAATTTCAAAATTACTTCATTCAGAACTTCTCTAGTGACAAAAATAAAATTTTCAGATGTGAACCGCTCACTCATCTCTTGGACAAACATTAGGTTCCCAATATTAACTCATTTTTAAAAGAAGATTTCTTGAATTCACATCTGTCCCATTTTGGGACACACTGCAAAGATTTGGTTTCACACGGAATTTTTTATCCTGTTTGGAAACTTCTTAAAAGGACATTTTTCCATTACACAGTAATTGGATAGGTTTTATATGACTTGAGTTTAGTCACTTGATCAACTTTTAGATGATCATTTCTTAAGAAGGTCTATCACATTACCCTTAATGCTATATTCAAGATTAGCAAATTTCTATTTGTGAGAAAGGATGTTACTGGAGTGTTATTCAATTGGGTATACACAGCAGTGGAAGAGATGTTTCTGGAAAGCTTATATAATTACACTTGTATGAGTTTACCTTTATGAAGAAAGGGGGGTTATCCAGTTACCTCATCTGTAAAATGGGATAACAATATCTACCCCATAGATGAGCTGTGTGTATTAGATAAGTTAGTAATGTAAAGACTCAGTAAGTAGCAAGTAAGGAATAAGTCTATCCACTTTGGCTAGTACTACGATCACTAGTCCTAGAATGTAATGCGACAGGGGGCTTAGAGAAAAGTCAGACGGACTTGGGTCAGTAAAAGAATCTATTGACTTCTTACCTCCAAGGAGTCATCTGCATTCACCATCCAACAGTCTGTCCAGGTGGCCACAACCAAGAACCCAGCGGAGAAAAATGCAAAGAAGCAGGCAGCATACTGAAGAAGATCCCTCATCCTAGTGAGCAGACTGTCTGGAAAGGACACATGGGAGGCTGCCAGCCCTGGGCCCATGCAGGCGGCTGGGATGCTGTCAGTCTCCTGTGCTTCTGGTTCCTGGGGATGTCCAAAATGCTACTGTTAAGGTGTCTTAACAAACAGGCTGTAATCCACAGAGGGGTCTTGGAGGTCATTATCTGCAGCAACCAGCCTCCAATCAGAAGCCAGGTCAGCGAAAGGACTGAGCGTGTTTTGGGTGGGGGAGAAAAAGAGCCTTGTTCATGGTTTCTGCCCAGACCGTGGGCTAATGGGACATGGTGGTCACAAGAAGCACGTGCTGGCGTCAAGATGGAGAGAAGGAAGAAGGGTTACACCCCATGCTGACGCCTGTAAACTGATCTTTCTCAGGCCCTCCAGGGAAAGTGAGCTATTCTCCTCCTCCCCTCAGTTAGGGGGCTACACGGTTGACCAAGCGCTATTTTATTATTAGGACTATTTTAATATTCTCTAACTACCTAAGACAGGCTGCTGGTGAAACTATGCCAAGAAGGGCTTGCTCAAGGGAGTTTGCATTCCAAAGTGCTGGGCAGAACAGCCCATAAAGGGTTCCCAAGCACCTCGGCCCCAGGTAGAGCCATGGCTCCTAACCTTTTGACATCATTCAGCGGGAAAGAGTGCGCATTTTAATCCAGACAGCTCAGGGTATAAATCCTTGTTCTGAAGTTTATAGGTTGAAGGCGCTTGGGCTCCAGTTTCTGTAAAATGAGGATATTAATACAAGCAGACATCATGACGTGCTTGGGAAAATAAAAGAATATTGTGTCTGTAAATCATTTAGAATAGTGTCAGACAAAATAGCTAAATGGTAAATATTAACATGACCGAGAATTCCCTATATGATTACTTTTCCCTCATGAACCAAAGTTTGAAAAGATGCCTGAAAAAGAAGCTGTGTGTGCTAGAATAAAAGAATTTTTTTTAAGTGTGCGATATAGCATGGGCAACTTGAATTTCACCTACACCCAAATGGGTAGCCTTACTGAGTATAAATGCTCAAAGAAGCAAAGGGAATGCGTTCAATATGTCCAACTCTTTGTGATGCCATGGATTGTGACCTGCCAGGTTCGTCTATCCATGGGAATTTTCCAGACAAGAATACAGGAGTGGATACCCATTCCCTTCTCCAGCAGATCTTCCAGACATCCAGGGATTGAAACTGGGTCTCCCGCAGAATTGTAGGCAGATTCTTTACCATCTGAGTCCTAGAAAAGCTGATAAATATGCCATAATTGGTATATTTCAAAATACTGGTATTTTCAAAATACTTAAAAGAGCATTCAATCACCATCAGACAGATCCTTCTACACTAAAATACAGATTTGTAAATGAAAATTAAAAAAAAATTATGTTGTTCTTAATGCAAGGGAAGGAAGGAGAAAGACAGAGAGAGAGAGATTGAGAGAGAAAGAGAAAGAGGAACAAGAGAAAAGGATGAGAAACAGGTCATTACTCTGGGAAGAATCAGCTACCAAGACAGTTATTTTAGTGACAGCTGAGGATGGGGTTACTTTTTTCCACTTAATGATTCAGTTATAATATTTAGGGTAAAAGGCTAAAATCAGTATTGATAAAACATCCTTCAAGTACATATTAAAATAATATACTTTTGTGACTAAAGTTTCTTGTTTTCTAGCTTTAATTGATTTGTGTTCAAAAGTAGAGAATGTAAATATAAATGTGAGCGCTTTCGTAAAGCCATATGTGGAATATAAGTCTACTTATTGCCATAAACAAGGCTATATACATACACACACACACACATATTTGTCAGTAGTTGTCATTAGTTGGTGCATTACAAATTTTAATTTTATTTACTTCATTTGTCTTATTTTGCTTAATAATTGGAGAAAATAATACTTATTTTTAAAGCGCTCACTCAAAGAATGGCATTTCCTATAGTGTAAGGCAGCTACAACACATACATGCTGCTTTGTGAGTAACAAGTGAGTCTGTCCCTGTGCTCTAAAATCTAAAATGCTCATGCTCTGTTGATCTGGGCAAGGAAACCAATTCCAGAAGCGCATGCCCATTACAGGAAAAGTCCTGGACTTGGCTGCTAGCTTGCCACCCAGGGACCTTTCACAATGTACTTTTCCTGCTAACAATGCACCCCAGGGCAACGGTTCTTAAACTTGAGTACACACTGGAATCTCCAAAGCCACTTGTTATAAATGCAGACCTGGGACCTCCAGCCTCAGAGATTTGGATTCGGGAAATTTGGAATGAAAGCCAAGAGTTCACATTTTGTAAATGTTTTGTACAAAATTCTGATTTTGAGCCAAGCAACCATGCTTAGAAGGATTAAGAAGAGAAGAAAAATCAGCATTAAAACCAGCATGGTACTTCACAGAGTCATATACTATAGTTCCATGGACAGAGGAACCTGGGAGGCTACAGTCCTCGGGGTTGCAGTACTGAGTGACTAACACTTTCATACTATATTATAGCTCACAGACAAAGCTATGGAAAGGGGGATACCAGAATCACATCTTTGGTACCAACTCTTCCTTAGTTACTGCTACGCTGCTGCTGCTGCTGCTAAGTCACTTCAGTCGTGTCTGACTCTGTGCGACCCCATAGATGGCAACCCACCAGGCTCCACTGTCCGTGGGATTCTACAGGCAAGAACACTGGAGTGGGTTGCCGTTTCCTTCTCCAATGCATGAAAAGTGAAAAGTGAAGTCGCTCAGTTGTATCCGACTCTGTGCGACCCCATGGACTGCAGCCTACCCGACTCACCCGTCCATGAGATTCTCCAGGCAAGAGTACTGAAGTGGGGGTGCCATTGCCTTCTCCCAATTACTGCTACATTAGGTCCCAAATTCAAATATCAGAACTGAATAGAGAAGATGAAATGGAAAAAAAAAAAAATAAGCACCATGCATGCAGTATGTATGCAAACATATACATGTACACACACACACACACACACACACACACACATATATCTATGTACATCTAGAAATCAGAGATTCTTTCACAAGAATAATGTAGGCTGTACCTTAATTTATTTCATTACCCAAGTTGTACTGGATGTTGTATGTGGTTAAGGATTAGGAGACTACTAAAATGACCATAGAATTATTCCTGAATCAAAGTATAGTACTTTTAAAGGGTAACATAGGACAAGCATGTTTAAAGGTTTATGTCTATGTCCTTCATACGACAGGAGATCCAAGAAAGGAGAGCCATGCAGACTAACCAATGAGTAAGGAGGATGTCACAGGTATGGTCTGAGTGCACCTCAAAAGAGGAGATAGACGTGCTAGGAGCCATGAGGACGGAGGTGCAGGTGCGGAATAAACCATTCATGACACAGAAAACAAACTGATGCTTACCAAAGGGCACAGCAGAGGGAAGGGGTTCAATAGGAGCTTGGGGTTAGCACATACACACTCCTAGATATAAAATAAGTCAACAACAAGGACCTACCATATAGCACAGGGAACTATATTCAGTATCTTATAATAGGTATGATAGAAAAGAATCTGAAAAAAGGATATACAAAATATGTTGTAAGTTGCTTCAGTCGTATCCAACTCTTTGCAACCCCATGGACTGTGGGCTCCTCTGTCCATGGGATTCTCCAGGCAAAAACACTGGAGTGGATTGCCATGACCTTCTTAGGGGATCTTCCTGACCTAGGGATCAAACCTGTGTCTCTCATGTCTCCTGCATTGGCAGGCAAGTTCTTTACCACTAGCACCACCTGGGAAGCCCCGTGTGTGTGTGTGTGTGTGTGTGTGTGTGTGTGTGTGAAGTGTGGAAGTGTGAAATTGTTAGTCACTCAGTCATGTCTGACTCTGTGCAACCCTGTGGACTGTAGCCTGCCAGGGTGCTCTGTCTATGGAATTCTCCAGGTTGTACGCAGAGTTGGCTGAATGGAACCCTTAACTTCCTCTTGTGTATTAGGTTTTGGGTCACTTACTGGGCCACTCACTGCAGTTTCTCAAGGACAGGGACAAAGGCAAGAATACTGGAGTGGGTTACTACTCACTTCCCAAGCCAGGGATCAAACCCAGGTCTCCTGCAATGCAGGGAGTTTCTTTACTTTGAAACTAACACAACATTGTAAATTAATTACACTTCAATAAGACAAAAACAAAAGCAAAATAAAAAACCGCTCATGAGTCTGTATAATTAAATCTATTCTTCATTCTACTCATGCTTTAGATTCCAATACTTAGCTTTATCAACTCAATCCTAGGTTAGGTCCATTCCATTCAGCACACATACAGCCTCCTCCGAGCAGTGCTATGCTAGATCCTGGAGACAGAGAAAATAGAGTACGGAAGCTCTGGTCCCTGTCCTTGAGAAGGTGCAGCGAGTGGCCCGAAACCTGGCACGCAAGAGGAAGTGAAGAGTTCCGTTCAGCACCTGAGTGATGGTACTGCTTCCAAGCGTAGTGCAGAGGCCCAGCAGCTAGAAACATGCAGGGTTTCCCAGTGCAGCATAAACACGGAGGACAGTCCGCACTCTGCAAGTGACCCAGTAGTGTTTACAAAATATTTTCAAACCCATGGTCTCATTTAAGCTCCATGAAGACAGACAGCTTTGTTTTGTTGACCAATCTACCCTCAAGGGCTTAAAAGTCAGCCCGCTCTATAGCAAGCTCTCAGCAACTAGATGATACATTTTATTTACTTCTCACAGCTCTCACATTTGACAGAAGAGATTGGAAGTGTGGACTTGGTCCTTCAGAATCGACCAGCATTCCCTAGGATAAATAGTGGGCCAACAGGAGTGGCTCCATTACTTGCAGCTGAATAGCTGTTCATTCCTCAGGATCCATAAGACGTTGTGGTTGATTCATAATCACCACGTTCCCACTGGCCCAGCATTTGAATGACTCCTGGTTGCAGATTTAGAGCCACTTGGTGATGAGGTGAGTGGTGCCCTCAGCCGAGCACCCTGACTCAGCATCTCAGCTCAGATGGAAATACTGTAATTGTTCCTTTGGCCGGCAGGTGGAAGCAGCTCTGCATTTTCAGCTGGGAAAAAACAAGTTGTTTTTGTGCTCTTGTTTCTGTTAGCTCTTGTTTCTGTCACACACTGTTCCTTCTATGTTCATTATATGTTCTTAGGAGAAATAAGCTGATTTATACCACATCTTATGAATAATCTTTTCACTACTTTTTAATTGCCCAATGCTCAATGGAAAAATGTACATAATAAAATCAAGTGGCTGCTGTCAAACACCATACTGCCCACATCTAAGGACAAAATAAATCCATGGTGAAAGAGTTTGGTGCTCAGAGTCAGCAGACTCAAGTTCAGGCTAAGCCACTTAACATACATGAGCTCATGGGCACACTATTTGCTACTTAATTAATAGCTGGCTCAATAAGATGAAAATAACAAATTCTGTCTAAGATGACTATGAAAAATAAATAATATTTGTAAAGATCTTCGGACAGAGCCTGAAACATAATAAATAAACTATAGCTACTATTTTTTTACATTACAATCTTGCTCTTCTTCAGATGTGCCATATATATATATATATATATATATATACACACACGTGTGTGTGCAGGTATGTATCTGTGTATGCCTCTGCATATCTATGTACATACACATGGACATGATACATATATACATAGATAAATAGATAGGTAAAACAACTTAGTCAACTGAACACAGAGGAAGCAAAAGGTGTAATCATGAAGCAATCTCATTTTTCTCTCCTACAGTCCTTTCAAATACATTCATTTGGGGCCAATTCTTCACCTGCCTCTTGGATGAAATCTAGGGTAAGTCCCATGATATTGCTGTCATTATTGGGTAATATACATTCTAGCAGTCATTTCAAGGCACAAAGACACAGCGTCATTCCAGTGATATAAACACCCATACTCTGCACAATGGCCAAACTCTTTGCAGCCAGTCTTCCTTCGTGCAGGCCTCATAGCAATGTGCCTACCACAGTTCCACCCTTTAGATTTCTTGGACCCAAAGATGGACAGCAATCCACTATGTCTTTCCAGGTTCAGGGAACAAATACCAGGTTCTCAGTGTAGACGAGTTGAAATTCCTTTCTCTGGGCTTAAACTAAGGTGTGAGAACTCTGCTTGGAGACAGGGAAGTGGGACTCAATACATAGCAAGAATTTTCTGAAAATCTCTCCTAATATCCATCTCTTTTCTTGGAGATAACTGTCTATTGTGTGTGTGGGGGGAGGGGGCGAGATTGAGAAGGGTAGGCAGAGTGGAGATAGCTTGCCCACTAAGAGTTGCAAAACTGGTTCAAAGACAACGCTTTTGCAACTCCTGTGTGGGGTCCCTCATCTCATTTTGGAATGTGGTATTTACTGTCTAGTGACTTCAGTCAAAACTGGGACTAAAACAGTTCCAGCTGAAAAACCTAATACACAGACTTTCTTTGTGTTAAACTGAAACTCCGGTGTCCATCTTAGCTAGACCCCATCTGGAATCACTGTGTTTGCTCATGAGTCTTATCATTTAAAATAGACCTAAGCCCACCTAGAGGAGAAGGTTCCAGTTAGTGAAGTAAGTGAGGAGATTGATAACCATCTTATATTAAGTATAACTGAAGGAAGTTGGGAAGAAGAGGATATTTAAAATCTTAGTAAAGGAGAGAGTAAGCATGATAGTGGGTTTTAAGTAGTAGAAGGGTTGTCAAAAGGGAAATGAATAATAATCTTTCCAGGAGGCTTCAGAGAACACAACAAAATATTGTAAATGCACAGAAAGGAAAAGTTATACTCAATTCAGGAAGAATTGCCAACAATCAGAACTGACAGAAAAGAAAGTGGTCTGGTCTGATGGGTTCCTTAATACTGGAGATGTTCAAACAGAAAGGATTACCAATGGCAAAGGTTCCTGAGTCAATTCATGATGGGATAATTGAACTCTGATTTGGAGAATGCTTGGAGAGCATGGGGTCCTGGAAAATTTGTATTCCTAATTTATCTCTTACCTCACATAGAATATGAGACCTTCTTAAACCAAACTTCAGAGATGACTCAGTGAATCATTCATCAATAATCACACCTCAAATTCAGCAGCGATGTATATATCATTATTCATTCTGTAACTTATTTCCCCTTGAGAACCAAAATTTTCATTACGGTGCAGTATGAGTAAGATATCAAGGGTGCTTTGGGTGAACCACAATGTAATAAACCCAGTGTCAAATGTTAGTGTTTTACTCCCTATGAGTTAACTGGTAACTCAGGAAGCCATCCTAACATGAAACTTTTCCCTTGAATGGTTGCATCCTTCCACATGTATCCTTATTTTCATTATTATTAAAGTGGTTTTAAATAAATATATCAAAATCAGTTATCTTATAATTTGAACATCTTTTAATTGACTCAAGCACATTCGACTATTACAATTTTTTTCTCGTCATTTTGTACTTCCTTCTTATTTTTTTTCCACATATTAAGCATTCACTTATGAGTCAGTTTCAGCTCTTTTTTTTAATTACAAAGGCTATATTAGTGATGAATATATTTACAGTGAATGTTCACTGTATACTTAGTCCACACTGAGTAGGAAAATACTGAAAGTGTCAGTAGGAGATGCCCTTATATACTGTTGAGTTGTATCCTTATCATTGTCCTTGTGTTCAGCTTTACAATCCAGTTGTCTTAATTGATTCTTAACTCAGCTCATTTGGAATGGAAATTGCACAAAGCCCTTATCTAAGACAGTAGATGGCAAATTTGGGGTTTCATTCAGTATACTGGTGAGAGACTATATCAGTGATAAGAATAACATTATCAAGGGTCTAGAGGCAGAAGGACAAAGTATAAGATGAAGAAGCACTGAGTGCTCTGCTATGCCCAGAGTTACATGTATGTTTAGGACAGTAGAGGAAAAGCAAGCTGGAGTGGCAGCATCACAGAAGATCCTCAATCCTAGGCTAAGGAGCATGGATCAACATACAATTTGTTGAGAGCCACTGAAGGTTTTAGACAAGGGGGCAAGAGTGGTCAAGTAGTAGGCTGGTCAGGTAGCATCTCTTTTTACTACCATCTATAAAATTAATTCCTATCTACCCTAATCTTTAGCCTTTAAACCAGAGTGATCTTCTACAAGGCATGTAGAAACTAATAAAAACAAGTTCTAGTCAATTAATTATGTTTTAGAAAACTATTTTGGGTCCTCCCTCTTCACTCTGTCCCTAGCACTTTGCCCCACATCATCCTGTACTGCTACCCTGTCTTCCTGAATTCAGTCTTTGGAGTTTATCTGTCACTGAAATCCCACCATGAACCTTTCAGACTTAGAAGTTGACTGTATTCCCTAGCTTTTGGTGCTCCCTGGGGCACAGCTCATGCCCACCCTTGCCAATCTGAATAACCTCCATTGTATTCTACTCAGCTCTGGCCCCAGGGACCCGACCTTGCATCAGTTAATTTGCAGGCTTATTTCCCTCTGTCCACAGAGGGAAGGTACCTCCAGGCCTTGGTTGTCTCTCTGATTCATTGGCAGGTAAGCTAAAATTCTACTAATTTAGAAACAAATCTACAGTCCTACTTTTTTAATCTTCATAATTTTCCCACAGTATTTTCACAGTCAACTTTGATCAGGAAAAGCAGGAGAGAGTGAAAAGAAAACAGAAACCCAAAGGTCTTGATTGTTCAGGGCAGAGGAGGTAAAGTTGGGTCACTCCACCACTCCCTCTCTGTATCCTAAGTGATGCTCCATGTAGGTGATTCTTGCCAGAACCACAAATACCCTCTCCTTTCCTGAATTGTACCTTTGTTCATGCTGCTTTGCCATCAGGAATGACCCCTACTAAAATCCAAAATCTACTTACCCCAAATTTTCATATTCTTCAAGATATCTTTTTCATGAAACCTCTTATCAATAATGCTGGATGAAATTATCTTTCTACTATTTCCTCTGTACGTCTTTTGATAGCTAACTTTCTGCATCAAAATGATTGGGCCATAGAGTGACCAGATATTTGGTCAAAATATCCAAACATGAGGGTGTTCGGGGTGAGATTAACATTTAAATCAATGTATTAAATCAAGCCGATTTATGTTAGACATGGGCCTAACATGAGTGGGCCTTGTTCAATCCATTGAAGGCCTGAGTAGAACCAAAAAGGCTGGCCATCCCCCCAAAGAGAGAGAATTCTTCCTGCCAGACTGCCTTAGAATTGGAACGTTGGCTTTCCTCATCTATTAGCCTTGAACTGAAGCTAAACTTGGGTCTAGAGACTTCCAACATTAAAATGAGAAATATACCAGTGGCTTTCCTGGTTTTCAAAGCTTTGGGTGTTGAACCTAGGATTCTCCAGGGTCTCCAGCATGCCTACTCACCGAGCAGGTCGTGGAATTTTACTTTCCCACCTCCATAATCCAGTATGTGTGTGTGTGTGTGTGTGTGTGTGTGTGTGTGTGTGTCTGGAGAACTAATAAATATCTCATAAGAAGATTCTATATCACTCCTCTTTGTTCACTCAATCCTTCTCCATAGAGTTTCATTCTAGACATTATGCACTTTTTTCTTAACCTCTGGTCACTTCTGTCTTTGAACATATATTTATGCTATTTCTTCTGGATGGGATGCTTTTTATTTTTCTGGCTATTTATTATAATCCTAATAAAGCTGAAACTCCAATACTTTGGCCACCTGATGTGAAGAGCTGATTCACTTGAAAAGACCTTGATGCTGGGAAAAATTGAGGGTGGGAGGAGAAGTGGACGACCGAGGATGAGATGGTTGGATGGCATCACCAACTCAATGAAGATGAGTTTGGGTAAACTCCGGGAGTTGGTGATAGACAAGGAGGCTGGCGTGCTGCAGTTCATGGGGTCGCAGAGAGTCGGACACGACTGAGCAACTGAACTGAACTGAACTGAATAATCAATCAAGGGATGAATATTAACTTTACAAAACCTGATGTGATATTTTTAGCTCACTCCCCTCTATCTGTTTGACATGTAATTAGTAACCATATTGTCATGCGAGTGTATGCTCCTCAGTTCTTTGTCTCGTCACAACAAAAATTTGGAGTGACGGACATTAAAGCCCCTTGGCGGGTCACAGCTCTCGAAGGACAGACCGTGTTATAGCTCTCAGGTCTCAAACAGACTGTGTTCTAGCTCTTAAATAAGTCAGTGTTACAGCTCAGTGTTACAGCTCTATTTATTTAGATAACAGCAGGAAAATTCATCTTTGAGGCGTGAAGGCACGTCGATCCAAAGACGCGAAGAAAAGATCGCCCCATCACACGGGAGAGAGCGAGAGAGAATAAAAGGGGAGAAGAGGGCTTTGGCTCCTCTTTTTATATGTTTCTCTGTCCCTGGGCCTGTCTTATGTAAATTGGGCTTAGGCAGGATTGTTGTTTGTTTTACCTGAGGTTCTCACTCAGGTCCTCGGAACTTCCTTTGTTCTAATTTCACAGGCTTTCCCTTCCAGGTCTTTTAGCCACCGCCATTTTGGACTCTTTTTCCCTATTCTAACTACCTAACAATATCATTTAGCATGCCATTATTTCAAGGTTTCTATACATTAGTTTATTTATCTTGGGGGGCTCCGAAATCACTGCAGATGGTGACTGCAGCCATGAAATTAAAAGATGCTTACTCCTTGGAAGGAGAGTTATGACCAACCTAGACAACATATTAAAAAGCAGAGACATTACTTTGCCAACAAATGTTCATCAGTCAAGGCTATGGTTTTTCCAGTGGTCATGTATGGATGTGAGAGTTGGACTGTGAAGAAAGCTGCGTGCCGAAAAATTGATGCTTTTGAACTGTGGTGTTGCAGAAGACTCTTGAGAGTCCCTTGGACTGCAAGGAGATTCAACCAGTCCATCCTAAAAGAGATCAGTCCTGGGTGTTCATTGGAAGGACTAATGTTGAAGCTGAAACTCCAATACTTTGGCCACCTCAGGCGAAGAGCTGACTCACTGGAAAAGACCCTGATGCTTAGAGGGATTGGGGGCAGGATGAGAAGGGGATGACAGAGGATGAGATGGCTGGATGGCATCACCAACTCAACGCATATGAGTTTGAAAAAACTCCGGGAGTTGGTGATGGATAGGGAGACCTGGCGTGCTGCAATTCATGGGGTCGCAAAGAGTCAGACAGGACTGAGTGACTGAACTGATACATTAGTTTGATGTCTCCAGATGATGCTTAACAAACACGCAAAAAAATTTACCAAGTAGAGAGTGTCAGGCACACATTAAGTACTTCATATCCAAACATTAATAAAACACCATTCATGAAGTTTGCAATTGTTTAGGAGAAGAGATAGATAGATACATAAATATAGAAAGGAAGACCAATCCTTTGTTGAAATATCTGTTTTTGAAAAATGTTTTAGGAGTATAAATGATGGAGTGATTGATATCTCTAGGCAAATACAAAATGCTTCATGAAAGAGGAGATGGCTGGTTTGGTTCTAAAATGATGATAATTCATTAAACATAGAAGAAGGGAGCAGACAAATTAAACATCTTGAAAAAACTAGAGGGAGGGTGGATGTGCATCATCACATTGTTGAGAAATGAGTTTGAGGCAAACACCAATAAGCAAGCAGGGATCCCTGTTTTTTAGTTGCTTGTTTATTTGTTTTTGCCTGTTTTAAATGTTCCACAATATCCAGTACAATGATGGCATCATTGTAGAAGCACACTTGCTGGGGACATTTGCCTGATTATTTAAGAATTTATGCCCCGTGGAAATAGAAACAGTGTTGACTAGACTTATTAAATGCTAGGTTTCAATAAATACATGTTGAATGAAAAAAATGAATGAATTAGTTCCATGTGTCAGACATCATGTTAGTTTTCAGACAAAATTTCAAGTATATTTCTTTACCTATGCCTCAAATGAGCAAAAAGGTCTACATACCAGCTCTTAAAGAATTAATGAAAACACTCTGCATCAACATTCTTAATTTTAGTCATATTTAATTGCAGTTTATAGATATTTTCATTTATATTATTTCATTTTGTATTAAAGACACAATTGGAGAGGCATCATATCACCATTTTACAGATGAGGAATGTCAGGGCTATTTGCTAAGTGACTTATCCAGATTGACAGAGCTAGAAACTGGCAGAATCAGAGTTAGGATCCAAGAATATCAAAGTGGAGCACAGGCAAGCATCCAGTTGAAACTATAAAAATGAATGGAGATGAGTCAGGGAAATGGAAGTCCTCCTGAGGAGAACAGGCCTACTCAAACCTGGCAAGTGTTCAGGGACAGTCCCACTCTATCTGTTACCTTTCCAACATCCTGACTCCTTAATCCTCAAGCAGGAGTCAGGTGTAAGGTCCATCATGACCACCACTGAATAGGCAAGAATCAGGACATGGCAGTCATGGTGTTTGTATTATCATACCAGTACAACGAAAGCTCTCTGCTGAAACTGTGAAGCAAGTCATTTCACTCATTTGAATTTATCAGTGACATAGTTTCAACCAATCTGCCCTCAGGGAGGCAGTGACATCACTCATGAAGGATGGGCCGTTCTGTTGTACTTTATGTCCTGTTTCATGCACATGTATAAATGCTGTGAAGTTCTACCCTCCTTCAGAAAAGTCTTCTCCTCCCACTCTTGTCTCTTCTCTCTCTTGTCTCCCAAATTTATCCACTGAGATCTTCTACCATCTTCCAGGATCTTCTCAAATGTTCTCATTGTTTGAGTGTATTGTGAGGCTCCATTTGTATGTAATCTCTCTTTGAATCAACATTAACTTTTAGCTTGTAAAACACTTATTGGGGACTTATTACATGCTATCGACTAAGCTGGTTGACTTTTGAGTGTTATGTTTTTACATTCTCCCAACAAGTGCAAGAGGTAGTTCTTTTATACAATTATGGATAAAGAAACACATGATTAGAGTGAGAACCTCATCTTCTTATCACCTGCAGTATTGCACAGACATCTTGCTTAGAGTAAGTGCTTAAGAATTTAATTTTATTGGGTTGTTTTGTTATCAGAGATCACTAATTAGAATATACATATTTTAGCATATTGGGATTCCCTGTGGCTCAGAGGGTAAAGAGTCTGACCACAATGTGAGAGACCTGAGTTCAATTCCTGGGTTGGGAAGATCCCCTGGAGAAGAAAATAGCAACCCACTCCAGTATTCTTGCCTGGAAAATCCCATGGACAGAGGAGCCTGGCAGGTTACAGTCCATAGGGTCGCAAAGAGTCGGACTTGACTGAGTGACTTCACTTTCACTTAGCATATTGTGATTACTAACTACATATGTAGATACAAACTAATAATGATAATTTATTTGCATATATAAGGAGGCTTTAAACAGAATAGCAAAACATTGGTATTAGGTGTGATTTTATTTACTTAACCATGGACCAACTGAAGTCTGCTTAGCTAAACTGACACACAGAGATGAAACTAACTAAAAGTGATAAAACCCAAAGTGGAGCCCAAGGATGGAAATTCTTAGGACAGAAGATCAATCATGTGATTCCTTCATTTTAGTGAAATGTTTCAACTACAAAATTCAAACATTAGTGAAAAAAAAAAAGCTTTCAGAATCAAATACATTAGCAGTAATTCCTTGTGCCTCTGCTACAACATTGCTCTCCACTACCCTTTTAAAGATTCTCATCACTCTGAGGATAAAATAAAAAGTGTTTAGAATGGCATGCAAGATCTCTCTCAATTTGACACTTCTCTGCTTCTCTAGGTTCACCTGTTATGACTTCTTACATGCAGGCATGTTCTTTTGAAACAGTAACTATCTCTTCAGGATCTGGAAAACGCTCTTCCCTCTGCCTGGAAGATCCTTGTGCTTCTCCTCTCCTCACCACTTAACTAATTCCCTCTTGCCTCCTTCTAGAATCAGGTTTCATTATTTCCTAGCTGGTTGACTCTAAAACTTTGCTTGTCTGAATCACCTGCATAGTTGTTACCGAAAAGCAGACACCCAGAGAGATTATGATTTACAGGAATCATAATTTCTTAAAATATCTCCTGGAGATTCTGGGAAATCACTGTCATAGATAACTTGCCTTTTAATCTCTCTTCCATCCCGGTCAAGAGCTTCTTATCAGCAAAGACATACCTTCTCTGATGCCAGTTAGCATTAGACCAGTAAGAAGCAGTGGAGGAATAAATGAATAAAAGAAGTTGGCAAATCATCCATTTCTTTGCTTAAATTGTTAAATTGTTTTCTCTACCTACACATGAGCATATCTATGCCTTTATTTTCTGATAACCTTTTCAGATCCTGTTGGTTAATCTTTCCTTGCTGTAAAGTACTATGGCAGATATATTTCTTTTTCTCTTGTAACACTATGTGGTTTAGTCACTAAGTTGTGTCCAACTCTTGCGACCCCATGGACTGTAGCCCACCAGGCTCCTCTGTCTATGGAATTTTCCAGGCAAGAATACTGGAGTGGATTGCTATTTCCTTCTCCAGGGAATCTTCCCGACCCAGGAATCGAACCCAGGTCTCCTGCATTGCAGGCAGATTCTTTACTGACTGAGCTATGAGGGAAGCCCTGTAACACTTTATAGCCTGACTTATATTTATGTATTTGTGTATCTCTCCCACTGAGTTCTGAGCCCTCAATGTTAGAGACTAAGTCTTTTTCAATTTTGGGATCAGTTTACCCTACCCATACTTTTTGAATTAAACCAAAATTTTATTTAATTTTCTAAAATATTCTAAAATTTTCACATTCCTAAAATAAAAACCTTATGACTACATAACATATAGCATGCAGAAATGCATCCAATAATCTTAAATTGATCTCACACACAGAGCTTTGATTCCCAAACTTTATGAGAACCACACTCATACCAATCTGTGAGATACACACACATACACACACACACACATATACACACACACACATACACACACACATATACACACACACACATACACACACACACATCTCCAACAGAAGAGAGATGAGGTTTCAGACTTTTGGAGTAGAATGTAATCAGTGCAATAGAACAGGGAGACAAATTCTTAGTAATAAGTAAATCTGTAATAGATGATTTCAGTAAATTTATTCTGAAGGCAGTGATGTGGATTAGTTTGCAAATTGTACCTCAATCAACCAAACTTGATGTCTCTTCAGTTCCAAACTATGTCAAGCAGGACCTGTCAGTAAAAACAGTAAGTGAGAATAGCTGTGGGAACTGACAAAGTGAAGGAAGTGGTTACTGGATTTAGTGCTGCAGATGTGAAAACCTGAAACAAATTCCTGAGACAACTGACACATAAATGTGTAACCAGGTAACCAGTCAGGGATTTTGTAAAAGGAAGAGCTAATCTCAGGCAAGACTGAGTAATGGACAAGGTTTAGAGAAGAAACATAACCAGAAGAAGGTAACATTTAAGTTGAAAAGGGTAAATCCTCTAAAAATAGAAAACATATGAGGCACTTATTTTTGGATTAACTCACAAATACCTTGTTGGGTAGAGAGTAGATGCTTGAAGGGGATCAACTAAATGATGAATAAATAGATAAATAATTAATTAATAATGCGTGAAAGATCATCTGGCTCAATTAATGTCCATAATTTTAAGTAGTACTATTACACGCTGTTCTTTTCTGTCATCCTCTTTAAACAGAAAAGTCTAAATCTCTCAGATGTAACTGGGCTACAACACAAAACAAACTGGATTCTTCCTTTATGAGTCACACTCATATCTGAAGCATGTTCTCTGACTTGCTTCATGTGGGTCTCCCTTCCCCAAGCTCCTGCACGGCCAGGGGTTTTCTCCAGTATGACCTAACTCAGATATCGAATGAGGCTATACTCATAACCCTGGCATTCCAAAGAGTCCAGGGGTTGAAACAAAATTAAATGCTAAGTCTTCAAAACAGAATAAAACAGCGTAAATCCCCTTGGTCAGTTAACATTTGCAAAAATGCTGTCAGTTAAGTTTTCAAGCAAACACCATTTATTTGACCTTAGAGAATTATATGTAAAAGGAAAAGGTAGGACTACTTACCATTTATCTTAAAGTGTGTTTCACTAAACTGAAGTTTGAACACTCATTCTGAATATGTAAAAATGACAGGGGTAGGCACAGAAAGGAGAAAAACAGAAATAGAGTAATTCACAATAACACACAAGAGGTCTTTGAAAGTTTTGTAAACATACACCCCTTTTAATAAAGAAACATGGCTTAGATATAAATCTGTAATGCCACTTAAACTTACTTAACTGTTCCCTATTCTGCTACTTTTAATCTGAAGATACCACATACAAGGTTAACTCTAATTAATCTTTGGTTATATTCTTATTTAAAATGCTCAAGTTACAGCAAATCTAGTGTTAAAATGCAGCATGTAGTGTGTATAAACTTTAAAAAATATTCTTTTAGGTATTGTAGCCTTCAGTCTTTTTAAAAAGACAACAACAAAAAACTCTTTTCTAACAGCTGGTATTGCTGAATTTTTTAAAAATAGTGTCAACTGAAAAATTAAGTCTAACAAGTGATGTACCTAGATCTAGGTAGATAAGTTGGTGTCTAGATACGTGTGAGAACTCAAGAATCTTACATGCTGACCTCCAAGTGCTGCACGTATTAGGTTCAACCACGAGAGGATTGTTTTCCAAATAGATGGCCAACAGAGAGTCCAGTCCTGCAGAGAGATAGGGAATAGAGTGCTTCATGATATTAGAAAGATCAGGAGAAGAAGAAAATAAGCAGTCAATATGCCCCTCCTTTCAATGGCCTCCTTCAGAGCTGTGAACTTTTTCAGCTCTAAAGCAATTCATGGAACTTGCTGAGAACTTACAAGTTTGGCCCTATAGGCATTAAGGATCGCTGATTCCGCCTCAGGGGAAACTACTGCACACACACACACACACACACACACACACACACACACACACACACAGGCTATTTTCACTCTTAGAAAGAAAATGGAGAAACTCATTGTTGCTTCCGGTGATGGATGGCCCAACCTATCACACGGTAGATCAATATAGATACTCGGTATCTGGAGGTTTTTACCTGCATTTTTAACTCTATAGAACTTTTTTGTGTCTGAGTTCTGTAACTAAAAAAGATATAAACTAACAAGCTCAAACTCTCCTGCCTAAAATCCCTTCTCTTACTGCCATCACCCATAAGAGAGAAGAAACATCCAAGATAAGCCTTGGGAAGTTTCTCCTTAACAAAAGTGGAAGAAAAGGGGAGTCAGGAGTTCCTTAATAACTAAGATAAGATTTTTTAATTGCAGGGTGACTATGTATATGAATCTCTTAGATCCCTAACCAAAGTATGAAAACAACACTCTGATTGCCTAATATTTATAAAAGTATGGGTGTATTCTGAACTGTCATGTATTTTCTTTGTCATTGATTGGTTCTGAAGAACTAGTCATAGATTTTCTACATCACTGACCTGTTCTGAGAAATTTATTCATAAAGAAAAAAATGTTGCCTGAGCGTTGTGTGAGTTATTGAATAACAAACAGATGACTAGGAGGATGTTTTCTAGGAGCTCACAATCTACTTTGACCATAATAGCATTTCTTGGGACAATGTACATTAAATACCATGAGTTACAGCTATATTTAATACTTATATACTCCGCATACTTAAGAAGTTTCAAAACAGAAGAGTTTCTTAAGACTTCTGTTAAAAACATAGCTAAAAGTCAAAGTTTCTCTACTAGAGCTTGCCAAGCAGACTAGAAATCACAGAACACACTTCTTTTTCATAAATGAGTCACTTCTAAAAATACAATATGTTCTTTGCCTGTATGGTTTATGGAATCATTAATAAAGTGTTTTTGCTGTCATAGGTATGAAGTAAGAATTTGCTAGCTAATAGTCTCAGTGACACCCTTGAGATGGAGCTAAGTTATGAATGAGGAACAGGGAGCAAAGCGAATCACTCAATGGACAAGGCACTGGGGGACTAAAGTTTCAACCCCAATTCAGAAGTACATTCATTATTTTAAATTATTTCATTACCTTCAGCCTCATTTTCAAAGCAAGGGGAGGAAAGGAAGAGGTTCTCAGCTGCATAAAAGTCTTATTTTAAATTTAATTTCCTAAACCAGACAAGGGAACAGAGACAGAATTGGGCTGGTGATGTCAGGTACTGGAGGCAGACAAAACAAAAGGGCTGCATTTTGAGAAATGGATAGATATTCAGCATATACAGTAAAGAATGAGAGACAGACAGAAATACCAGAGGTGAGCAGTCAAAGGCTAATGTCAACAGTTAGGGAATAGAATCCTGAGAAGCAGGCTTTGGCAAGCAGATCATATCCACAGACCAGAAACAAGTCAGCTACATTTGGAAGACCTTAATACCTAAGGCTGGCCTTTGCCAAATCCCAAGCCTTCATGTTTCTCATAAAGTAATTAGCCTCTAACTAATAAAAATAAATGGAAAAAAAAAAAAAAAGAAAAGGCATAGAGAGACTTCCCTGGTGGTCCAGAGGTTAAGACTTCACCTTCCAATGAAGAGGGTGGAGGTACAATTTCTGGTTGGGAAGCTAAAATCTCACATGCTTCCTGGCCAAAAAAACCAAAACATAAACAACAGAGGAAGTATTGTAATAAATTCAATAGAAACTTTAAAAATGGTCCACATCAAAAAAAAAATCTTTTAAAAAAGAACAAAAAAGGAATAGACAGTAATATGCATGTAATTGTTAGGTGTCAAATGTCATATTATGTCCTTTCACAAATGTGAGCTCTTTAATTCCACTTGCTTTTGAGGAAACTGAGATTCAGAGAATGTTACCAACTGACCTAAGGTTCAGGGAACATGAGAGAGCTGAATGTCCATTCTGAAAAGATCTGGTGATAAGCCGCTTGGCTGAAAGTAAACCCTGTTTCTTTTTGCAATGCTTCCCTGGTGACTCCGACAGTAAAGCATCTGACTGCAAAGCAGGAGACCTGGGTTCTATCCCTGGTTCGGGAGGTTCCCCTGGAGAAGGAAATGGCAACCCACTCCACTACTCTTGCCTGGAAAATCCCATGGACAGAGGAGCCTGGTAGGCTACAGTCCATGGGGTCGTAAAGAATTGGACACGACTGAGTGACTTCACTCAGTTCTTTAGGTTGTCGGGAGGGCATGGAAACAACTTCAAATGCTGTCAAAATTAAAATCTAAAAATAATCAGACTTCAAGTATAGCAAGTCCTGCCAAGGTGTGAGCTAAGTAGGAAATGAGGAAGGCTGGGAGGAATTGAGGAGGCCTAGGACCCAGAAATGAGACATGCTTCACGTTAGAGCAGGTGCTCAGAGCCAGGCTAAGCCCTCAGAGATAACAAGGTAAACAGCTCAGAAGGCAGAAGACAGGGGGAAAAAATCATGTTGGCCATGTACAGGGAGCATTTTAGTCAGGCAGATGTTCAACTCCCTGGGGCAGCATGCACGTAGGCGCCACTATCAGAGTCTGGGGTCTAGAAACATACAGAACCAAGAAGAATGGCAGAAGGTGTGAGGACAGATGTCTGGGTGCCTGACTTAGAACTCAGGTTTAGGAGTGGGCAAAATCCCTGCTGCCAGTTGACTTGGATAGGATAATCCATGGTTCTATCCATTAATTAGGGGCTTCCCAGATGGCTCAGCAGTAAAGAATCTGACTGCCATGCAGGAGATGTAGGATATGTGGGTTCAATCTCTGGGTCAGGAAGATCTCTTGGAGTAGGAAATGGCAACCCATTCCAGTATTCTTGAACAATCCCATGAACAGAGGAGCCTGGTGGGCTACAGTCCATGGGGTCACAAAGAATCAGACAGGACTAAGCACACATGCATGCATCCAGTAATTAAAATCAGTAATTTGTTTTGCACATACTGATCTCAAACTCTTGTTCTAACCTGTGATAGTCTGAGTGAACAAAGCAGACAAAAACGCCCACCTTCATAGAACGTACTTTCCACTGGAAGAAAGAAAGTAGCAAGTAGTTCAGGTCCCAAGGAACAAGGCAAGAATGTAATTAGAAGAGCAGATATTATTGGGCAAATTGAGAACATCAGAGAGCCTGATTCTATTCTCTTAGCCTGAAATATTATCCTAAGACTTATAAGGTTTCTTCCTAATAGGAACATGTGCTGTGCTGTGCTTAGTCACTCAGCCGTGTATAACTCTTTGCGATCCCATAGACTGTAGCCCACCAAGATCCTCTGTCCCTGAGATGCTCCAGGCAAGAATACTGGAGTAGGTTGCCATCCCTCCTCCAGGGGATCTTCCCAACCCAAGGATCAAACCCAGGTCTGCAGCATTGCAGGCAGATTCTTTACCAGGCAAGTCACCAAGGAAGCCAAAGAATATTGGAGTGGGTAACCTATCCCTTCTCCAGGGGCTCTTTCTGACCCAGGAATTGAACCGGGGTCTCCTGCATTGCAGGTGGATTCTCATACTTGGTCTTAAATCCTAGAATGATATTGAACCTGTAAAGTGTAGAGTTTGGAAGGTTAGAACAGCAGGAGTCACTACTGGTGTCAGGGTATATATTTTAAAAATTATTATGAATAATCTAGACAGCATATTAAAAGCAGAGGCATCACTTTGCCAACAAAGGTCTGTATAGTCAAAGCTATAATTTTTCCAGTTGTCAAGTACACATGTGAGAGTTGGACCATAAAGAAGGTTGAACACCAAAGAATTGATGTTTTCTAATAGTGGTACTGGAGAAGACTCAAGAATCCCTTTGACTGCAAGGAGGTCAAGCCAATCAATCCTAAAAATTATACCTGGATATTCATTGGAAGGACTGATGCTGAAGCTGAAGCTCCAATACTTTAGCCAACTGATGCAAAGAGCTGACTCACTGGAAAAGACCTAGATGTTGGAAAGATTGAAGGCAAAAGAAGAACGGGGTGGCGGAAGATGAGATGGTTGGATAGCATCACCAAATCAATGCACATGAGTTTGAGCAAACCGCAGGAGACAGTAAAGGACAGGGGAGCCTGGAGTGCTACAGTCCATGGGGTTGCAAAGAGCTGGACACAATTTAGTGACTGAACAACAACAACAACAACAAACAACATTATGAATAAATGTAACACTCACATACATATGACTTATTCATATCTACCTGGTTGACTATATTAGAAGATTAATAATCATGAGAACATCCATAGACACACTAGAAATATAGGCAGGTTCCACATTACACAAGTCTAGTTCATCATTCAGTTCACAGTCTATGTGAATTACCTCCTTACAGATATGGAGCTCACAGCTTGAATGGCCATATCCAGCAGTCTTAAACTTCTCTAAGAGATAACTAAGTTCATTTGTATAAATTTTTTGGATTCCACATATAAATGGTATCATATGTTATTTGTCTTTCTCAGTCTGAACATATTTATAAAACAGAATAAGACTCACAGATATAGAAAACAAGTTTACCAAAGGGAAAAGATGAGGAGGGGTAAAGTGGGAATTTTGGATTAGCAGATACAAACTATGGCAAGTAAAACAGATAAAAAGAAGGTCCTACTTTATAGCACAGGGAATTATACCTAATATCTTATAATAAGATATAATAAAAACTAAAAATTTTAAAGTAGTCTGCTAAAAATAAAGCATAAATTGAGGAAATATCATATTTCTCCTGTCTTTTTGCAAGCGAAAGGAGGAACTTTCAAATTAGATAAAAATACTCGAAGAAGCAAAATTTGACTTTCCACATGTTTTTAAAAGAAAAAAATCCACATCTTTCAAACTAACATGGAAGATTAAAAAACTAGCAGAGCTAGAACACCTCTAACAGACATGGGAAATGAAAAGAGACTTCCAACAAGTGACAGACCCAGATACAGAAACCAGATTCCTGAAGGCCTGTTTGGTCCTCTGTCCACTATGCTATCATGACCTTCATACAGAGAGTGTCACCTAAATGGTGAAAGATTCAGCACGCCATCTCTATGCTTCAGGTTTTCTCAGAGTATAAAAGTTGTCTTGAAACTTTGTGCTAATTCTGACTCAGTTCACAGAAGCTTCACAGGTTTCACTTACCCACACCTACTTTTATTTGCTCAAGGAAAAATAGCGTTAGTACTTCCCATTAGCAAGTCTTGACAAAGCCAAAGCTGGTTTGGTCATTTTTCCATCCATTCTTTCATAAGATTTTGTTTATCATAAGGAAGGTGAGTTACTGTTTTTCCTAAAGATAGAAGAAATAAATAACAGAATGATTTGTATTACATTGAACCCAGTAAACAAATTAACATATTTTTATACTTTTTACATGGAAAAGATATTCAAGATATATTTTAAATGACAAAAAAGATATATTTTAGAATGACAATTAATAAATAGTAAAGGCTCATTTTTGTAATGTAAATATACAGTCTTGTTTAAAAAAGGGGTAGGATAATTTACTCCAAAATTGAAACAGCCAAGAGTACCCTTTTAGTATAAAACCATCTAGGTCCATCACTCTTGATACCAATGGTAAAATTTAATTCTTTTTATGGCTGAGCTGGGTTTTGAAGAGACAGAGGAACCTGAGATCAAACTACCAACATTTGCTGGATCATAAAGAAAGCAAAGGAGTTCCAGAAAAACATCTATTTCTGCTTCAGTGATTACATCAAAGACTTTGACTCTGTGAACCACAACAAACTGTGGAAAATACTTAAAGAGATGGGAATATCAGACCACCTTACCTGCCTCTTGAGAAATCTGTATACAGGTCAACAAACAACAGTTAGAACTGTACATGGAACAACAGACTGGTTCCAAATCGGGAAGGAGTACATCAAGGCTGTGTATTGTCACCCTGCTTATTGAACTTATATGCAGAGTACATCATGCAAAATGCCGAGCTGGATGAAGCACAAGCTGGAATCAAAATCACCGGGAGAAATTATCGATAACCTCAGATATACAGATGACACCACCCTTATGGCAGAAAGCGAAGAAGAACTAAAGAACCTCTTGATGAAAGTGAAAGAGGAGAGTGAAAAAGTTGGTTTAAAAGTCAAATTAAAAAAAAAAAAAAACTAAGATCATGGCATCCAGTACCATCACCTCATGGCAAACAGATGAAGAAACAATGGAAATAGTGAGAGACTTTATTTTCTTCAGCTTCAAAATCATTGCAGATGGTGACTGCAGCCACGAAATTAAAAGATGCTTGCTCCTAGGAAGAAAAATTATGACCAACCTAGACAGCATATTAAAAGCGGAGACATCACTTTGCCAACAAAGTCAAAGCTATGGTTTTTCAAATCTAAAATTCATGTCAATATATGACAAAACCCACAAAAAATAAATAAATTAATTAATTAAATAACTACTGTCTCATCAAAAATAAATAAATAAATAAAGATGTCTGTCTAGTCAAAGCTATGGTTTTAGCAGTAGTCATGTATGGATGTGAGAGTTGGACTATAGAGAAAGTTGAACACCAAATAATTGATGCTTTTGAATTGTGGTGTTGGAGAAGACTCTTGAGAATCCCTTGGACAACAAGGAGATCCAATCAGTCAATCCTAAAGGAAATCAGTCCTGAATATTCATTGGAAGGACTGATGCTGAAGCTGAAACTCCTATATTTTGGCCACCTGATGTGAAGAACCAATTCACGGGAAAAAGACCCAGATTCTGGGAAAGATTGAAGGTGAGAGGAGAAGGGGAAGACAGAGGATGAGATGGTTGGATGGAATCACCATATCTATGGACATGAGTTTGAGTAGGCTCCAGGAGTTGGTGATGGACAGGGAAGTCTGGCGTGCTGCAGTCTATGGGGTCGCAAAGAGTTGGACATGGCTGAGTGACTGTACTGAACTGATACTGGGAGATAGTGAAGGACAGAGGAGCCTGCTATGCTGCAGTCCTTGGGCTCACAATGAGTTGGACATGACCTGGTGACTGAACAACAAATATTCAACACACACACACACACACACATACATATAAATACAACTGTGCCTCCAGATGAGACTGCACCCCTGACCAATCCTGAATCCGAACCATCCAACTAAGCTGACTCAGTGTTCCTGATTCATGAAAACAAAAGTTTACTGTTTTAAGCTGCTTAAGTTCAGTTGCTCAGTCATGTCTGACTCTTTGCGACTCCCATGGACTGCAGCATGCCAGGCCTCCCTGTCCATCACCAACTCCTGGAGCTTGCTCAAATTCAGGTCCATAGAGTCAGTGATGCCATCCAATCATCTCATCCTCTGTTGTCCCCTTCTCTTCCTGCCTTCAATCTTTCCCAGCATCAGGGTCTTTTTGAATGAGTCAACTATTTGCATCAGGTGGCCAGTTTTGGAGCTTCAGCTTCAGCATCAGTCCTTCCAATGAATATTCAGGGCTGATTTATTTTAGGATTGATTTGTTTGATCTCCTTGCAGTCCAAGGGACTCTCAAGAGTCTTCTCTAACACCACAGTTTGAAAGCATCAAGTTCTTCTTTTTTTTTAATTACAAGGGAAACTTTACTGTTTAGACCTTCCCAAGACAACTGCTAACAATGAAAGTATTCATCTCTGTGAGTCTTCCAGTGCTTATGGCTTCTTACTGTGTGAAGTTAAACAGAAATACCAATGGTTCCTGAAGTTTAGGATGATTTTTAGTAACAGTTTCTATGTTGTTTTATCTTTTGTTTCATTTTTGCTTCCATTTATTTTTATTAGTTGGAGGTTAATTACTTTACAATATTGTAGTGGTTTTTGCCATACATTGACATGAATCAGCCATGGATTTACATGTGTTCCCCATCCCAATCCCCCTCCCACCTCCCTCTCCATCCCATCCCTCTGGGTCTTCCCAGTTCACCAGCCCTGAGCACTTGTCTCATGCATCCAACCTGGGCTGGTGATCTGTTTCACCCTTGATAGTATACTTGTTTCAATGTTATTCTCTCAGAACGTCTCACCCTCTCCATCTCCCACAGAGTCTAAAAGTCTGTCCTGTACATCTGTGTCTCTTTTTCTGTTTTGCATATAGGGTTATCGTTACCATCTTTCTAAATTCCATATATATGTGTTAGTATGCTGTATTGGTCTTTATCTTTCTGGCTTACTTCACTCTGTATAATGGGCTCCAGTTTCATCCACCTATAAAACTCAGTCTATACATAGGCAAAGACAAGACCATGTCTCTAAACCTTAACAAGCATCTTAACTTATAACTTATTATTACAGCATAAAGAGGAGTCTTGTAAAACATCCTGAGTCTCTGTATCTCAAACATCTAGTCAGAGGATTTGACAACCTGATTAGCTCACCTTTCCCTTCCTCTGGATTAGACTGTCTTGAGTTTTGCTTCTTGACAGAAGAATTCCTTTCAATGAAACACTGTTGTTCACCCCCATTTAGGTTGTCTCCTGAGTATAAAATCTTGCTTCCATATTCCACGCTCTAATTCAGACAGGATGTCCAGATCATAGCTTCCTTTGAGGGGCCAAGTCTAAAGTCAGTATAGTACAGGTCCATTCACCCTGACACTACCTTTTCTTTTCTCTGTGTTGATTGTCACTAAGGTTCCAGGTCCAGTAGATCTTCTCACTGGCTCACTCACAAAGCCATTACAAGGTTCAAATTAAATTCCGTGTAGGAATATTGGAGTGGGTGGCAATTTCCTACTCCAAGCGATCTTCCCAACCCAGGTATTGAACCTGTGTCTCTTACATCTCCTGCACTGGCAGGCAAGTTCTTTACCATTAGTGCTACCTGGGAAGCCTGATTTCATAATAGTTGCTCACTAAATATATATTGGATGCAATAAAAGATCTCTTTACCTTGAGAAATGAATATTCATAAGGCAGCATGTGAAGAATTGGTATAATTTGATTATTCTATCATTTTTATTAGTGAATATTTATCATAAAAAATTTAGAAAATCTAAATAATAAACTACTCTCTCAATTAAAATCATCTAAAATATATCCATCAGATATATTTTATATATAATATAAAATATGCAAAATCTAATTAAAACTGGAAATATATACATATACATATACATATACAGTATTCTGGCTTGGAGAATTCCATGGACTGTATAGTCCATGGGGTTACAAAGAGTCAGACATGACTGAGTGACTTTCATTTACTATACTTACTCTCTCTCTATGTGTGTATAGATATATATATATATAAAATCTATGTATTTCCAGTTTTATTGAGATACAAATGAAATACAGCACTCTATAAATTTCAAGTGTATAGCACAATGATCTGACTTGCATACATCATCAAACAGTTATCATGAAGTTTAGAGATCTGCTTCCACTCCACTATTTTTGGCAGGCCCTAGTTCTGATCACTTCAGATCTTCATGATATAAGCCCATCCATTGGCTTCCTAGTGTCTTCAAGACACGACAGCTGACTGCCTACAGAGGAGTGGTCAGGGAGAGTGTGCTTTCAAGAAAGAAGCTGCAATCATTTTTATAACCTAATCTCAAAAACACCATCAATTCTGCCAAATTTTACCAGTCACACAGACCCGTAAAAGGTAAGAGTGAACTACACAGGATGTAAATACCAGGAGCAGGGAGAACATTGGGGGCTGATTGGAGTCTGGCTACCACAATCATGATCAACACTCTGCAGCCAGGAGCAGCATCGGCTTCTATAATACCACGCAGGAATCTAGGATAATTAAATCTCACTGTGTTCCCATGAAACTCTAGTTCTAATGGATTGTAAGTTCCACAATAAAGTGGAGTCTGTGAATAGAAGAGTTCAAGCAACAAAATTAGCATGTTTCTTTGGGGAAATAAAAGTCTTTAAACAAAACATTTTGTAGGCCCTGTTTTCTATGAAATTCTCTTTGGCAACATTTAACTGGACATTTGGAGAACATTTTCACTTTGATTTCTCCTCTATACTTATAATTAAGTATAATTATATACTCCTTGATTAGTCAACAAGTGCGGCTTGAATGTTCTCAGTAGAGAAATTCACACCAGAATAGTAGTTTTGAGTCTCTAGTTCACATGCCAAGTTTCATTATTTGATAGGTTTCAGCTGATGTGTGAGTAAATTTTTGAAGGAAGATAATTTATGCCTATAATTTAGAATTCTAGGCAATATCAATTTTACAAAGGTCACAGGATGGAAAGATTGTTGCATGGAAGTAATAATGATATATATTATCTTGCTTTCTATCACACTCTAAGTTTCACTATGTACTTTTATATCCATTGTCAAATACAAACATTTGTAGTTATCAGTACAGAATGTATTACCCCATCATAAAACAAAGAAGAAAAAGAACTTTTCTTTCAGAATGAAAAATTCATCTTCCTACTCAAAAGGAAGCTGGATATGAAAGATAGTCTTCACTTAAATTAGAAGATTAAAAAATAACTCAGGATTTCAAATCGTGTGTTGAACATTTTGTATGTTTTCATTTATCTTGTTCCTTGAACACTCCCACATCCTGCCCTAGAGCAATTTTAAGGTTTTTGCAATCCTCAAACATTCTTATTTTTAGAGGCCCCAGCTCATGTCATATCAAATATAATGGAAGCTGTGGTATGTTGGCCAAACCTTCTTGAAAATTAAAGCATCCACTCCCTTAAGATTCTGGGAGTGCTGGACACTGGTGAATCATAGCTAACTAATCCCCTCTTTCAGTATTTCTCTCAGTTATAGGGAGCTCCTAACCAAACATAGACTCCTTCCAGGGAAGCAGCTCACATCTTGGGATGTAGGGAAACAAATTAATGGGACCTTTTCCTAGTTTGGGACAATCCAGGCATCTAAAGTCAAGAGTTCACTATAGGATTAGCCAAATCCTTGCTGCAACTACATCACAGTTCAACATCTCCCTCTGTCCAACCTTCTCTTCTCACCACTTACAGATATGTTCCAGTGAGTATTTCTTAGTAAATCTGATTTCTAGTCTCCATCTTGGAACCATTGTTCCCAGGGAACTTAAGACTGTTAGTATTCAGAGTGGGACTAAGACAGATTTTGACAATGGAACTTTAGAAGTCAGATTGCCTACTGATGGAGTAAGTATGGTTTTTGGTATACTACAATAGTGAAATAGTTAAAACTTTCACTGGTGATTAACTTGGATGGCGTAACTCTGGAATGGAATACCCTGATGGTACAATTTCCCATACATTTGGAGAAAGACAACTAAAAGCCAAATGTCATTATTTATTTAAATGATCAACTTAAAGTACAAAGCAGCTGCAATATATACAGAAATTCTTATCACTTATAGCTGGAAGACTGATACAGTAAGAGCAATCCAGTTCTCAAGAGCTCCAAAGAATGAACTGCTGCCTAGTGAGTGTTCTATGCCAAGATCAGGGCCCTCATTGGAATGGAGTATGAGTTTTAGACTTGAAATGGAAATAACTAAGTTGGTGTGCTTGAAAAACTGAACTCCCCAAACTGAATCCTCTGGACCTGTAAGAGTAGCCACTCCTCCAAGTTAAAAGCCTAGTTTACCCCCTATTTAAGAACTATGTAGAGATTTTTGCCTTGCAAAGCAACACATACCCTCTCTACCTTTGAATATTATCAAGGATTCTCCTCTAGACCAATAATGCCAACATAATTTGACTGGGAAGAAATGGGTCTCAAAAGCGAGGAATGAGACACAATGCTGAAAAATACTGCTAGATTTACCCAAAGTAGTGACAGGAGCTGGAGCCGAAAGAGTCGGTAGAGGACAAGCCCTAAGAGTGCAAACTGAAAGAGGGTGGGCAGAACTCAATGCTTGACTGATATGGGATCGCTGTTCTTTGATACAATATTTAATTCTTTGTCAAATTTTCTAGAAAACATTACTAATAAGCTTCTAGGATGGCTCTAGGAAGCTTGAGGAAAGAAATGGCTCATTATTAGGTGAAGTGAAAATATGAGAACTCTCACAAAGGATGGTGGCAGGAGACATCAAATGGTTTGAAGACAGGAGCATGCCAGAACAGTTATACTACCTAAGGCTGGAAGCCCACCACCCAACTATTTTCTATGGAAAAGCCCAAAAGATGCTCCATTTACTAATATAATAAGGAATGAGTGACTCATCAGCATGGTTGAAAAGATCAGTCACGGAGGTAGACCAAAACTGATGCCAAGAGGGGCAGTTACAGGATAATGAGGATTCCCAAAAGAACACAGGCCAGTGGTGGCAATAGACCATCTGAGGCAAAGTGATCATTGTTGCAAAGGTTAAAGTGGCAGCCAGAGGAAATGAGAGATGTGCACACCTGCAGACCTAAGATGATTAACAGACCATCGTGTTCTCAGGAACAAGAGAGTTGGGTAGTCAAAACAGTGCTGCTTAATTTATGCAATCAAACAAATCAAGGATGAATAAAGAGGGTCTGGGGGCAACTGTCTAATATACGTCCTAGTTTCAAGATCTGAGCCCGTTCTCAGGACCAAAACCCATTGGCTAAAGGAGAGAAATGAGAGACAAGGCCCCAATGAGAACATTTAAAAAACATCCAGGGGCGTTTTGAGGGACTTTCTTGGTGCATGGCATTCTAAGTGAAAGTGTTAGTCACTCGGTCGTGTCTGACTCTTTGTGACCCCATGGACTGTAGCCCATCAAGCTCCTCTATCAGGAATTCTCTAGGCAAGAATACTAGAGTAGGTAGCCATTCCCTTCTCCAGGGAATCTTCCCAACCCAGGAATTGAACCTGGCTCACCTGCCTTGCAGGAGGATTCTTTACTGTCTGAGCCACCGGGGAAGCCCATAACTTTCTAAGACTTCTCTGAAATAAAAACAAAAAATACTGGGCAGCCTTCTTTGAAGGCAACACACTTCCTCATTTACCAGATGATTTGCAAGTCTGCCAGCTTTGAATGCGCCCAGATCATAAAGAATTCTGTTATTTAGACAGCAGTGAAGGTAATCTTATCACCTGAGTCATATGAACAAGCAAACTCTAATGTTATTAGAACTATGACAAGTTCCAAAAAGAGAATAACATATAAATACCTAGATTTATGAAGCAAGTTCTGGTAAAAGGCCATGCAAGTAAACACCTTTTGGAGAATAGTCCTTATGTGCTACTGGGGCCTGGTATAGAAAAAATATTTATCTGTGGGACAACAGAAAGACAGTTGACCAGAGCTACCCATCATGAACTATATCTTATCAGAACGGCAGAGTCATAATATCAGGAATATACACAGTAATTTTAGTGTTAGGCCAAAGAGGCACATCCAAGATGGCATGAACAGGGTCAGAGCTAGGTGGTCTAGACTCCCAAACTGTACATTTCTAGAATACTGGCACCTGTCTTTGAGTCAAAACTTTGTTCACACACACACACACAAAAAACAAAAAACAAACTTTGTTCACATGGAGGTTTCTTACATCTGACTGGATTGAGTAAGAGGAAAACAGGACAAACTTCCATCACAGATAGTTTTGCTCAACATGTGGTGAGAACCAAAATGGGCCATTTCACATTGTAGCCTTATTCAGGGCAACACTAAAAACAGCACTGAGGACAAATCCTCCTACAGGCAGAACTTCAGGCGGTTCAAGTAATCATGCACTATGTGTGAAAAGGGAAATATTTCTTAGTAAGAATATACATAAACTCAAGAACAATAACAAATAGTTGGCCGGGAGACTGAAAGAAAGTTAGATTGGGGAAAAAGAGGTCTAGGGACAGGCCTATGGGGCTGGGCATAAAGTGTAGTTCTTGGATCACCTGTCCACCAGAGAACATCTAGCATGAAAGAAGCAATAAAGAAAACAAATAGGCAGCTGACATCAGTCAGTAAATATAACTTGTTTGCAGCGATAGCCTCAACTCAACACTTGGAGAAATCTAACTGACCAGCATGTCACTCTAATTTCCAGACAGAGGAGAGAAACAAAACAAAGCAAAATTATAATTTAGTCTGCAATTTTATTCACAATATCTGAACTATAGATTAAAAACATAATTAAAAAGTATGAGACAGTCAATGAAGTAGAAATTTGTGACTAATAATAGAAAGAAAATAAAGTCTACAGGCACAGTCTAACAAGTGACCCAAACCTATCTATTGGAAGTAGCAAGGACTTTAAAATAATAATTATAAATATGGTAAAGCATTTATAGGTAAAAGATAGACACAGTTAGAGAGAAAGAAATGGAAACTCTAAAAAGAATCAAAAGGAAAGTTTATAACTGAGAAATTCAATATTTGAAATTATAATGCTAACTGAGTGGGTTCACATGCTGGAAAGTAAAAGAAAAAAAACTAGTAAACTTGAAGATAAGCCAATAAAAATCACCTAAACTGAAACAGAAAGAATGCTAGGGGTTGAGGTATTAGTAACTTGTGAATAAATGATCAGTGTGTAACATGATTGCAAGTGTTTACACAGAATGAAAGGAAAAATAAATTGCAAGCAAAAATATATTTTAAAGGTTATTGCTCAACTTTGTTTTTTAATTTGATGAAAAATATCAATGTACAATTCCAAAAAATTCAATAAGCTTAAATAGGAAAAATACAAAAAGAAGTACACCTAGACAAGTTTTTCATGAAAACCAAAAATAAAGGGAAAATCTTGAAAGAAGCCAGAAGCAAAGAAAAAAGAAACATAAAGAAAAAATATGTATATAATGTATAGGGAAATAGAATGATTATTTTGATTACTGATTTCTCAGTCAAACAATATAAGTAAAAAAAAAAAAATAGAAGGACACAAAGCAAGTCAAAACAAGAAGTCAAATTATAATTTTAATTCAAATAAAATAGCCTTATAACATGAAGTTAAATTAAGAATTAAGTGAGATAGTTCAGTTCAGTCACTCAGTCGTGTCTGACTCTTTGCGACCCCATGAACCGCAGCACACCAGGTCTCCCTGTCCATCACCAACTCCCGGAGTTCACCCAAACCCATGTCCACTGGGTCGGTGATACCATCCAACCATCTCATTCTCTGTCATCCCCTTCTCCTTCTGCCCTCAATCTTTCCCAGCATCAGGGTCTTTTCAAATGAGTCAGTTCTCCACATCAGGTGGCCAAAGTATTGGAGTTTCAGCTTCATCATCAGTTCTTCCAATGAACACTCAGGACTGATCTCCTTTAAGATGGACTGGTTGGATCTTCTTGCAGTTCAAGGGATTCTCAAGAGTCTTCTCCAACACCACAGTTCAAAAACATCAATTCTTCACTGCTCAGTTTTCTTTATAGTCCAACTCTCACATCCATACATGACTACTGGAAAAACCATAGCCTTGACTATATCAATCAAATGGCCATGCCCAAATGTTCAATTCATAATGGGCATTTCATAAATAGTATATAGACTAAGATGTCACTGCCTAATTAGGTGACTTTCATGTAGTGGGCACTCAATAAATACTAGCTGAATGAAACAATCGCATTACATTTAAGTGTTTAATGTCTGTGTGATTACAATAATAAATGTATGCCCTTTATCAGAAAAAAATACCAATAAGATGAAAAAAGGCATTTGCAATAAAAAAAAAAAAAAAAAATTGAGGGAATTAGTTCCTTTCAGAAAATTTACACTAAACCTAACACCTTAAATTCCTTGTGTGTTAGTAGCTCAGTCATGTCCAACTCTGCGACCCCATCGCCAGGCTCCTGTGTCCATGGAATTCTCCAGGCAAGAATACTGGAGTTGGTTGCCAATCCCTTCTACAGAACCTGAGTCTCCTGTATTACAGGCAGATTATTTACTATCTGAGCAACCAGGGAAGCCTTAAACTAATCTATTTAAAAATCATTTGATGGTTTAAAGCAGAATAGTAACAAATAAATATGGAATTTATCACATTTGAAAATAGCACAGAGAAGAGGAGGGGTAAATATATGTATGTTTTGTAAATGTCTAACTTTTCTAAGTATAATATTATCCCAAAGTAGACTGATGCAACTGCACTCATTTAAAATGCTTACACGGTAATGATCAAAATCCTTCAAGCTAGACTTCAGCAGTACATGAATTGAGAACTTCCAGATACACAATCTTGGTTTTAAAAAGGCAGAGGAACCAGAGATCAAATTGCCAATATCCGCTGGATCATAGAGAAAGCAAGGGAATTCCAGAAAAATATCTACTTCTGCTTTATTGACTATGCCAAAGCCTTTGACTGTGTGGATCACAACAAACCATGGAAAATTCTTAAAGAGATGGGAGTACCAAGCCACCTGACCTGCCTCCTGAGAAATCTGTAGGCAGGTCAAGAAGCAACAGTTAGAACTAAACATGGAACTACTGACTTGAGAAAGGAGTACATCAAGGCTGTATATTGTCACCCTGCTTATTTAACTTATATGCAGAGTATATCATGTGAAATGTCAGGCTAGATGAAGCTCTAGCTGGAATCAAGATTGCAGGGAGGAATATCAATAACCTCAGCCATGCAGATGATATCACTCTAATGGCAGAAAGTGAAGAAGAACTAAAAAGCCTCTTGATGAAAGTGAAAGAGGAGAGTGAAAAAACTGGCTTAAAACTCAACATTCAAAAAAGAAAGATCACGGCATCCTGTCCCACAACTTCATGGCAAAGAGAAAGGGAAAAAGTTGAAACAGTGACAGATTTTATTTTCTTGGGCTCCAAAATCATTGCAGATGATGACTGCAGTCATGAAATTAAAAGATTCTTGCTCCTTGGGAGAAAAGCTATGACCAACCTAGATATCATATTAAAAAGCAGAGCCAACACTTGGCTGACAAAGGTCCAACTAGTCAAAGCTAAGTTTCTCCAGTAGTCATGTATGGATGTGGGAGTTGGACCATAAAGAAGGCTGAGCACTGAAGAATTGATGCTTTTGAATTGTGGTGCTGGAGAAGACTCTTGAGTGTCCCTTGGGCTACAAGGAGAGCAAACCAGTCAATCCTAAAGGAAATCAGCCCTGAATATTCATTAGAAGGACTGATGCTAAAGCTGAAACTCCAAAATTTAGGCCACCTGATAAGAAGAGCTGACTCATTGGAAACTACCCAGATGCTGGGAAAGACTGAAGGCAGGAGCAGAAGAGGGCGAGAGAGGATGAGATGGTAGGATAGCATCAACCATTCGATGAACATGAGTTTGAACCAACTCTAGGAAATAGTAAAAGACAGGGAGGCCTGCTGTGCTGTGGTCCATGGGGTCGCAAAGAGTTGGATATGACATAGTGACTGAACAGCAACAGTAAGACTATGATATTTTAAGTATATATATTTTAATCCCTAGAGTAATTGGTGGGGAAAAAAGAAATAAAAGGATACAGTCAAAAAATAATAAAGAAAATTACATGAAACTCTAAGAAAAGATAGCTCATCTAAAGAAAGCAGCAAAGGGAGAAAAGTTCTAAAAAACGGGAAAAATTAAAAAAAACAACAACAAATGGAATGATGGTAGACTTAAGTCAAACAAAATCAATACACACTACTACATATAAAACAGATAACTGATAAGGACATACTGTATAACAGAGAACTCTACTCAATACCCTATAATGACCTATTTGGGAAAAGAATCTGAAAAAGAGTGGATGTACATTTATGTATAACTGATAACTTTGCTGTATAGCTGAAACTAACAACAATGTAAATCAATTATACCCCAATTAAGATTTAGAAATAAAAATAAATAATTAAAAAATTTAAAAAGATTAAAATCTAGCAACTGTATTAAATGTAAGTGGCCTGAAAGCTCTAGCTATGTATTGTTCTTACCTCATTCATCCTCCATTTTTTCTATTATTATCCTGGTTCAGTTTCTTATCATCTCCATTTTAAAGACTGAGAAGGCTTCCTAAAATGGTCATCCTGTCTCAACTTTCTCACATGCTACATCAATACCAGAATATGCAGACCCTTTATCTTGGACTAGATTTCTGAGTGCCTGCTCTAGTTTTTTGAGTATCTATACTTGGCTTGCAAGGTTTCTTTGTTTCCTATAGGTTTCCTAAAGGTTTTCTTTAGTTGGCTTTTTCTGTAGTTGGCTTCTTCTTTGCTCCATAATTAAAGACCAAAGGTTAACCAAGCCTCAATTTCAACTCAGCCCAATCAACAAAGGCAGCTAAACCCAGTTAAAAATCCCAGTCTTGGTCAGAATACACTAGCTTGGCCAGCCGCACACTGTGCTTAGTCACTTAGTCATGTCTGACTCTTTGTGACCCCCATGGACTGTAACCCACCAGGCCTCTCTGTCCATGGAGATTCTCTGGGAAATAATACTGGAGTCGGTAGCCATGCCCTCCTCCAGAGGATCTTCCCAACCCAGGAATCAAACCCAGCAGGAGAATTCAAAACCGTTGCACTGTCAAAACTCGACTATACGGTTTCCTTGATGCCATGCTTCACAGGTCCTTCTTAAACTATATTTTATAGCTACAAAATTTCAGAAATTCCCTGGACAGGATTTCCATGTCATTTGTTTGCATTGTTATGCTTTCTCTTCTTTCTGAAATACCCTAACTGTCTTCTCTGCTTTGGGAACTCTTACTGATCCTCTAAGTGGTGGCTGAAATCTCACACATTCTATAAGAAACAGAGTCAGCCTGCCTTCTTATCCTCAGTGTCCCAAGCTACTTTGGACAGATCACATTAAATTGTTAAGAACTCTATGCCTTTTCCAACCATCAATCTGCAAGGAACAAGATTTTATCATTGTATCCTCTTTGCTCTTAATACTAATGCAGATATTAATATTAAAAAGATTTTCACTAAATAATAGCTGAGGAAACATAAAGCTTGTCAGGTCAAGAACAAGAAATCTATTAAAAAAAAAAAAAAGAATGGAAAGTTATATCTACCAACTGGTTAGAAACAACTGTAGGAGTGCAAGAAAGTTGCACTGAATTCACTTATTTAATTCAACCAGAATTTACTAAGAACTTACATAGTGTTAGAGTCCAAGAGTCTTGGGAAGGAACTTATGATTAATAATACAAAATGGGTGGAGAGAGGTCAAATTTATGTCTCTCATATAAAGTGTATTAAAAAAAGTGAAGTCGCTCTGTTGTGTCTGACTCTTGGCGACTCTATGGAACTTAGCCTACCAGGCTCCTCTCTCCATGGAATTTTCCAGGCAAGAGTACTGGAGTTGGTTGCCATTTCCTTCTCCAGGGGATCTTCCTGACCCAGGGATTGAAACCGGATCTCAAACATTGCAGGCAGACGCTTTACCGTCTGTCTGAACTTAACTTGAATGTTACATTTATTTGTTCAAAAGCAAAATTGGTAATAATGATTCCTTGCCAAAACATTTGCACAGATAGGGCAAACTATAGTACAAACAAGATTGAGGAAATAACACTTCAACATATTTTGGCATTTAAAAGTATCCAATCATATACAGAAAATTGATAACCTTATTATAAATCATACTTACTGTGCTATAAGTTCAAAAGGCTTCTATTCAACAACAGTTTATTAACTAATTTGAATACATGTATGTACCAAGATAACAGTATTATGAAGTTATTACAGAATGAGACAACCTGCAATTTGTAAAATTGTATTCTAAAAAGAATAATAATAAATAAGTTTTCAGTAATGTTCTGGTTTTTTAATATTTTCTAAAGGAAGGGCCATAATATCTTTCATTCAGGTAAATTTACCAACTAAATTGAACTATACATTTCAATAACTACTGAAGCCTTTCCAAGAATGACAACTGGGAGAAATACACCTGATCTGTAGCAGAGTTTGATTTAATTAAAAGATTACATTCTTTGAATTTCAATTTAGACAGGCCAATACAATGGGTCAAGCCATCATCTGTTTTCTAATACAATCTTGACTTGTTAAAAGTCTTGAACAATAGATTTATGTGTGAATTTCTCAGGAAAAATTCACTGCAGAGACTAATTATGACACCCTGGGAATAAGCATCTAGCTCTCATCTCAAAATTCCACACAATTTACAATCCTCTTGCAAGTGGTGGTATCTCTGGAGATGCTCTGACTTTCCAATCCACCTTTTGTGTGTGCTGCAGAATTTATGGAGTAAGTTTCTCTGACTGATCCATCTTTTTGTACCCAGGAGGGATTTGTCAGATTTTTATTCTACTTTACATATTCAGTTATATGCGGCACTTCTTGAAAGTTGCTGAACTGGAGAAATGAGTGCATTGATGGTTAGATATTCTTCTTACATTGTGAGTGAAAACTTGCTTTATAAAATATATTTTATTTCTGGTTTATCTTTATAGCATCTCTCAGTGCCCCTTATTATGATATAAATTCACAGTCACACTCTGAGCTTACAAAAGAGGAATTTGAAACAAGAAGAAAATGATTTTTCCCGTATCACCAACAAAAAATATATTCAATCTCATTTGTGAAAGAAAGGTAAAGATGAGAGAACTCAGAGAACAGAAATCAAAATTTCAGATTCCTATTATTTTATACTTCTTATTCCTCAACATATATAAATATGTTTAGAATCCCATTCTACAACTATGTATTGAACATTTACTAATAATACTTACAGGCCTATGTGCTACTCCATATAACCTGGAGAAGAAGTAAAATAAGCAATTCCTCCCCTCAAGGAATTTAAAGGTTGTGGCAGACAGAGAGAAACTAATGCTAATATGAATTAAAGTGTGAAAAGAACCATGAGACAGTGCCATGGGGTAAATTAGAAAGAAATGTAAATGACAGGGAGACTCAAAGGTGTCTCTAGACAGGTTAAGATGTTTGAACTGGATTTTAAAGGCAGAGATTTATGAATGACAAGAAAGAATTGAAATCTAGGCTGACAGAATACCATGGGTAAAGCACCAAAGTCGGAAAATAAAAAAGCAATCTATGTCCAAGGAGTGTAGGGTGTGGTGTAGGGGTCCTTTTACCTTAAGTGCAGTGCTAAGAAATTGGACTTCAGCTTTGGGGATATCAGTGGCCCTTAAAGATCATGTTTAAAATGTAGAAAGGTTACTCTATAACAGAGTAAAGTGTGGAAGAATAACTGAAATAAGGATAGAAAAAATAAATAAAAACAAGGGAAAAAATTAAGACTGCTTTAGTCCTGGCAAAGACGAGATTGCAGATTAATGGAAGTTCTAGCCTAAGAAATTAGGTAAGAAAAAGAAATAAAGGGAAACCAAATTGGAAAGGAAAAAGTAAAAAGTATCTCTGTTTGCAGATGATATGATCTTTCATGTAGAAAACCCTAATGATTTCACACACACACACATATATACACACAACCTGTTAAAACTAAAATGGTCTCACCATAGTAGTGGGACACAAAGTCAATGGAAAAAGTGCATTTCTATACAATAATAGCAAACAATCTAAAATTAAAATTACAAAAACAAACCCATTTGTAATAGCATCAAATAAATAAAATATTTAGCAATTAACTTAGCCAAGGAACTAAAGCAGTAGTATAATGAAAACTAGAAAACATCACTAAAATAAAGAAGATAAAATAATAAGACATAATGTTACTATTAAAAAGACACAAATAAATGGAAACACATCACATATTCATGGATTGGAAGATTTAATATGGTTAAAATGCCAATACTCAAAGCAATCAACAGATTGAATATTAGCCCTATCAACATCCCAATGATGGTTTATGTAAAATTATATCCTAAAATAGAATATCAAGGGGCCTTAAACAGCCAAAAGAATTATGAAAAAGAAGAATAAAACTGGAGGGATCACACTTTTGAATTCAAAACTTACTATAAAACTACAGTAATCAAAACAGTGTAATTTTGACATAAACACGGTATTTAGACCAGTGGAATAGAATAGGGAGCCCAGAAATAAACCCTTTTATATATGTAAAAATGATTTTAACTGCACCTAGACCATTCAATGGGGAAAGGACAGGCTTTTTGACAAATGGTACTGAGAAAACTGGGTATCCACATGCAAAAGAATGAAGTTGGACTCTTACCTAATACCATATAAAAAAGTAACTCAAAATGGACCAAAGTCCTAAATATAACACCTGAAGCAAAATTCCTAGAACAAAACACAAGACAAAATCTGTATAACATTAGATTTGACATTGATTTTTTGGATATAACCAAAGGCATAAATAACAAAAGAAAAAATAGGCAAAATTGACTTCATGAATATTTTAAATGTGTGCATCAAAAGATAATATTGATAGAATAAAGAAGGTATGCACAGAATGGGAGAAAATATTTGCAAATCATATAACTGATGAGAAAGACAAACAGTATAGGTAACTCCTAAAATTCAATAACAACAAAAAAACAAATAATCCAATTTAAAAACACAAACGACTTGAATAGACATTTCTCCAGAAAAGATACATAAATAGTCAATAAGCACATGAAAATATAATCAATGCCACCACTAGGAGAATGCAAATCTCAAAACTACAATGAGATACTACATCATATCTATTAGAATGGCTACCTTTTAAAAAAATGGAAAACAAATGTTGGCAAGAATGTAGAGAAACTGGAACCCTAGTGAACCATTGTTGGAAATGTGAAATGACACATACACTCAGTGTAAGTTTCTCAAAAAATTAAAAATATAATTACCATATAATTCAGTAATTTCACCTCTTAGTATACAAGCAAAAGAATTAAAAGCAAGGTATTGAATAATATTTGTACATCCATGATCATATTAAATTTATTCATAACAGCTAAAACTAGAAGCAATCTATGTGCCTATCATAGGACAAATGGATAAGCAAAATGTAATATATTCAATGAAGTATTATTCAGTTTTAAAAAGGAAGTAAATTTTGCTACAACATGAGTAAATTTAAAGAACATTATACTAACTGAAACAAGACAGTCATAAAAGACAAATACTGTATTTGAGACAATAGGAAAAACACATATATATATTTATATACATACACATTCAAACTTAGGTCTCCAGCCTTGGTTCCTGGCATTGCTGTTGTTCAGTTGCTAAGTCATGTCCGTCTCTTTGAGACCCCATAAACTGCAGCATGCCAGGCTTCCCTGTCCACCATTATCTCCCGGAGTTTGCTCAAACTTGTGTCCGTTAGGTTGATGATTCCATCTCATCCTCTGTTGTCCCCTTCTCCTCCTGTCCTGTCTTTCCCAGCATCAGGTCTTTTCCAGTGAGTCAGCTCTTCCCATCAGGTGGCCAAAGTATTGGCGCTTCAGATTCAGCATCAGTTCTTCCAATGAATATTCAGGGTTGATTTCCTTTAGGATTGACTGGTTTTATCTCCTTGCAGTCCAAGGGACTCTCAAGAGTCTTCTCTAGCACCACAGTTTGAAAGCATCAATTCTTTAGCACTCAGCCTTTTTTATGGTCCAAGTCTCACATCCATACATGGCTACTGGAAAAATCATAGCTTTGACTAGACGGACCTTTGTTGGCAAAGTGATGTCTCTGTTTTTTAATACACTCTCTAGGTTTGTCATAGCTTTTCTTCCAAGGAGCAAGCGTCTTTTAATTTAATGGCTGCAGTCATCATCCACAGTAATTTTGGAGCCCAAGAAAATAAAATCTGTCACCATTTCCGCTTTTTCCACATCTATTTGTCATGAAGTGATGGAACCAGATGCCATGATCCTATTTTTTTGAAAGCTGAGTTTTAAACCAATTTTTTTCACTCTATTCAAGAGACTCTTAGTTTCTCTTCACTTTCTGCCATTAGAGTGCTATCAGTTGCATATCTGTTAAATTAGATACGTATATAAGTATTCTGCATATAAGTTAAATAAGCAATGTGACAATATACAGCCTTGACGTATTTCTTTCCTGATTTTGAACCAGTTGTTGTTCCATGCCCAGTTCTAACTGTTGCTTCTTGTCCTGAATACAGGTTTCTCATGAGACAGGTCTGGTATTCCCAATTCCAATTGTCCATTTTTTTGTGACCCACATTGTCAAAGGCTTTAGTGTAGTCAATGAAGCAGGAGCAGATGTGCTTTGGAATTCCCTTGCTTTTCCTGTGATTCAGTGGATGTAAAACCCTTGTAATTTCCTAAGTGACAAGAGCATGAGGAGCATTTCTTATTGTTGTGTCTTTGACCCCAACCTTGACAAAGGGCTCCTTAAGCCATTGTAAATTTCTAAGTGACAAAAGCACTAGGAGTACGTTTTGTTCTAACAGGATGACTCTAGGTGGGTTCATGGATGACTTCTGGGAAGGGAAAATGGATAGTTATTGTTTAATGGGTACAAAGTTTCAGTTTTACAAGATGAAAAGAGTTATGGAGATGGACGGCAGTGATGGTTACACAATGTTATGAATGTACTTTATACCATTGCACGTATGCTTAAAGATGGGTAGGGTGGCAAATTTTATTACTTGTATTTTACCACATAGTTTTTTCAAAGGTGAAGACATTTGATCCAAATTGTTGGTTGTGAGGATAAAGAGAAAGCATTGAATGTGAAAATTTTGCAGAGCAAAATTCAAAGTTCTCAGGGAAGAATATAGCTTAATTATTAATTATAGTCAAGGTTATCATGAGTCTAATCCTAGCTCTGATGTCTACTAGTTTCATAGTCTTGAAGAAGTTTCATGTTTTATGAACACATCTCCAGAATCCAGCCAACATTTAGTTAATATGACACACTCCACAGAAGGATAATCATGCCACACGAACATCCTCTGTAAAAATGAAGGCAATTTCTTAAATTAAAAGAAAAATTAAAATTGTGATTAAGTAGAATTCCTTTAAATTGGGTACACTGAAAAGGGTTTTGCATATATCAGATAACAATCAGAAGATAGTTTTAGAAGAAAACTAAACAGAACAATCAGAAGAAAAATTAATATAAAGTATTAATTTTTATCTGTTGAGAATATACATGCAAGACTACATAATCTAATATAAAGAATTGTATACCTACTATACTAATTCCATAATTGCTCATTCACACAAGATAAATTCCAAATTTGGATACAGTATTGTATAGCACACTTATTCACTGAATATTAAGATAAACCTAAATAATGAATGCTACCTGAAATTATTAAAATTCAAAATTATATAAATGATTCATAGCCATAATGATAATCCTTGCTTCCTTTTATAACACTGAATATTTATTTCAGCAAGAATTTATAGTGTAAGGGAAAGATATAACTTTATTTTCTTCAAAATAGAGAGTTATTTCAATACCACTTATTGAATATCATCTCCCTACTGTTTTAAATGCCAGCTTTGCTACAAAGTAAATTATTTTGTGTTTTAATATGAATAACATTGTGTTTTAGATGAGACTAGGGAAGGGTTATATAATAATTTTGGATAAACATGCCCTTGGTTTACCACAGATAGGTAATTTACTACAGTATTATTTGTGCGTGGCAATTCAAAAACTTTCCATTAGTCTGAAAATCTTCAGATTCGTCCAGACATGAATCTATGCTCCATGTATACAAACAACGTGTTACAAAAAAGAAGCATCTAAGTTTGAAAACTATTACGGCTCCATGATAATATTATGCTTGTGTAAGTCGTTCAGCCATTTCATCTCCTGCATTACAGGTGGATTCTTCACGGGCTGAGACACCACAGAAGCCCAATGTACATAACTATGTGTTACAGGAAAATAACCATTTAAATTTGAAAGTTATTACAGCTCTATGATCCCATATTATGTTTGCTATAGCAGTATTATATCTGCAGTTAAAGCAGAGCAATCTTAAAAAAGGTATACTCACACTTGTTTGTTAATATTATAAAATGCAATTATAAATATAACTTGAAGATGAAATTATTAATTACTGTCAATTATAAAAATACTTGAAGATGCAATTATTAATTATTGCTTGCACTTGTTTGATATAAGGACCTGAAAAGAAAAAGATTTCAAATTCCCTATCCATCAAGATGATGGTTTTTACTATTTCCTGCAAAAATAATATTGGTTTTCTCTTAATTTCTTCTAGACTCAGTTCAGTTTTTAATGACTGATGATCTTCATGTGACAGATCCTAAATGGTAAAAGTTGAGGACTTCAGATGTCTGTCAAATAGAAGAGTTTAAAAAGACACACAAATTAAAATCTAATTATGAACCTGAATACTGTTCCATTCTTTTCTGAGTACCCAACCTCCACTGATCATTAATTATACTGCAATTTTCCTTTTCTATGGCCATCTCCTAAAATTGAATATAAGCATGTCACTGGAATGCTAGTGAATGGGAACCCTCCATTCATTCTCACAGGAGTGTTAGGAAATATTTCTTAAAAAGTTATAACAACCTAAATGTTTACTATTAGAATTATTGAGAATGATATTTAAAGTCCATAAATTTACTAATATTCTGAGACCTGATATTTTCTTTAAAATTCTTACTATTTTAAAATCAAACTAGAGAAAAAGTCAAGCTTCCAAAATTATTAATTCTCAAATAATTTTTATTAGAAAGTTTTCAGAAAGCAATGAATAAACAGAGGTGCACAGCACATTGCCCTTGTGGTCTCAGATCAAAAATTGAAAGAGGAAGGATTAGGACTTGGAGATTTTCTACAAATCAGTAATCGTTTAAATATTTGGCTGAAGTGGGGTAAAGAAAGATTACAGAAATTAATGTGTCAGTAGAAATGAAAACATGAAAACAACAAAGCTAAAGGTGTCAACAAGTGAAAAGCAAATGAGTCCAAGTCTAGCCATGGTAATCCCTACTCATCATAGACATTTAATTACCTGTGAAGTGTGTAATGATGGTGTGAGAAACAGAGGCCAGATTACTAGGAAGATTTGTTGTGTGTAACAGTAAGACCAACACAAGGGAGTCTAATAATAATGCTTTAAAGATTTTATATATGTTTGAGATTCTTTTTAGTTTCTCTTCTCCAGGTAAAAATAATAGTGCCCTTCTCACCAAAAAAATGAAAGATCTTTAGGATAATGTTTATTGAGTTAACAACTACTGGGTACTCAGTCTGTTAGTCATTCTACTTGTTAGATACTTTAGAAGTGTTAACCAGAACTCCATAAATTATATAGAAACCCACTTGCCCTAAATGAGCTGTCATGAAAAGGTAGGGATACCTGAAAAGCCAGGGTTAGATCTAGTCTCAGGGATATCCATATTCAGGGTCTTTTAGAATTTCTCATCTTTTCTCTTTGCTTCTTCTGCCTACTGGCATTATTTATTTAATGAGGAAAACACTTATCCAGATCCAGCTTATGGTTTCAGAAGGGTCTAAGCTTCCATTCTCCACAATCTTACAAATGAATAGAACAGAGCTCTCCCTTATTGGGGTCATTTTTAGAAAGTAGAAATGGCTTGTATTGGCTCAGTTTAGGTCTTGTGCCAGCCCTGTCTATGAACTAAGACATTAGGGTATGATGATTGATCAATCTGTCTTGCCCACATTGGGACAAGAAGACTGCAATGGTCAACACAAAACACATGAAGAAAGAATTGCTTCCCAAGGAAAAGGATGTGCTATTATCAAAACAGAGGATGCCCACTACAATAGGGAAATGAGACATTGATAAAATGCAGTTCTTGGCTTCCAGACATTCACAATTCAGCAATAAATATATATGATGCTTTTATAGCAATAAAAATATACTATAATACTGTGATATGAGTGCTATACCAAAGTTATGTGCAAAGGCCTAATGGACAGTGACAAATTTTAGCCATACCAAATACAGTAGTTGATGAAAAAAGATTCCAAAAGAGGTCATATTTGAGCTGGATCTTGAATAATGAAAGGGAGCTTAATAAGTGAAGGGTAACAGGGCATTCATAGTGAAGCTGTTGAAAGAGAATTTTTAAAAATCATGGAAAATAGAACTGTGCATTTAGAGGGCAGTAAATGTTTCAGTATTGTTTAACAAAAGGACCAAGAAGATGAGAGGTGAAATGGGAGAGAGTAAGCAAAAAACAGGTTGACATCACATTGTAGAGGTCTTTAAATGTCATGTTGATAATTTCAGATATTGTTAGACCAGCCAGATACTCAACTAGTCAATCAATTGTATCTCAAATAAATGTTAATCAAAGTATCCTAAGATGAGTAAATTGAGAAGCCCACATGACTGAGAGATTGACAATGGCTCCTTTATTCAGCCACATTGGGCAGTTTACATGGGTTCCTATCAACGTACAATTTTGTCTAGGTTTAGCTAATCCCATCTCAGAAAAGGCTAACTGACTTTGTATTGCTTTTTTGTTTTTGTTTAGTCACTAAGTCATGTATATGAATTCCTTATTGCCAAATTCAGACTTAAATTGAAGAAACTAGGGAAAGCCATTAAACCATTCAGGTTTGACCTAAATAAAATCCCTTATGATTATACAGTAGAAGTGACAAATACATTCAAGGGATTAGATCTGATAGAGTGCCTGAAGAACTATAGATGGAGGTTCCTGACATTGTACAAGAGGCAGGGATCAAGACCATCCCCAAGGAAAAGAAATACAAAAAGGCAAAATGGTGGTATGAAGAGGCCTTACAAATAGCTGTGAATAGAAGAGAAATGAAAGGCAAAGGAGAAAAGGGAAGATATACCCATTTGAATGCAGAATTCCAAAGAATACCAAAGAGAGATAAGAAAGCCTTCCTCAGAAATCAATGCAAAGAGACAGAGGGAAACAATAGAATAGAAAAGTCTAGAGAACTCTTCAAGAAAATTAGAGATGCCAAGGGAATATTTCATGCAGATGGGCACAATAAAGGACAGAAACTGTATGGACCTAACAGAAGCAGAAGATATTAAGAAGAGGTGGCAAGAATACACAGAAGAACTAAACAAAAAAGATCTTCACAACCCAGATAATCATGATGGTGTGATCACCAACCTAGAACCAGACATCTGGGAATGTGAAATCAAGTAAGCCTTAGGAAGCATCACTATGAACAAAGCTAGTGGGGGTGAAAGAATTCCAGTTGAGCTTTTTCAAATCCTAAAAGATGACTCTGTGAAAGTGTTGCACTCAATATATCAGCAAAAATGGAAAACTCAGCAGTGGCCACAGGACTGGAAAAGGTCAGTTTTCATCCCAATCCCAAAGAAAGGCAATGCCAAAGAATATTCAAACTACTGCACAGTTGCACTCATCTCAGACGCTAATAAAGTAATGCTCAAAATTCTCCAAGCCAGGCTTCAACAGTAGGTGAACCATGAACTTCCAGATGCTCAAGGTGGATTTAGAAAATGCATAGGAACCAGGGAGCAAATTGCCAACATTGGTTGGTTCATCGAAAAAGCAAGAGAGTTCCAAAAATATATCTACTTCTCCTTTATTGACTATGCCAAAGCCATTGACTGTGTTAACCACAATAAACTGGAAAATTCTTCAAGAGATGTGAATACCACACCACCTGACCTGCCTTTTGAGAAATCTGTATGCAAGTCAGGAAGCAACAGTTAGAACTGGACATGGAAAAACAGACTGATTCCAAATAGGGAAAGGAATATGTCAAGGTGACATATTGTCACCTTGCTTATTTAACTTACATGCTGAGTATATCATGAGAAACAGTAGGCTGGATGATGCACAAGCTGGAATCAAGATTGTCGGGAGAAATATCAATAACCTCAGATATGCAGGTGATACCACCCTTATGGCAGAAAGTGAAGAAGAACTAAAGAGCCTCTTGATGAAAGTGAAAGAGGAGAGTGAAAAAGATGGCTTGAAACTCAACATTCAGAAAACTAAGGTCATGGCATCTGGTCCCATCACTTCATGGCAAATAGATGGGGAAACAGTGGAAACAGTGACAGACTTTATTTTCTTGGGCTATAAATTCACTGCAGATGGTGATTACAGCCATGAAATTAAAAGACACTTGCTCCTTGGAAGGAAAGTTATGACCAAGATAGACAGCATATTAAAAAACAGAGCCATTACCAACAAAGGTCCATCTAGTCAAAGCTATGGTTTTTCCAGTGGTCATGTATGGATGTGAGATTTGGGCCATAAAGAAGGCTGAGCATCGAAGAACTGATGCTTTTGAACTGTGGTGTTGGAGAAGACTCTTGAGAGTCCCTTGGACTGCAAGGAGATCCAACCAGTCTATCCTAAAGGAAGTCAGTCCTGAATATTCATAGGAAGGACTGATGCTGAAGCTGAAACTCCAATACTTTGGCCACCTGATGCGAAGAGCTGACTCATTTGCAAAGACCCTGATGCTGGGAAAGATTGAAGGCAGGAGAAGAAGGGGACGGCAGAGACCAAGTGGTTGGATGGCATCACTGACTCAATGGATGAGTTTGAGTAAACTCTGGGATTTGATGATGGACAGGGATGCTTGGTGTGCTTCAGTCCATGGGGTCACAGAGATGGACATGACTGAGCGACTGATATGAACTGAACTGAAGTCACGTCCAACTCTTGGTGACTCCATGGACTGTAGCCTGCAAGGTTCCCCTGTCCATAGGATTTGCCAGGCAAGAATACTTGACGGGGTTGCCATTTCCTACTCCAGAGGATCTTCCAACATAGGAATCAAACCCATATCTCCTGCATCTCCTGCACTGCAGCCAGATTCCTTACCCCTGAGCCACCAGGGAAGTGCAAAGTATGCATGCTTTTTCCATCCAGTTTCAGACTTGGACCTTTTGCCTGTGAGGCAAACCTGATAACCACTGTTGCTGCTGCTGCTGCTAAGCCACGTCAGTTGTGTCTGACTCTGTGCGACCCCATAGATGGCAGCCCACCAGGCTCCCCCGTCCCTGGGATTCTCCAGGCAAAAAATGGGTTGCCATTTCCTTCTCCAATGCATGAAAGTGAAAAGTGAAAGTGAATTCACTCAGTCATGTCTGACTCATAGCGACCCCATGGACTGTAGCCTACCAGGCTCCTCCTTCCATGGGATTTTCCAGGCAAGAGTACTGGAGTGTGTCGTCATTGCCTTCTCCATGATAACCACCACATTGTGGGAACTGGCTATTCTATTACTATTTTGTTTCTCACTAACAGTATATCTCACATTACATGGCTTAAAATAACACCTATATATTTTCTCAGTTTTCAATGGTCAAGAGTCCAGCATGGGTCAGCTGGATCTTTGCTCAGGTCTCATATGGCTGCAATTAAAGTGGTGACTGGGGCTTCCATCCTATATGACACTTGCCATCCTCTTTCAAACTCACTCAAGTTGTTGACAGAATTTACCTCCTTTTGACTGTAGGAGTCACAATCCTTTCCATCTTCACCAAGAGAAGGTGAAGACCAGCAAGAGAAAAATCTTTCAGCCTTCAAATCTCTTCCTTTGTAAGGACTTCTGCCTGATTAAACTGGAGCCACCCAAATAGTCTTCCTTCTGATTAACTCAATAAACTGATTTGGGACCTTAAGTGCATCTTTGAAATCTACTTTGCCATATAACACAAGTAATCACAGGAATGAAATACATCATATCACAGTACCATCTACACTCAAGAGGAGGGACTCATATGAGGCATAAGCACAAGGGAATAAGAATTTGGGGAGCCACTGCAGAATTCTGCCTACTCAGGTTTATTAAACATTTCTGCAGAGAAACTGGTGGTTTGAAAAATACTTCCTTACCTGAGATATCCATGTTGCAATTCCTTCAATCTCTGAATGCTATCTTATTTTCAAAAAAGGACTCTGTAGTTATGATTAAATTAAGGATCTTAAAATGGGTATATTATCTGAGATTATCAGTGTGGGTCCTAAATGCAATCACGTGCATCTTAATAAAAGACGGAGGGAGATTTGACACAGACAGAAGAGAAGGCATTGTAATTATGAAGGCAGAAACTGGACTGATGTGGTCACCAACCAAGTAATCCCTGCACACACCGGAAGCCAGAAGAGGCAGAGAGGTAAGGGAAGAACAGGCTTCTGGAGCACGCCTGCAGAGGGATGCCACTCTGCCAACACTTGGGTTTCAGCCCCGTGGAACTGATGTCAAAGATCTGGCCTCCAGAGTTGCAAGAGAGTACAATTTTGTTCTTTTAAGCCACTGAGTTTGTGGTAATTTGTTATAGCAACCATGAAAAATGAATGCAGAAGCCCATGAACTGAAGATAAGACTAATATGCAGAAAGAGGCCAATTCCACGAGAAGAGCGGGGCTGTCATTTTTAATAGTAGAACCAGCCTTCTGTCAGAAATTTTACAAACAAAAAATAATTTCAAGGAGGTCTAGCAAAGTCAGAAAAACATATATGTAAGAGGACAATCTGATATCTCAATTGTTAATATAGACTTTATCCTAAGTATATATTCTGGCTTGAATATTAAATAGAACCATCAGGATTAGCAAAAAAAAAAAAACTTTTAAACTATTTAAATATGATCTCAGCTTTTATGAGCTTTACTTTTAGGTTTTATAATATAAGTAGCGTAATAACTTAGTGGTCTATGGATGTAATAAATAAATAATTAAAGACACAGATTTGGGTGTATGAGTTTTAGCGTTCTTTTTTGTTTTTTCTTTTTATTGTTAGGAGTCTGAAGGTCATTTCCATAAAAACAAATGGGGAGCTATGGGTCATGGACTTGTTGTAATAAAATGTATATTAAAAAATAAATTTCGGTGCTACTTTGGAAAGTAAGGGTTAAAGAGAAGAAATGGAAAACAGGGAGAAATTAAGAGGTTATTGAAGAAGATTATTCATACTAGGTCTGAATTGTGAATCAAGGTAGGATCATAGTGCTAGCATTAATATAGTTAATTACATAATATTCAGCAACATACAAGATAACCAACTGTGTGGCACTCTCTGACTTTGAATTAATCCTCATAACAATTATCTGGAGTAAATACTTTGTTGATTCCATTTCACAAAATTATCTATTCAACAAATATTATTGAGTATTTACTATGGGCTCAATAGTTTATTAGGAATTCAGGAGGAGATTAAAAGTAAATTGAGGTCAAAGTCCTTTCACAAGGACACACCACTTCTACAAGCTGAGCTGGTATCACAAACAGGTATGTCTGACACCTATTTCTGAAGGGTAGAAAGAAGACCAGAAAAAAGGGAAGAGTAAATATGAAATAATTTAGCACTATTACAACAGCTTAAAACCAATGATCCACTCATTGCTGGAAGGAGTTAATATAAGGAAAACAACAGAGTCCTGATAAATTCTAAAAGATGCTCACTGGAGGTCCCAAACTCTTCTCAAAGCAACAGCAACATTTCAAGGTCCATTTGATGTCCCAGAATTATAGCTTTGACTTATTCAAATACAACAATTTTTTGTTCAACTTTTCCCAACCATAGGTAATTTGATTTCTAATTACATAATTAGAAGTTAACCTGATTAATTCTATAAGAAATAAGTAATTCAAATACTTTACTACAGAAAGTGGAATTTACACTTGGATTAGACATTCTAAAATACTGTTATAAATATTCTGAAACCTGGAAATGGCTTTGAATGATCATCTTATTCATCCTAATTTCATCCTTCTATTTAGATATGTAGGAAAGATCTACATAAAAATGATTCCAATTCTGCATCCTATTTCTGAAGCATTTCAGTACAATTGAATATAAAATACTTACTGAGAATTTATAAGCTGGGTACAATGTTTAGAACAAGAAAAATAATTCCTTCAGTAATTTTTCCTTATTCTTCAAAATTTTTAATTATGCTTGACCTTAGAAAGAAGCCATACTGAACTCCCTTCCCCTTTTAAGTTGTCTTATTTTCCTTTAAAAAAAAAAGGTTTGGTTGCCCTCCAGCTTCAGTTTCAGTCAAATAATGTTGAATAAAGCGTGATTCAAATTATAATCACTATCAAATTAAGACCATTAGTTAACTGTATACCCTCCACTTAAGCAAAATGTTGTAGGTATATAATTATTGGAATAATTCAAGCCAGTAAAAACATTTTGCTGCACTTGTAAACCTTTCTCTGACATTATTTATATTTGGGAGATGATGGCCTGGTTTAACCTGAATGCCCTTGAATTTTTCCATCACCAAAGAAAGCTTGGTCCCCAAAGTCTCTATAACATGAAGGCCAGGTTATTTCACCCTGGCAACAAATATCACCTTTCACTTTAGATGGCAGCTAACAGGTGATATAGTCTTAAGTGTTTGTGATTTATTTGACTATTTGTAGTAATTGTGTATATAGAGTGCTTCGTGCTTCATGATTATTATTTCATTTTCCACTTATTTTACACCTATTTCTCTGCAATAGATAGTCCTCAGCCTAGGATCTGCTAATGCATGTTTTTCACTTAAAAACAAACAAAGAAACAAAAATTAAGAAGCAATATTAATGATAACAACAACAAAAAGTTCCTTTAATTAATCTAACCTTTAAAAATGCCAGTTACTGTAAAATTTTGCTTTAAATTCATTGATTCATTTAAGCCTTATTAAGATCCTATGGAATACATTCTATTTAACATGTGAGAAAACTGAGACTCTGGGTATTGTGATAATCTGGCTCCTTCAGAAGCAGTTGTCAAGATGGGATAAACTGCACAAAAATTTTGTTAAAGGAAACATGTGTGAAAGAAAGTATGAAAAGATCTGGAGGAGGTGGGGAGAGAAACCAGTCTGACACAGGATGAAGGGGAAAGGGAGAGGAATTTAAGACTGCCCATAGTCTAGGAAGTTTTAGCAATACTGTTGGGACTTCTTGAGTCAATGTCATAGCAGACAATGGGCCAGCCTGATATCTCACCATTGTCGGTCGTGACCTGAGCAGCTCATGGAAGGCATGGCCTCAACTCTAACACAATAAAGGATTTCAAAGCCAACAGCCAGGGCCATCAGTTATCCTTCCTGTAGTTTGCAGAGGTATGTTCTCACGGCTGCCATAGCTAGGTAAGTGGTGAAGCTAAAACTCAACTATGTATATCCCTGACTCCATCCCATCTCCTTTAATGTTAAGTTTCCTTTTCATGTTCTCCTGATTTTGGCAATAGTCTTTTCAACATTTAAATTTAAATTCAAAATTAGCAATTCTTAGTTCTTTGAAGATAAGCTTTGTCATTTTTTCTTTTTTATCCATGAATAAATCATTTTCAATATACTTAAGATGGTAAGTAATTTAATAATGCAATCCAACATCTATAATGAAGTTTATATGTCATCATAAATTATGATTCTTAAACTCCGAGAACTAATATCATGTATAAAAGTTTTATAATTTTACCCCAGAGTTTGGGTCAATTTAGCAAGGTTTATACAGGGAATAAAATCAATCATGTCTCAAAACCATGTGCCTTTCTAAACCAAATCTGCAGATATTTCTACTGGATTCTTAGAACCTTCATGAAATGTTAGGATGTAGACAGATGTGGGAGATGACAAACTTCCTTTTTTCACGTCCTTTTCTGACTCACCCATCAATACCTCAATATCCTACAGCTTGTTCAACTAGGTCATCCCCTTAAAAGATTGGTAAATCAGTTCACTATGACAAACCTAGACAGAGACATCATTTTGCCAACAGAGGTCCATCTAGTTAAAGCTATGATTTTTCCGGTAGTCATGTATGATGTGAGAGTTGGACAATAAAGAAGGATAAGCGCTGAAGAATTGATGTTTTTGAACTTTGGAAGACTCTTGAGAGTCCCTTGGACTGCAAGGAGATCCAATGAGTCAATCCTAACGGAAATCAACCCTGAGTATTCGTTGGGAGGACTGATGCTGAAGCTGAAACTCCAATATTTTGGCTACCTGATGCGAAGAACTGACTCATTTGAAAAGACCCTGAAGCTGGGAAAGATTGAAGGCAGGAGGAGAAGGAGATGACAGAGGATGAGACGGTTGGATGGTATCACCGACTCGATGGACATGAGTTTGAGCAAACTCTGGGAGATAGTGAAGGACAGGGAATGCTGGCATTCTGCAGTCCATGGGGTTGCAAGGAGTTGGACATGACTAAGCGACTGAACAACAACAAATGGTTGTATACCAAACCACTCCAAAACGTAGTGCTTTTAACACCTTACCTTCATTTTTCTTACTTCTATGCTTATGAGTTGACTGAACTGATTGAGGCTAATCTAGGCTGAACTTACTTAAACTCCTAAAGCATAGCCAGGAGTACCTTGCTCTAGGCTAAGCTTGACCAGGCACAGCAGGGGCAGCAACATTCTATACATCTCTTAACCTTCCTCCTGGGTCTAGTCTAGCCATGTCTTCCTCATAGTGATGGCAGAAGTACAAGAATCTAAGAAGAGACACTCAGGGTTCCTTGAGGTCTGCATTCAGAACTGACATGCTGTCACTTCTACTGTATGTTGTTGGCCAAAGCAAGCCATACAGTCAAATCCTATGAAAGTTAAGGGTTGAGAAACTATACTATGTATCAGTTATGGTGAAAAAAACACACACATTAAAGTCAAAAAGTCAAAGAGGTAGGCTTTGGAAAAAAATAAAATTTTAGTATCACTGATAAAAAATACCATAATTGGGAGTCTTACTTTACTATTTGATTTCATCTGTTTGAAATTAATTTGATAAATATTTGCTGGCACAATTTGGTACAAGACACTTCTCTTGGCAATTGGGAAGCAGCTTTCAGTGTAATAGGGAAGGCACGTAAGAAAACATATTTCTGACCATATCTCTAACCATTTCTTCTTCATGAGTCTCTTCATAAAATTAAAATAACTACAGGCCTTCCTTTTTCATTCTGTTCTCTCTCCCTGGGTGACAGCTTCCATTCCATGGCTTTAAATAAAACAAAAATCAGATTGTCACATCCAAAGATACATACACATACATGCACACATACATACATTCAAGGTTTCCCACCGACCTTGGAATCCCAACCTAATGCCCTACTACCCTCATTCACTCCCTAGGTTCTCTTTGCTCTAGCTACACTGGCCTTTTTTTCTGTTCCTCACAAAATACAAAAATACAACTGCCTTGAGGCTTTTGTGCACTGAGCTCCATGAAGTGAGATCCTCATAACAGGCAAGTCTCAGTTCAAATATCATCTCCTCAGAGAAATCTACTTATACCGTCCGAACTAAAGAAGGCGCTCTCTACCAATGATTCACTTATGTATCACCCATTTTTATTGTCTACATAGAACTTTTTTCTGTTTGAAGTTGTCTTATTTTTGTTGTCTAACATCTGACTTCCCCACTAAGAATGGCATTTCTAATACAATAGAGAAAAGACAGTCTTTTCAACAAGTAATGCTGGGAAAACTGGGGAGCCACATGTAAAATAATGAGATAAGAACATTCCTTCAAAACATATGCAAAGATAAACTCAAATACTTTTAAAAACTAAATGTAAGGTATAAAAGCACACAACTCCTAGAAAAGAACTAGGTAGAACACTCTTTCATATAAATTGTAGCAGTATTTTCTTAGATCAGCCCCCTAAGGCAAAAGACATAAAGGGAAAAATAAGCAAGTGGAACTTAAGTAAACTTAAAAGTTTTTGAACAGCAAAATAAACCATCAACAAAACAAAAGGACAACCTATGAAATGAAAGAAAATGCTTGCAAATGATGAGACTGACATTGGCTTAATATCTAAAATATACAAATAGCTCATACAATTCAGTATCAAAAAGCCAAACAGTCCAATCAAAAAATGGCAGAGAGTTTATGAATAAAAATTTTTCCAAAGAAGACATACAGATGGTTAACAGACAAATGAAAAGATGCTCATCGTTGCTAATTATTAGGAAATGCAAATAAAACCATAGTAAGGTATTACCTCACACCTGTCAAGATAGTAGTAATACTATAGTGAAGTCGCTCAGTCGTGTCTGACGCTTTGCAACCCCATAGACTGTAACCTACCAGGCGCCTCAATCCATGGGATTTTCCAGGTAAGAATACTAGCGTGGGTTGCCATTACCTGTCAAGATGGTATCCTCACAAAGTCTATAACTAATCAATGTTAGAGAAGATGTAGAGAAAAGGAAATCCTCCTACACTGCTCATGGGAATGTAAATTAGTGCAGCCGCTATAAAAAACAATATGGAGTTTCCTTAAAAAACTAAAAATAGAGTTATCATATCATCCAGTAATCCTAGTCCTGAGCATATATCTGGAAAAGATGAAAATTCTAATTCAAAAAGATACATGCTCCCCAATGTTTCATAGCAGCCCTATTTATAATAACCAAGACAAGGAAGTAACATAAATACTGATCAACAGACGAATAGATAAAGAAGATGTAGTATTTATATACAATAGGATACCACTCAGTCATAAAAAGAAACAAAATATTGCTTTCTGCAGCAATATGGATGGACCTAGAGAATATTATGCTTAGTGAAAGGTCAGACAAAAACAAATACTATATGATATCAGTTATAAATGGAATCTAAAAAAATATATGTGCAAAACAGACACACAGATTTAGAAAACAATTTTGTGTTTACCAAAGAGGAGTAGAAAGAGGGGAGAGGCAAATTACTATATATAGAATAAATAAGCAACAATGATATACTATAAAGCACAGGGAATTTTACCCATTATCTTGTAATTACCTATGATGCAGCATACTCTACAAAAGTACTGAACCACTATGTTATACAGCTGAAATTAACAGAATATTATAAATCAACTATACTTCAATTTTAAAAATGGCATCTCTACTACAGCAGGAACTTTGCCTTTCCATTTACGGCTATGTCCTTGGTGCCTGTGTTGGAACCTGCTACAACATAGGCACTCATAACTAAATAATGAATGATGATTATCAATTTTCTGATGTTCTAGCCTGAACCTTTCTCTTGGGTGCCAGACTATCATATCTGTTTCCAATTAGATGCTTCACTGGGTACACCAAACTAAGCCCTGACAACCAAGAATGTATATTCCCTTTCTCCCCAAAGCTGCTCTTTGCCCAGTGTCCTCTACTGCTATAAATGGTAGAACCTCCACCCAGTTCCTCAGATTAGCAGCCTGGGAGTTTTACTTAACTTCTCTCTCATTTACTCTTCACATCAAGATTATTAACAAATAGTATAGATTTTATTTTTTCAATATTTACCAAGACCAAGCACATTTTCCATGCTTACTACCAACAACATCATCTTTCTGCCTAACTGGTCTCCCTGCCTTGGCCACACATTAGTTTTGTAAGTTTAGAAATATTTCTTAGGCTCTCAATGCCTTGGTTTCCTCACCTCTCAACCTAGGTTAACCTCTTAATGTTATTGTGGTTGGTTAGTGTCCCCCCAAAAATTCGTGTCTACCCATAACCTCAGAATGTAATCATTTGCAGATACAGTCAAGTTCAAATGCATTATATGCACTAGGATAGGCCCTCATTCAATGACTATTGTCCTTATAAGAGGGAAATTTGGACACAGAGGCAGAGACAAAGGAGAAAATGTGAGACATGGGGAAGAATATAAAGATGAAGGCAGGGACTAGAATGATGAATCTTTAAGTCGAGGAATGCCAAGGATTGCTGGCAGCTACCAGAAGAAAGGAAGAAACAAGGAAGGACTCTCCCCAGCACCTTCAGAGAGACCATAACCTTGGAGACACCTTGATTTCAGACTTCTGGCCTCCAAACCTGTGAAGAAATTCTGTTACTCTATATCACTCATTTTGCTGCAATTTGTTGCAGCAGCCCTAGGAAACAAATACAATTATTGTGAAGATTAAATAGGAGAGAATTTGTAACTATGTTTACAGTAAGCATGCAATAAAAGTTTTTTTATTTTCATTATCATTATGAATCCAGATTGAAGCTCAAAATCTAAATATGATCAGGGCACATTCTTACTTTAAACTTTCCAGTCTTTCTTCTGCCCACATGAAACCGTCCAAAACCTTAAGACAGTTCAAACTCATCTGAACAAAACCTAACCACACAGCCACCTCTGTGTAATTCTTTCTCCTCCATCCTGTCTTCACTTTACAGACTTTCCTTCAAACCTTCGTGTACTCCCATCTCCAGGCATTCTAACACGCTATTCCCTCTGTCTTGAACATTCTTCTTTTTCCTTACTCCTCTTTTAGGTCTTCGTATAAAATGTATTAAAGGAGATTTTCCTGATCACGAGAGATCCCTCTTGAATCCCTTAATATTCTCTGCTTTTATCTTCTGCTACTTTCATCAAGTCATATATCATCACATCACATTCTTAGTTACCCTGTAAACTCTGAAAGTTGTTCTGTTGTTTGTGCTTGCCAGTACCTGGTATATAGTCAGCAGTAACTCAATAAATATACATTACATAAATAAATAAATATGACTATTTAAGTTTTTGTTTAGTCATTAAGTCGTGTCTGACTCTTTTGCAACCCAATGTGCTGTAGCCCCCCAGGCTCCTCTGTCCATGTGTATTCAAATGTGTTCCGGTTTGATTCTCGGGTCAGGAAGATCCCCTGAAAAAGGAAATGGCAACCCATAGCAGTATTCTTGCCTGGGAAATCCCATGGACAGAGGAACCTGGCAGGCTATAGCTCACGGGGTTGCAAGGCCCGGACATGACTTGATGAATAAACCACAACAATGATTATTTAAGCATAATACCATAAATACAATAATAAAGGTACAATCATAGCCCATAAAGGGAAAACAGATGGGCAGGCTCTCAGGCCATCTAGGACAAACTATGAGTCATAGAATTTTATGGATAGGAAGTCTCTGAAGCACATTTATTTTATCCCTTTCCTGTATTTTATGATCCAGAAACTGAATGAGGTAAAGCATTTGCCTAAAGCTAAATAGCCATCAATGGCAAAAATAGAACCAGAATTCCTTTTCCTCTCCAAAGAGTTCTTTCATAGCATTAGGCTGCTTACACTAAAGAGAGATGAAGCCAGGATCTTTAAAAAAAAATAATAATAAAGAAAGAAAGAAATAAGAGATAATGCAACTGAAGGAATGAACCTGGGGAAAACACTAGACTTGTTTACAGAGGACAGAAATAATAGTGATGAGCTAAGAGTATGTCCAAATGATTCCCAGATTGCCAAATAGGGTGATTCAAAACTGATAGGAAGTAACTCAAATTCCTTAAGTGCAATCAAAGAATGTGTAACTAAGGGAGGTTAAATTAAATTCCTGAAGTGCAGCAAGTGTGTGATCCGGACAGGAGGAGAAGAGAAATTCCCTAAATTGAGATATACCACAGAAGGAACAGAGAATTTATGAAAGATTGATTATCTAATAAGTATCCGTCCAAGCCGGAATCTTGCCTACTTGCATCTAATAGCTCTCCCCACCTCTCTCCCTGGAGTCATGAGAGTTGATAAGACAAGAACTAGGAAGTCACAATGCAGTTTAACTCAGATAACAGAGCAGCACTGTGTGTGTATCAGGGCAGGAAGGAGTGACTTTAGTCAGATTCCTTTACACTCTAAATCCACAAATTCCAGTGTTAGCACAGTTACTAGATTAACCCTTCCTTTATCCTGGAATTCTGCCTATTTTTCCTACACTTTTCTCTGAGTAAAAGCCCAGTCTTCCTATTCACTGTATATACTTCTGGGTAGATAAAATTATATCAATTTAATCAACCAATATGGAAAATTCACAGTTCTCTGACTCTCCTTTGCCAATATCCAATCAGTTATTAAATCCCAAACAAATTCCTAACTTAGACAAGAAGACTTTTTGCAGCTTGATCTCAGCTAATTGTTAAACCTTTTCTCCAGATATTTATCCTCATAAACCTTATACTCTGGTCACACTGTCCTCCGAAATATTTTCATACAATAAGTCCTCTACATGCAAACCTTCAAGATATGAGCTTTCAAAGACAGGAACTTTCGTTTGCATGTCCAGTCACATAAATTAGTTCACATGTCTGGCATACATTGTTATGTGTGTGCACCTTCTACAAGTGGTTGTGGTCTTATGTACTTTACTGTACAATACTGTAATGAGTACAGAATAGAATCTTTAATTCAAGCCCAGGATGTCTGGAAGCAAGCAAAAAAGCAGCAGTGATGTAGCCAGTACTGCTAAGAAGCACCAAGCAATAACAATGGAAACAAAAGTGAAAATAATTGAGAAAGTGGAGCAAGGTGAGAAGATGGTAGACACCTCTTGTTCTTGTAACATGAATCATTCAACCCGTGGCATGATTCTAAAGAACAGATCACCAGCCCAGGTGGGATGCATGAGACAAGTGCTCGGGCCTGGTGCACTAGGAAGACCCACAGGAATCAGGTGGAGAGGGAGGTGGGAGGGGGGATCGGGATGGGGAATACATGTAACTCCATGGCTGATTCATGTCAATGTATGACAAAACCCACTGCAATGTTGTGAAGTAATTAGCCTCCAACTAATAAAAATAGATGAAAAAAAAATGAAAAAAATAAAAAGGACAAGGACAAGATTGTGGATCATGTGAAATCAGCTGTGTGATGATGTCAACAATAATATCAAAGAGTGGAGAAAAGGATGGAGGAGATGGAGAAATTTCTCAGTATGCGGATGCAGGATCAGTATCAGTGTTGCGTCCTGGTCAGCTTAGTGCTGATTCAAGAGAAAGCTAAAAGCCTGTATGAAGACTTGAAGGAGAAACATGGAAAAGACTCGGAGAGCACGTTTTTTAATGCCAACCATAACTGGTTTCATTGGTTCAAGGCTGGAGCCAACGTTCATAATGTAAAAGTAAGTGGCGAGGCAGGAAATTCAGATTTGATAACCACCTGGGAATTTCCTGAAATGCTTTGAGAAATTATTGATGAAGGCACATATTTACTTGAGCAGGTTTTTAATGTGGATGAGATAGAACTATGCTGTAAGAGGATACCAGACGGAAGTCACATCAGTAAGAAGGAAAACTTGATGCCAGACTACAAAGCAGTGAAGGATGGGCTAACTGCTAGCTGTTGCTGGGTGGCAATGCTTCCAGTGATATGAAGCTGAAGTCTCTCTTAGTTTATCATTCAGAGAAACCAAGAGCCCTTAAAAACAAAACCAAGGTTGTGTGGAAGAGTAACCCCAAAACCTGGGTCACATAGGTCATTTTCCAGGACTAGTTTTTCCATCACTTCATCCTGAAGTTAGAGAAATATTGCTTAGAGGAGGATTCCCCATTCAATGTTCTTTTGCTGCTCAACAATGCTCTGGGCCACCCTCCTCCATTTATGGATGACTTTCATCCCAGGGTCAATGTAGCATATCTGCCACAAACACTACATTCTTTCTCCAATCTATGGACTAGGGAGTCATTGCAACTTTCAAGAAATAGTATTCAAGTCACACTTTTTTGCCAGCCAGTGAAGGCAAGTGATGAATCAGGAAAAATCTTGTGGTAATTTTGGAAGGGCTATAATATCTGCAAGGTCATAAAAACATTGACTGCATGGAGTGAGGTTATGGCCATCATAATTTGGAAGAATTTTTGCCAAATTTGTTCCTGATTTTCATGGATTTGAGAAGGTGGATGAGGAGAGAAAGGGTCTACAGCAACCTAGTGACCCTCAGTGGAATCTGGAGGAGGATGGATCTGCAGGAGTATGACTTCATTGAACTCCTTCCTATGCATCACAAGGAGCTCACTAATGAAGACCCGAGGGGATTGGAGATCCAGTGGAAGAATGAAGAGAGACAAGAGGAAGAAGTAACTAAATAACTGAAGAGATTCATGACTCAGGCAATGTCAAGGGCATTGTCTTTATTTAAGGAGGCAAAGTTAGTTTTTGAGGCACTGGACCAGAATGTGGAATGGTACACAAAAGTTGCAGCAGCCATTCAGAATGCATTCCAGTGCTACCATGTCATCTATGATAAGAAAAAAAGAGCTACTACCCAGACATCACAGGACTGCTTTTTTTTAAGAGGTAGATAGAATTGAAACCAGCAAGAAACTACAACCTGCAGAATCTAAGTCCAGCATGAGTGAAATTGGAGCTTGCCCTCCACCTCCTATTGCTGACATCCTTCAACTCTAGCATCTCTCACCCTCTCTCCCTCTTCCAGTCAATAACTGTTCTTGTTTATTCACTGGATGCCAGCTATTGTACTATACTACTTTTCAAAGTACTGTACTCTAAGACAAAAAATGTTTTCCTTATTTCTTGTGTTTGTTTTTTATGCATTATTTAAGTGAGATGTATTATAAACCTGTTACAGTACAATACCATCAGCCCAATAGTTGCATACCTAGGTTAACTTTGTTGGGCTTATGAACAAATTGGACTTATGAACACACCCTTGGAAAGGAACTCAGTCATAGGTAGGGGACTGACTATTTTTTTACATTTTCACACTTTTGCTTGTGTCAGGAGAAGCAGGGATAATTTAGTTATTTAATTCTGAATGTTTTGCCAAAACAAAAATTTGGGCTAAAATTATAGAGTCATGTACAATTTTTTAATATATATATTTTACTGTTTTCACATATATATGTATAATATATAGTGCATAATAAAGTAACTAGCATGTTTAACTATGAAGTTTATATGCAATATTATATGCATTAGTCATTATTCCACTATACTTATGGGAAAATTTAGAGTTAGAAATCTATTTGCACATTAAACTCATAAAATGCTAGTGACAATTTAAATAATATTTAATAGGCATTTTTTTGCAATTTTTAACAGTAGTAGTGAATATGACTAAGATAATTAAGTATTGTCCCTGGGAAATGAATATATAAAATTCCATGTATGGGTTTTGTGAGAATTTAAGAAATTAATCAGAGATGTTTGGGTAATGTAGTAATTTCTTTGAAGACAAACATTTAGCTAAAGAAATTAGGCAAATTTATGTTTTATAACCTTAGAATGATGTCTATTCCTTATCATGTGTTTCCACAGTACATTGCTTATAACTCCAGTAAAACATTTAACTTAGTTTCACCTTTTTTAGTAACTGTCAAAATAGGAATGATTCTCCATTAAGACCACAGGGTCTTATAGGGTAAGAGTAAATGTATTTGATGTAGTAACACAATCATTGTTCATTGTTTAATGAATTCATAAGACATCATATGTGATTTTGTTCTCTCAGGACAAAATCTCTCTTAGGGTATTTTAATCCTTAAACCAATTTGACTGCCTATATATCTCTCAAATTTACCCCCAACATGTTATTTCCATGGATATTGAAGTTTAATTTTTTCAATTATTTTCTGAATTATAATGATAACCCATTAAATAATCTGTCTGTAACTAGACTTGCCTTTCTTATAATTTATCTTCTACACTGCTGCCAAATTGGTCTTTCTAAATGTTAATCTGATCAGATCACTCTCTGCTTGCCCCTACTTTATTAACCAGAACCCTGACAGGACTGTGATGTCACGCACAAATGGGGCAATGGAGAAGAGTTAAATGAAGGGACTGTCCTTATGTCCCTTCCTGAGGTCCACAAAGACATAAGCAAGATCAAAGGAATGGTGAAGACCTCAGCACTCTCAACAGAAGAAAGCCATCGCCACAAGGCATCGTAAAAGGGAAAAGGAGAGGGCCTTTACCAAAACCAGGCAAGAGAGCTACAGCCACAGGAAGTGGCCACCAGATGAGACGTGTTCCTAGGCAGAGGAAGGCAGCCATTGCCACATCTCATTGATTTGGATCAGGTATCCGAGAAGTAGAGCATAAGGCAGTTAGTCTTGTGTAAGTGATCTTTGAGGAAGTACTCAGCTGACTCTATAAGGGAGTGAAGTGAAGTGAAGTCTCTCAGTACTATCCGATCCTTTGCAACCCCATGGACTGTAGCCTACCAGGCTCCTCCATCCATGGAATTTTCCAGGCAAGAGTTGCTGGAGTGGGTTGCCATTTCCTTCTCCAATAAGGGAGTAAGGAGAGTGAAAAAGGCAAAGGATGAAGCTAGGCAAAAAAAAAAAAAATGATATCAGGAAAGGTTTAGGCTCAATTTAATCCCATGGGATACTTCAGAACATAGACCAAAGCTAGAAGTATTCTTGCCCAGAGAAAGAAGGGTTTCACTTCCTTATCTGTGCATTAGACAGGCATTGGAGACTGTTTGACCCTGGGGGAGGAGAGAGTTTAACTTCTCAGAAGTCTCGGTGTGATAGCTTTAGACAGCCTAAGGCAATCCTCCAGAAAAATACCCCAATTTGAGCAATTACCAGCCAAGCCCTATAGCCACTGGGGGGATGGGTGCACTAGCCCAGCCCCAGCTCTTCCCATCTGTTTTCAGCTTCCTCAGAACTTGACTTGGTCTAAATTTCTGGGAAAATTTGTAAAAGAAGCATTAATGGGATGAATTGCAGCATTCTTTGCTTCAATTGATTTAAAATTTGTGATACAATCACCTTCTGCTTCTTTTTGTTGATGTTTATTCACTAAATCATGTCCAACTCTTTGTTACACCATGGCACTTAACCCTTCTTTTAAATTCCTCTTATTCTCACCTAGAGCTTCAGATGGCCTCAGTAGCTTATTTGGTGAGACGTTCATTCTCATCACTGAGACTTGATACCGCCATTATCATACCCTTACTAGGCAATGATTGCTGTTCTAGTTGATTTATAATTTGGTTAGGCATGGAAGTATTAAGAAATATCCTGTAGTTCACCTAAGTACAAAGCATATTCCTCTATGCTCCTATTAAGTAACAGCAACCATACCTCCTTGGGATTATCAGGTTAAAATACCCACGTGTAAACAATTGTGCCAGTGTGGTAACTCCAGTCAATAGGGTCGCAAAGAGTGGGACACAACTGAAGCGACTTAGCATGCATGTATCCCTCTTCTAGGAAATAGGCCCACAGGATCTTCAGTTGAGCAAACAGGAAACAAAAATTCTTCCAGTCAGGCCAGGAGTGCTTGTGAAGTGGAGTCATTCCTTCCTCCATCTCTTGGTTTCTGTTCTCATTGAAATATATGGTCAATGATTCAAGATAAGTATACTACTTTCTAAAGGATAGTGTCCTCATTACAGGTTATCATCTCCAAACTGGTATTGCAGATGTACCTTAAATGGACATTCCCATGGTCTAAACAGGTCAGCAGCCTCTAGATGAGTCAATATATGGTAACACTAGAGGATTTGTTTGCCATGTTCCCATCATCATGTTTCTTTTGCCATTAAATGTGTATCTTGATCTGAGGAGATAATATATGAGATCTTATTCTATAGGTCACTCTGTGAGCCATTGTGTGTAATGTTAGTTGTGATGCAAGAGAAGGTATGTGACAGCAAAAAAGGTAAACATATACTTGGATTATTTGTCACTCTGCTCAAGAAAAATTATTACCCTTGTCAGAATAAGAGAGGCCCAGTGTTATCCAGTTACCATCATCAAGTGTCTGGTTGGTGTTCTCAGAGTATGGTATTATAGCAGGGGTTCAGCACTGGAATCTGTTTCTAGATCAGACAGACATTTAGCTGTGGCATCAGCTAGATCAATTTGTGTGAGAAGGAAGCCCATAATATTCAGTTCAGTGATACTCCCTATCTGTGTCATCATGGCCACTCCATTCAAGAGTCTACTCAGCAAGCACAGAAGCTGGTTTATAATCTATCAGATCAGTCATCCTCCATACCTGGTTAACATATTATAATAAATTCTTCTTATTTTATGTCTATTTCTTTTTGTCTATCCATATTCTTCCCTGGACATCCTTGCCCCTAAATTGGCAATTTTACTTCTTATATGCCTCCAACCAATTAGCCAAGCCATTCACCACTGTCTATGCATTCCTGTATATCTTTATGTGGAGACACAGGTCTCTCAACAAAATTGGATGTTGAATAGTACTGACCAAAGTCCTCTCTATAGTTCGAATTTTCTCATCACTATCATCTTTCAAGGCAGCCTCTGAGTGGGGATATACTGTAACAGCAACCCATTTTGGACCCAAACTAAAACTCCAACCTAAACTGTGCATGGACCAAGTCTGGGTTGTTTTCTTCTTCCCCTAAGCTGGTCACAAAGAATCACCCACGAGACCACAATTGTGAGTTTTGTGAGTGGTATCTTTTGAGACTGTGCTGGGTGACATGCAACTCCAGATGCTTATTTGCCCATCTTACTTACACACTTAAGGCTGATCTAAGATGTAAACCTTCCTACTTATTTTTATAAGTAACTGCTGCTTAGGTGCTAAAGCTTATGGCTCGGTCAGTCTGACATGAGCCAATTGACAGTGAGCAGCTCTAGCATCACAGGGGCTTGACGTCCCTTAGCCAGATATTTATTCTACCTGTGATCTTGACGACCAAGGAGAAACTCTACTGCCATTCCACAATGGAAGTACGGAAGAGGATGTCTGAATTACAGGAAATCTGTTACGGCATCTCTTAGTATTATTACGCTCTGTAATTAAGGTCAATGGAAAAGCACAACCACCTAATTCAAACAGAACTATCAATAGCACAGAACCTTTGGAAATGAAAGTTTGGGTCACCCCAACACATAAAGAATCATGACCAGCTGAGGTGCTTGCTGAGGGCAAAAGAAATACAGATTGAATAGCAGAAACAGGTATTTATAAATACCAGTTATGACTATGTGCCTAGCATCAGAAACAAGGACTATAATTACCTTGAGCATTTCTTTCTAATTTTGTTATGAATAAACTTAGTGTGTATTATACATATATTAAGCAAATAGCCTTGTTTTCTTTCCTCTCATATTTCCTTACCATGTAACATTAGATTTACTTACTTTCTATCAGTTTTTAAGTATTGTTAATTTTAAATCATAGTATTTAAGTTATGGGGGGCTTCCCAGGTGGCACTAATGGTAAAGAACCTGCCTGCCAATGCAAGTAGACATAAAGAGATGCAGGTTCGATCCCCGGGTTGGTAAGATTCCCTGGAGGAGGGCACAGCAACCCACTCCAGTATTCTTGCCTGGAGAATTCCATGGACAGAGGAGCCTGGCCAGCTGCAATCCATGGGGTTGCACAGAGCCAGACATGACTGAAGTGACTTAGCATGCACACATGCATTTAAGTTATGGGATAGCAGGAGAAGAGTAAACATCACTCAAGGATTTTACTTCCTCCACTGGAGAAAATATTAGTGCATTTTCAGTTGTATGCAGGGTAGTTGTATCATGTAAGGTGGAACTATGACTTTTTTATTATTTGGAGGTTAAGTGTGATTTAAGAAAACATGTAGAGGGGAGGAAACCAAGATGGCAGAGTAGGAGGACACAGAGCTAATCTCCCCCAAAACACATCAAAAATACATTTACCTGTGAATCAATGTTCGCTTAGAACTGGAGATGGTCAGAAAGACTTTTAAGCATCCAAGGCTGTAAGATCCACATGGAGTCATGTAGCAAGGGGAGAAAAGTGATCATGTAGGGACCTTTGCCCCCAAAAAGTGACACAGAAGAGGATTAAACAGGCTCTGAGAGCCAGCCTGGGGAATTAGTGGTTGGAAGCACATATGTCAGAGACTTGGAGCCCGAAATCCCTTATCTGGCTTGAAAACCATGGACTGACTGAGGAGCTGTAAGAAGTCTAGACTCCAGTCATGAGGAGCACACACACACTTGCTAACTCCTCAAATACATTGGGGGAACCAGATTTAAGCTGCCAAGGACTTTAGCTGGTTTCCCGCAGCCATTCCAATGTGCACCCCAGCCTGAGAGTAGGGCAAAGGTAACCACAACCAAGAAAGGAATGCATTTGAGGGCCACAAAGCCAGTCTGGACTCAGTAAAGCACATGAGTGGGGCAAAGGCAGCTGTTCCTGGAGCACATGAAAGCAGTGGAATCAGGACTGGTCTGGAACTCTAACTGGCATGCCGGTACCACTCCATAGTTGATCATTGCAGCTCCTCTTGCTCCAGAACTGCTCACCTCTGTGGTGAGGTGAGGGTGCTGGGAGCTAAAAGAGAACACACTTAGTGGGAACAGAAATAGCTCAGACCAGATCCTTAGGGTTTCTTCTCCAGCAACTTGGGACCCAATCCTACACCCAATAAGGCAGTGTTGATCACTAAGCAGAGGAGAAACTCAAGCTCCCACCTGATTCTGGCTCTAGACACCCCATCCACAGCCCCACCTTCCACTAAGCTAATGGCTGGAAGCACATATTGAGGGAAGACATGACTCACGCTCAGTTCAGATCCAGTTATCCCACCAGAGTCAGTGGGCACACATGGACTCAATGGGGATGCTGGCACATAAGTACACTATTTCAGGATCAGGATAGATAATGATCTTACCTAATTTCAAGAGACAAAAATTAATTTAAGCAAAATAAGAAGACAGAGCGATTTGTTTCAAATTAAAGAACAAGAAAAAAACCTGAAAAACAACTAACATAAGAGAGAAACATAATTTACCAGATAAATAGTTCAAAAACTTAGTAATGAAATGTAAATTGAACTTTGGAAAAGAATAGATGAACGCAGTGAGTATTGTAATAAGGAACTGTAAATATTAAAAAGAACTGGTCATAACTGAAATACAAACACACTAGAAGTAATTAACAGTCGACTAGGTAAACAGAAGATTCTATAAGTAATTTAGAAGATAAAATAACAGAAATCACTCAGCTAGAACAGCAAAAGGAAAGCTAAGTTAAAAGGGGGAAAATAGTTTAAGGAACCTATGGGAGAACATCAATACCATATTTGTAATATGGAATCCCAGAAGGAAAAAAAAAAGAAAGAGAGAGAGAGAAAAAAGGGTCAAAAATGTATTTGATGAAATTATGGCTGAAAATTTCTTGAATCTGAAGAAGGAATTCTGTAGCCCTCCAGGCTCCACTGTCCACGAAATTCTCCAGGCAAAAATACTGGAGCGGGTAGCCATTCACTTCTCCAGGTGATCTTCCCAACACAGGAACGAAACCCAGTCTCCTGCATTGAAAGCAGATTCTTCACTCTCTGAGCCCACCAGGGAAGCCTACAAAAAGCACAGGGAGCCCCAGGTAAGATGACGTGAAACAAATCCACCTCAGACATATTATAATTAAAATAGAAAAGACAAAGAGAAAATTCCAAAGGCAGCAAGAGAAAAACAAAAAGTAACATATAAGGGAACCCCCTAAGGCTATGAGTTGATTTTTCTGTAGATATTTTGCAGGCCATAAGGGAGTACCTTGATGTATTTAAAATCCTGGGAGGGAAAAATCTACAACCTAGGATACTGCAGACAGCAAAATTACCATTCAGAATTGAAGGAGAGACAAAGAACTTATCAGACAAGCAGAAACGAAAGCAGTCCATCAATACCAAACTGACACTGAAAAAAATGTCAAAGGATCTTCCTTAAGTGAAAAACAAAAGGCTACAACAGAAGTAAGAATTTATAGAAAGGAAAAATCCCACTAGTAAGGCTAACTATATAGTAAAGGCTGTGGATCAACTACTTAAATAATCTAGTAGAAAGATTAAAAAACAAAAACTGCAAAATCAACTATAACTACAATAAACAATTAAGGAATAAACACAAAGATGTAAAATATGACATTAGAAAGACAAAATGTGGGAGGGAAATAAAAAATGTAGCTATCTTAGAATATCTACATATATCTATAAGTTCTTGAACTTAAACATCTACGAATTTAAAACAAATATATATAGTTATAGGTCAACATATATGAAATCAATGGTAACAACAGATCAAAACCTACAATAGATACACAAAAACTAAAGATAAATATACCAAGTATACCATAAATAAAATTATCAACCACAAGGGAAGAAACTAAGAGGACAGAAGACTACAAAACAACCAGAAACCAACTTACAAAGCAGCAGTAAACACATACCTGTCAATAATCACTTCACATGTCAATGGATTAAATGCTCTGATCAAAAGACAAAGGGTGACTCATTAGAAAAAAAAAAGTTATGCTGCTTATAAGATATTCACTTCAGAGCTAAAGAAACCCACAGAGTTTAGGTGAGGGAATGGAAAAAGATGTTTCATGCAAACAGAAACAACAAGAAACCTTGGGTAGCAGTACAAAACAGACTTTGAGACAAAGTCTACAACATAAAGCAAAGAGGGGAATTATATAATGATAAACAGATAGTACAAGAAAAGAATATAGAATGTGTTAGTATATATGCACCTAATAAATGAGTATTAAATATATAAAGCATATTTTAACAGACATAAAGAGAGCGATTTATAAGTACGTAATAATAATATGGAACTTTAACAGCCTTGCTACATCAATTTACATAACCAGACAGAAAATCAATAAGGAAATAGCAGTCTTAAATGAAAATAAAAACACAACTTTCCAAAATCTATGGAATGCAGCAGAAGAAATTCTAAGAGGGAAGTTTATGCAAAATAGGCCTGTCTCAAGACACAAGAAAAACTTCAACAAAAAAGAAACCCTAACCTATCATCATTAAGAATTAGAAAAAGAACAAACACAGCCCAAAGAAGCAGAAATAAGAAAACAGTAAAGATTAGAGAGAAAAATAAATTAAATAGAGATTTAAAAAAAGCAATAAAAAGATCAGTGAAATCAAAATCTAGTGTTTTGAAAAAAATAAGCAAAATTTATAAGCTTTTAGCCAGGTTCATCAGGAAATAAAGAGAGAGGGTGCAAATAAACAGAATAAAAAATGAAAGAGTAGAAATAAAAACCAATATTAAAGAGATATATACAGTCATAAGAAACTAAGAAAAGTTACATGCCTATAAACTGGACAATTTAGAAGAAGCAAATAAATTTTTAGAAACATACAATCTTCCAAGACTGAACCAGGAAGAAACAGACAACCAAAACAGATTGATAACTAGTAGTGAAATTGAATTTAGAATAAAAATCTTCTAGTAAATCAAAGATCAGAACCTTATGGTTTCACAGGTGAATTACATGAAACATAAAGCTAATACGCCAAACTATTCCCAACAAATCAAAGGGAACAGAACACTCTAAAACTCATTCTATGAGGTCAGCATTACCCTGATATGAAAACCAAAGGCACTACAAAAGAGCAAGTTCAGACCAATATCTCCAATGATTATAGATGTAAAAATCCTCAACAAAACTAGCAAATATAATTCAAATGTATATAAAAAAAGATCATACATCATGATCAAGTGGGATTTATTCCACAAACACAAGGATGGCTCAATACTAACAAATCAATCAATGCCATAAACCATGTCATCAAAAAGAAGGATAAAACTAACAGTATCATCTCAATAGATGTAAACAAAATCACTTGATAAAACTCTGATCAAAATGGGTATAGACAGAACATATGTCAACATAATAAAGACCATTTATGAGAAATCCACAGCTAATAACATACTGTTAGTGAAAAGCTGAGAGCTTTTCCTCTAAAATCATGAACAAGTTAAGGATGCCCATTCTTGCCACTTCCATTAACGCAGCACTGAATGTCCTGGCCACAGCAATCAGACAAGAAAAAGAAATAAAAAGTATCCAAAATGGAAGGAAAGAAGTAAAACTGTCACTATTTATAGATAAAATAATACTATATATAGAAAATCCTAAAGTTTCCACCAAAAAAACTATTAAAACTAACAAATGAATTCAGTAAAGTTGTAGGATACAAAACTAACACACATAAATCTGTTGCTATTCTATATACTAATAATGAACTATCAGAAAGAGAAGGAATAAAACTATCTTGCTTAAAATTACATCAAAAAGAATAAAGTAACTATAAAGAAACTTAACCAAAGAGATGAAAGACTATACCCCCAAAACTATAAAACACTGATGAAGGAAATTAAAGATGATACAAATGGAAAAGTACCCTGTGCTTTTGGATTAGAAGAATTAATATTGGTAAAGTGTCCATACTACCCAAAATAAACAACATATTGAATGTGATTATTATCAAAATACTCATAACATTTTTCACAGAACTAGAACAAATAATTTATATGGAACCACAAAAGACCCCAAATTACCAAAGTTATCTTAAAAAAAAAAAAAAGCTAAAAATATCACACACCCTGAATTCAGAAAATAATGCAAAGCTACAGTAATCAAAACAGTATAGTACTGGCACAAAAGCAATCACATAGATCAATGGAGCAGAATAGAGAGCCCAGAAACAAACACATGCAACTATGGTCACTTAATCTATGACAAAGGAAGCAAGAATATACAATGGGACCATCTCTTCAATAAGCAGCACTGGGAAACTTGGACAAGTACATGTGAAATAATTCAATTAGAATACCACATACAAAAGTAGAATCAAAGTGGATTAAAGATCTAAATGTAAGACTGTAAATCATGAAATTCCTAGAAGAAAACACAGTCAGAACACTGTGATAAAAATCATAGCAATATTTCTTTTACATCTGTTCCTAAGGCAAAAGAAAGAAAAGGAAAAATAAACAAACGGGACCTAATTAAACTTAATTTTTTTGCACAGCAAGGAAAATCATCAGCAAAATGAAAAAACAAACTACTAAATAGAGAAAATATTTGCTAATGATATAACTGATAAAGGATTAGTAACCAAAATATATAAGGAGTTCATACAACTTAATATGGAAAAAAAAAAACCCTCAATTTTAAGATGGGGGAAAAAACCTGAATAGACAATGAAATATTACTTACCCACACAAATGAATGAAATTTTTCCAGTTTCAACAACATGGATGGACCTTGAAGGTATTATGTTTAATGAAATAAGTTAGATAGAGAATGACATATACTGTATGTTATCATTTATATGTAAAATCTAAAAAAAGATAAAGCAAATGAATGAATAAAAAAAAAAACAGAAACAGACTCACAGATATAGAGAATAATATAATGGTTACCAACAGGAAGAGAGAATGAGGGAGGGGCAAGATAGGTGTAGCAGATTTGGAGGCACAAACTATCATGTATAAAATAAATAAGCTATAAAATATCTTGTGCAGAACAGAGAATATAACCAATATTTTATAATAACTTTAAGTATAGTATAATTAAAAAAATATTAGATCACTATGTTGTACATCTGAAACTAATATAAATTTAAATCAATTGTACTTCAATAAAAATATATAATAAAATTGAAATTAAACATATGTAGATGCCAAGTTATCAGAGGTGAACTTGTGATGGTTAATTTTGTGTGTCAATTTAACTGGGCTAAGGGATGCCCAGATATCTGTAAAACATTATTTATGGGTATGTCTATGAGGGTATCTCTAAAGAAATTAGCATTTGAAACAGTAAATTGAGTAAAGAAGATGTTCCTTACCAATGCAGGTTGGCATCATCCAATATACTTAGGACTTAAAAGGTAAAGAAAGGGTTAATTTGCCTTCTGCCTGAGCTAAAATATCTATCTTCTGTCCTCAGATACTGGTGCTCCCGTTTTTCTGGGCTTTAGACTTTGACTGAATTATACCACCAGGTCTTCTGGGTCTCCAGCTTGCAGATGGCAGATTGTAGGACTTCTTGGCCTCCACAATCATACAAGCCAAGTCCTATTATAAATGCACACACATATATAATTTCATTTATATTTGTAAAATATAAATATATTTTGTATATTATTGCTTCTGTTTCGCCAAAGAACCCAAACTAATACACTATGTCCAACAGCATTCCAGCAATTGCATTTTGAACAATGTGCTCTGTTGCAGCTGGCATGCTCTTTTTCCAAAAATTTCAGTTGCCTGTTTGAAACTTTTTTGTTGGGGCTTGCCAGAGACTCCATGCACAAATAATGCATGCACCATTATAAGATCTTCTGGGTCACATGACCCAAGTGGTATGACTACTCGTACTATAGCCTCTGCATGTCCTGTCTTGCTCAGGGCCCCGACTGAAACCTGGCATCTTTCCACATCACTTGCTGAATCATTCAGTAGAGTGTGATGTTTGCTGCTCACTGCTCCTTATTTAGGGCTAGGACGCACAAGGTATAGTAATTTCCCCTTTACCTTAGACTAGTGCCCCAGATCGTTGACTTGCTAAAAGGGTCACAGATTTGACAAACCACCACATCTTCATATAACATATCTTTCCTACTCTCTGAAGCACATGTGTCTTATCATGGCATCCAGAGCCACCTAGGTTGTGTATTCCATTTTCTCTGAAATTCTGCTCCTCTCACTATCAAGACAGTTGCCTACTCACCAGTTCAGTATGCTCTCCAGCTACAGGTGACAAGGATCTCTTTAAAGACTGCCAAGGAGGACCTTTCACTTTCACGCTTATCTTTAAATAGATGATTAATTATTTTGTCTCCTTACTGTACCAGCAGACATTCACCAGTAACTACCCAATTCCATATTCCTTAATTTTACTATTTTTCCTGAACCTTTTGAATGCCAGTGACCCTGTAAAAGTTAGCACATCTCCATCATCTTAGCAAGTGTACTGCTACAATATCCAAGGAACTATCAAGTCACCATTTATCATTAGGGACAGGGTCTTTATTGCCATCCAGTTGGTATATGATCCAAATCCAAAATTGCATCTTTAAAAATTTGCTTGACAGGACCATTTCTGACATAAGTTATCTTAAAACAGGCTCCCTAGAATCAGAGTCTTAGGCAGAGGATCTTCAGCAAGTGATTTATTTAGAGTGCTCTTGAGATCAACATTTAAAGAGGGGAGGGAAAGAGGACAGGGCAAGAGAAGAAGCTAGACAAAGATGTGGTTTAAGGAGAAATTCATCCTTAACCTGAACACATGAAGAGCTCTGGAGTCTCAACTGTTTACAGACGTTGCACTACTTATATCCAGGGGTGTTGAGCTGTTATACCCTTATGTTAGTCAACCACTGATTACTGATCACTGCTAAAGTGGAGGGTTGCATAACTTTCTAGGCAGTGCTCACTAGCTAAAATCTCTCCTCTCCTTGATCATGCTCATGTATGCATCCTCAGTAGTGGCCAACACGTGGCAATCCCATGGACTGTAGCCCACCATGCTCCTCTTTCCATAGAGTGGGTTGCCATTTCCTACGCTAGAGGATTTGCCTGACCCGGGGATTAAACCCACGTCTCCTGCATTGGCAGGCAGACTCTTTACCACTGCACCACCTGGGAAGCTCAAAGGCCTTCCCCATTACAGCTAAAATATAAGTTGTCAGTAACCAGCACCTGCAGCATCTGGGGGATGACTATGACTGTACCATTCTGACAAACAAGATGAGTTTGGGCACCAGCAAGAGTTGACTCATTAGAGAAGACCCTGATGCTGGGAAGGATTGAAGGCAGGAGAAGGGGACGACAGAGAATGAGGTGGTTGGATGGCATCACTGACCCAATGAACATGAGTCTGAGCAAGCTCTGGGCAATGGTGGACAGGGAGGCCTGGCAAGCTGCAGTCCATGGGGATCACAAAGTATTGGACACGACTGAGCAACAAAGACCTGACACACTGGTCCAATTCCCCTCAAGCTCTCTGATTTCTTAAAGATGTTTCTCTTTGATTAGAGGGTAAGAGAGACCAGAGATGCAAGTATAAAGATTCACTTCCTAGGACACAGAGCAGGAGATGATTGCAGCAAGAATGTAGAGGAGCACACAGGAGAAAAGGTCCTGTATTTTTACATAAAACCATTTGGGGCTCTCTCACAACCTATAAGATTAAGCCAAAGTCCTCAGCACTGCAGGCTTTTCATTGTCTGCCTTAAAGCTTTATACTTCATGGCTATTCACCTGATATAACATATGCTCTGACCAACACTTCTCAGACTTTTATTTCTGAAATCTTTATCTTCTTGCCTGGTATTTCCCTTCCCAATCTCATTACATCTTCCTACAACCCTACCACAACTACTACTGTGCCAAACACACACATACATAGCTTTATCCTAACAACAATCACTCTACTCTAGTTTTGTTTTTTTTTTAATAAGTCCATTTTCCAAATGGATCTTGAATTACTTGAGAAGAGGGATGGGTTTTTTTGTTGTTGTTGCATTGCTTTGACAGAGTAGCAATGAGTGAATGAATGAAAGAAATAATGAATGATTCATTCATATCTTTCAAGGTTCAGTTTCAAGTAACATAATTTTAAAGCCAACTCTAGCCTCTCCTTCCTGTCTCAAATTTGAGATGCCCCCTCTTTTCATCACCCTTTACCTATATTTTCCACAGAACTTACCACAGGGCATTACATAGGTTAGGTCAGGTGCCTGTCTCCTGCACTGGAATATGAACCTTTCATCATTACATTTCCAGTGTCTGGCAAACAATATTTCCTTGAAGAATATAAAAGATGGATAAATGACTGAATGAGTGAATGAGTGTAATAGACAGTGACAAACCATACAATTTCCAAGAAAAGGAGATTTTTTTTTTAGAATCAAAAGAAGAATTGCAAATTACAATGGAATTTTAATATGTGGTATGCTCAATGGCTGCACAATATTTTACAGAGTATCACAGACAGACAGATGATAGACAGCCTATACAGAAAGAGAGATAAGGAGGTAGAGATACAGATAGACTTCAGTCAGTTCAGTTCAGTCACTCAGTTGTATCTGACTCTTTGTGACCCCATGGACTGCAACATGCCAGGCCTCCCTGTCCATCACCAAATCCCAGAACTTACTCAAACTCATGGACATTGAATCGGTGATGCCATCCAACCATCTCATCCTCTGATGTCCCTTTCTCCTCCTGCCTTCAATCTTTCTCAGCATCAGGGTCTTTTCCAATGAATCAGCTCTTCGCATCAGGTGGCCAAAGTATAGGAGTTTCAGCTTCAGCATCAGTCCTTCCAATGAATATTCAGGACTGATTTCCTTTAGGATGGACTGGTAGGATCTCCTTGCAGTCCAAGGGACTCTCAAGAGTCTTCTCCAACACCACAGTTCAAAAGCATCAGTTCTTCGGCACTCAGCTTTCTTTATAGTCCAACTCTCACATCTGTACATGACTACTGGAAAATACATAGCTTTGACTAGATGGACCTTTGTTGGCAATGTAACATCTCTGCTTTTTAACATGTTGTCTAGGTTGGTCATAACTTTTCTTCCAAGTAGCAAGTGTCTTTTAATTTCATGGCTGGTAACCATCTGAGGTGATTTTGGAGCCCCAAAAAATAAAGTCTCATGCTGTTTCCATTGCTTCCCCACCTATTTGCTATGAAGTGATGGGACCAGATGCCATGATCACATGGACCACAACCTTATCTAACTCAATGAAACTATGAGCCATGCCATGTAGGGCCACCCAAGACAGACGGGTCATGGTGAAGAGTTCTGACAAAACGCGGTCCACTGGAGAAGGGAATGGCAACCCTCTTCAGTATTCCTGCCTTGAGAACCCCATGGACAGTATGAAAAGGCAAAAAGATAACACTGAAAGATGAACTCCCCAGGTCAGTAGGTGCCCAATATGCTACCGGAGATCAGTGGAGAAATAACTCCAGAAAGAAGGAAGAAATGGAGCCAAAGCAACAATAACATCCAGTTGTGGCTGTGACTGGTGATGGAAGTAAAGTCTGATGCTGTAAAGAAAAATATTGCATAGGAACCTGGAATGTTAGGTCCATGAATCAAGGCAAATTGGAAGTGGTCAAACAGGAGATGGCAAGAGTGAACACTGACATTTTAGGAATCAGCGAACTAAAATGGACTGGAATGGGTGAGTTTAGCTCAAATGACCATTTTATCTACCACTATATATGCGCAAGAATCCCTTAGAAAAAATGGAGTAGCCATTAGAGTCAACAAAAGAGTCTGAAATGCAGTACTCGGATGCAATCTCAAAAACGACAGAATGATCTCTGTTCATTTCCAAGGCAAACCATTCAATATCATAGTAATCCAAGCCTAAGCCCCAACCAGTAATACGGAAGAAGCTGAAGTTGAACAGTTATATGAAGACCTACAAGACGGTTGGATGGCATTACTGATTCAATGGATATGAACTTGGGAAACTCTGGGAGATGGTGAGGGACTGGGAGGCCTGGCGTGCTACAGTCCATGGGGTCACAAAAAGTCAGACACAACTTGGCAATGGAACAACATTTAAGTTAATGTGTTTAATGCCCTCACACTGCTAATTTGTTAATATATTTAGAGTATTATTGGCACAAAGATTTCTCAGTATCTGATTAATCTCTAGAATGACAGCCTTTAGACAAAATAGCTTTTAAACACCTTGATCTGAAAGTTGTGACTTTCCGAATTCAAGACTTATTTAATTCAAAAAGCTGCTCTTACAGAAATAGCCTTTATGTTATTCTTTGGGGTCATCTTTCAGTGAGCTGCTGCATACCACATGTGTGAATGCTACAGCACAGAGTCTCAGTTGTTTATGAACTTTGTTGAGAACAAAGGTTTATTTGCATAAAGTCTAATCGCTTTTGACAAGATTGTAGCTCTTCTAATGGTGATAACAGTCATCTGTTTCTCTAAGCACTCGATTAAAATAAAGCGAGGAGATGAAAGGGTGTTTAAACACATTTCAGACTAATTAATAATGCCAGTCTAAACTAACTGGAAAGACAAGCATGTTCTCTTGGTGTTCCTCCTCATCTTGATCCTTAGTAAAGCAATGTGTATGCACCCACAGTTCCCAGGCTCAGGCTCAGTTTGATTATTTTTATCCAATTTCTTTACCTCTTCAATTATTCTTTATCTTACCAGAAACAAAAATAAAAACATGCTGTATTTTCTATAATTAAATCACCTCTTTTAGTTTTCCTGTACCTACTCTTTTATTTTGAAGCTACATGGGGCAGTTCTGCATTGCTCAATATTGTCCATTTTTTCCCCCAATCTTATGACTTCTTCTACCTTAAAATATAAAGGAAAATTTTAAGAGTTGGAAGGAACCATAGGATAGATTTATCTGGTCTTCTACTTTTATCTGTGTCAACAATTTAAATCTAGAGAAACTGCACAAGTGAGTAGGTGACTATGCTAGGAAGAGAATTCTGTTTTCCTGATTAATATTCTCTGAGTCTCCACTTATCCCACACTACTATTAAGACACTATTAATGTCTCTATTCACCCATCCCTTTATGAGTTCATACATGTAAGCTCTTAGAATCTTAGAACTTAGTGCCTGCTGCACATAATATTTATTAATACCTTATTTTTCTTATAATTAACTATTATTTAATTATTTCATTATAGGTAATTAGAATTTTTGTTAAATCAGAACCATATGAATAATTGTCTATAATATATTTACATTGCCTCTCCCTTCAAGGAAAATCACTGTACTTTATAAAAACTCATTAAGATAGGTAGAATAATAGACCTTCCCAAAGACATCTGAACCTTAATTCCTCAAACCTGAATATGTCATATTTCATGGCAAAGGGAGAAGAATTAAAGTTGTAGAAGGAATGAAGTTTCTAATCAACTGACTTTGAGTTGAGGAGATTATTTTGGATTATCCTAATGAGACCAAAGTTATCTCAAAGGTCTTTATAAGTGCAAGACAAAGGCAAAAAAAGGGAGAAGAAGAGAGTTGGCAGTGAGAAAAGGACTAGCTCAGAGTTGCTCACTCTGAAGATGGAGGAAAAGAGCCAAACCTGAGGAATGCAGGTGGCATGGAGAATCTGCAAAGAAAAGGAACAGAGCCTCCAGAGCAGTAGGAAGCCCTGGAGACATTTTCATTATAGCCCAATGAGACCCACTGCAGTCTCCCGAACTACAGAACTGAAAGATAATAAATGTATAATTACATTAGTGGTAATTTGTTACAGTATCCATAGGAAATGAATATACTAATTTTTAGGAGGAAGATAAAAAGAACATTCTTAAATATAGAGGTTGTGCATTTGGTCAAATCAATTGTAGAAGAGTGACCAGAACACTCTACTACAGTGTTAAACAGTAGAAGAATCTGAGATAACGGGATATTCCACATTTGTACTGTCCAGTATGTAGCCCTTCACGATACTGAGCTCTTGAAACAAACACCAGAGAAACTAAATTTTTAAATTTAATTTTAATTATCATTTAAATAGCCATGTGTGGCCAATAAATTGATCATTACGGTTAGTGTCTGGTTTATAATTAATGCTTCTCCCCTATCCTGCCAAGGGACTCAAAGACAATTCCCACAAAATAATAATGTAGCAAGTCAGAAACAAGTCTTTGCCTGCTCTAAGTACGAAAGTCATGTTTAGTAGATTATGTACTCGGTAAATATTTAATGAAGTTCGTGGGAATGTGGTGGCAACCACCATTAAAATCAAGGAGGGTTAGTGTAGAGGAAGACAGTTACTAGAGGGAAGATAATATTTTCCAGCCAAATTCCAGCAGGCTTGGTCTTTGCCAGCAACAAGGTCAAGGGTATCCAACCGGCAATATGCACATATCCAGTGGCCTTGACCCCACACAGCTGTCTGATAGTACAGGGCAGAGTAACAGAAAATCGGTTAAAATTCACTCCCAACTGTCAGATTTTGCAATGTCCTGTTCTTTGTCCTCTTTGTATTTCTCTTGTTTACTCACTGAGTTTGGTTCCACCTGGTTTAATCTCTACCTTGTGCAACTTTCATAGAATAAGTATAGTCTTTTCTAATTCTTTCACAGGTGGAAGAAAAAAGGGATGGGAGAGAGGACTGAAACAGCAGCAGATTTTATTCTGAGAGTTAAGTTTTTAATTTGAACACACACATGCCTTCGGAAAATTAATTTCAGTTATTTTGATTGTTTTTCAGTGGGTTATAGAATTTTAAGTATGTACTTACACTTCATTTCATAGCACAATAAGGCAGCTTCTTTCATTGCAGAATTTCTTAGCTCCCCTCTCTATTCTCACTATTCAGATCTCTATCGTCTTCCTCTAATACCAACTATTATAAGAGAAAAGACTTATAAGCAGTCAATACGTGCCAGACCCTTTTCTAACATCCTGCTTTTTACCCAATGATGATGGTAATACTAATATTTGTATTTTGAATATGAAGACATGAGGCATCCAAAGGATAATAGCTAACTTGTCTATGTTATACAGATAGCAGCCATCAAAGCCTGGACTGGAATGAAGGACATCTGGAGATACAACCACTGCTCCCAGCCATTGTGGTCAAACTGACTAAAACCACTTCATAGGACACAGCGTCACTGAGCTGTGTTAGAAGACAAATCATAATTAGTGTGCTAGTATTATAAAATAGTGCGGCTACTCTAATAATTTAACAGCTAGTTAGTTTATACCTTGAGCAAACAGTGGATAATGAGATAATACTTTTTCAATACAATGGAGATAATTCAAATTTATCCTTCTAAAAGTCCCAGGCAGGGACTTCCCTGGTGGTCTAGTAGCTAAGATTTTATCACTCCCAAAGCAGGGGGCCCTAGTTTAATCCCTGGTCAGGGAATAAGATCCCACATGCTACAATTAAAGATACCACATGCCGCAACAAAATTTGAAGACCCGCACAGTCAAATAAATTAATTAACTTTTAAAAAGTCTCAAGTAGAGGACATACACTTAGGACTCAATAAATGTTAGGAATCTTATTTTTGAATTGGAAAATATTTACATCTAGTGGAAATGATTTGCACTATATTACATGTATATTACATGTACACATATGTATATTATATATTATGTGTATATGTATATCATACATATACAGCTAGTGCATCTGATATGTTAGTGCAAAGAGACAGAGTTTTGCCAAGAGAACGCACTGGTCATAGAAAACACCCTATTAAAACAACACAAGAGAAGACTCTACACAGGGACATCACTAGATGGCCAACACCGAAATCAGATTGATTATATTCTTTGCAGCCAAAGATGGGGAAGCTCTATACAGTCAGCCAAAACAAGACTGGGAGCTGACTGCGGCTCAAATCATGAATCCATATTGCAAAAGTCAGGCTTAGATTGAAGAAAGTAGTGAAAACCATTAGACCTAATTTAGGTATGACATAAATCAAATTCCATACGATTATACAGTGGAAGTGACAAACAGATTCAAAGGATTAGATCTGATAGACAGAGTGCCTGAAGAACAATGGACAGAGGTTCGTGACACTGTACAGGAGGCAGGGATCAAGAACATTCCCAAGAAAAAAAAATGCAAAAAGGAAAATGGTTGTCTGAGGAGGCCTTACAAACAGCTGAGAAAAGAAGAAAAGCAAAAGGCAAAGGAGAAAAGGAAAGATACACTCATTTGAATACAGAGTTCCAAAGAATAGCAAGGAGAGCTTCCTCAGTGATCATTGCAAAGAAATAGAGGAAAACAATAGAATGGGAAAGACTAGAGATTTCTTCAAGAAAATTATAGATACCAAAGGAAAATTTCATGCAAAGATGGGCACAATAAAGGACAGAAGTAGTATGCATCTAACAGAAGCAAAAGATATTAAGAAGAGATGGCAAGAATACACAGAAGAACTATACAAAAAAGATCTCCATGACACAGATAGCCATGATGGTGTGATCACACACCTAGAGCCAGACACCCTGGAATGCGAAGTCAAGTGGGCCTTAGGAAGCATCACTACAAAAAAAGCTAGTGGAGGTGATGGAATTCCAGTTGAGCTATTTCAAATCCTAAAAGATGATTCTGTGAAAGTGCTGCACTCAATATGGCAGCAAATTTGGAAAACTCAGTAGTAGCCACAAGACGGGAAAGATCTATTTTCATTCCACTCCCAAAGAAAGGCAATGCCAAAGATTACACTCATCTCACAGATGAGCAAAGTAATGCTCAAAATTCTCCAAGCCACACTTCAACAGTATGTGATCCGTGAACTTCCAGATGTTCAAACTGGATTTAGAAAAGGCAGAAGAACCAGAGGTTAAATTGCCAACATCCGCTGGGTCATCGAAAAAGCAAGAGAGTTCCAGAAAAATATCTATTTCTGCTTTATTGACAATGCCAAAGCCTTTGACTGTGTGGATCACAATAAACTGTGGAAAATTCTGAAAGAGATGGGAATACCAGGCCACCAGACCTGCCTCTTGAGAAATCTGTACGCAAGTTAGGAAGCAACAGTTAGAACTGGACACGGAACAACAGACTGATTCCAAATAGGAAAAGGAGTACGTCAAGGCTGTATATTATCATCCTGCTTATTTAACTTATATGCAGAGTATATCATGAGAAACGCTGGGCTAGATGAAGCACTAGCTGGAATCAAGACTGCCATGAGAAATATCAATAACCTCAGATATGTAGATGACACCACCCCTATGGCAGAAAGCAAAGAAGAACTATAGAGCCTCTCGATGAAAGTGAAAGAGAAGAGCGAAAAAGCTGGCTTAAAACTCAACATTCAGAAAACTAAGATCATGGCATCCAGTCCCATCACTTCATGGCAAATAGAATGGGGAAACAATGGAAACAGTGAGAGACTTTATTTTGGAGGACTCTAAAATCACTGTAGATGGTGACTGCAGCCAGGAAATTAAAAGATGCTTGCTCCTTGGAAGAAAAACTATGACCAACCTAGACAGCATATTAAAAAGCAGAGACATTACTCTGCTGACAAAGATCTGGCTAGTCAAAGCTATGGTTTTTCCAGTAGTCATATATGGATGTGAGAGTTGGACTATAAAGAAAGCTGAGCACAGAAGAATTGATGCTTTTGAACTCTGGTGTTGGAGAGACTCTTGAGAGTCCCTTGGACTGCAAGGAGATTCACTCAGTCAATCCTAAAGGAAATCAGTCCTGAATATGCATTGGAAGGACTGATGCTGAAGCTGAAACTCTAAAACTTTGGCCATCTGATGTGAAGAACTGACTCAAATAGAAAAGACCCTGATGCTGGGAAAGATTGAAGGCAGGAGGAGAAGGGGATGACAGAGGATGAGATGCTTGGATGGCATCACGAACTTGGTGGACATGAGTTTCAGCAAGCTCTGGGATTTGGTGATGGACAGGGAAGCCTGGCATGCTGCAGTCCATGGAGTCGCCAAGAGTCAGACAGGACTGAGCGGCTGAACTGAACTGAGCTGAGTGCATATGATTAAGAGCATGGGAAGGAGGAGTTGAAATCTTTTCACTACACTATTTCAATTTTCCCTTAATTTGATAGCTAACTGGTGTAAGCATAGCAATGAACTAATCCCATCATACTTTTTCCAACCAGTTAGTCCCATTTAATTTGGAGCCTCCAAGTCCTGGCCTCCAGCATTTATCCACATCACAGTCACATTCTTTGAACTGGAATGTACTGCAGTACCCTACTCACAATTCCCCTCCATAATCCATCCCTTACTCTTCAGAGTAACATTGTTAAAAACATTATCAAACAAACCTGACCAGGTCTTGCTCCTACTTAAAACCTGTCATGTCTTTTTATCGTCCTCAAGAAGAAAACCCAAATAGTCCCAAGTAGAATTAATCATTCCCATCTATATATTCATTGGAAGTAATCATTAATATCCATTCTTCCTCACCAATTCTCTCTTTCCCAAATCCTGTTCCTCTACAACAAGCAGAGTTGCAATTTACAGTTTACAGTCATGCATAATATAATTGTCCTTGAAAAATCTCTTAGGAAGGAGCCACTGTAAAGACTTATTCTGTGTCAATCCAAAAGGTCCAGCTTCTCCTCCATCTTTGAAATGATTAAAACTTAGAGAGGAAATCAGAGTTCTGCTTCCCATGCAAGGACATATATAATATTTCTGTCCTGTGTTGATGGACAAAACCATCCAGCATTTTAAAAAATTATCACTCTTGGCTCAGCATAAATATTTTAAACCACATAAAGGCATACCAGATTCATTTCAACTCATCACTGGCAGGTACACACTACTTTCTGCCTCCCACATTGCTGTTTTTGACACTGACCGAACTCTCTCACCAACCTATTCTTGTACTATTTCCACAGCCTTTCATTAACTGATTTCTATCTCTGGCTCCCTCAGCCCAGAAAAATCTTTCTAAAATACAAATCTGCTCAAGCCCATGATTAAAATTTTGTGACTGCTTCTGATTGCCAAGGATATGATAAACCCCACACTCCTTAGCATAGCATACAAGTCCTGTCAATTCAGCTACTTACTACATGTACTTCCTATGTGCACACTAGCATCAAGAGTCTATAGTATCCAGAGAAGTAACATAAATGAATGAAGAAAGAATAGCAGACATTATGGAGAAATAGGAAACCAGAGAGCCTATACAGAGCTATGCCATATGGCCATCTCTTTTTGATCAGACTCTAGACTTTTTTTAAGAGGAATCTTCTAATTCCTCAAAGTTAAAACAAATTTAATTTTTGGAAAACTCTTGGGCACTTCAAACAAAAAATATGAAACTTTTGTTTCAGGCCAAATCTGAAATGCTGCTCACCAGTCTGTAACTCTGCTCTACATTTTGGTATAAATTCTTGGGAATTTAGTTCAAATATTTAGTTCAGCCTGATAAAATCAGCCTACCACTCTCTATTCTTTGGCCTTGGGACACTCACCGAGGTTCTTACAATATAACTGTCATTGATTAAATGTTGTCCACATTCTGGGTACAGGGCTCAGCATACAATAGACACAATCTCAATCAATCTGTTTCCTTTCCACAACTCTCTGCTTTACTTCATTTATTTTATTTTACATATGGGAAAGAAGAATCATGGAGAGATGCTCTAACTTACCTAGTATTGAGTCTAATGAAGAAAGAAAGCAGTCTCACATCAATTCAGTCTTATCCCAAAGACCAAGGTATTAACAATTACAATCTTTATCACATTGCAATTTCTTTTTGTTTTGATCTCCCACCCACACCACAAAAAATCTGGATCTCTTCGAGAGTCAAAACTGATTTTACTCACCATTGCATGGTAATGCTTCAGATCCCTCATCATCAAGATTGCAGATCCTTCCTCCATCAGTCTATTCATCTGTTCATTCATTTACTTAATTATCCAACACTTTCTGAGCACCTACTGGTCACTCTGATATGACTTTGA